>NC_080784.1:7298750-7632500 GCF_028018385.1 Neofelis nebulosa | reverse complement strand
ATAAACATCACCAGCACCAGCCCCCTCTTCATCCTTATCCTTCCCTTCCCCCACCCCCATTTGGAGTTACTGCCCTTAGTAATTAGGCACTATTGTTACCTCTGTGTCCACTCCCTACCCTTCAGCAAATCCTAAGGTTCCTGTTCTTCAAAACAAACAAATAAATATCCTACTTCAAGTGTAGTAATATTGCTTATTTCTCCTTGAATATACTTGGCCAGGAGTTTTAGGTACTGGCTCTTCTCTTTTATGCTTTTGGTCATTTCCTTGGCCAAAAGCTGGCACAGGCTGCGGTAAGGCATGTCTGGGCAGGATGGTTAAGATCTCTAGTCCCTGTTTCTACCCTGAATGTAGAAGGGCACACTCTGTTTGGGAGTCAGCTGGAATCTCCATGTGCAGGTTCTGTTGAAAGAGACCAGGGTTGAAAGGGAACAAGAAGAGCCAAGGGTGGAATAAAGCCCTAGGGACAGAGTTGAGCCCGAATGATCAGCAGTATGGAGCTAGTTTTCTTAGACTCAGTTATCCTTACAAGTAGGTCCCTATCACTCCCCTTTGCCTGCATCCAAGAGCTTTATCATGGCTCTGTCATGCCATTATCTTAGAATCCCTAACTCTTGGAGAACACAAGCAGAGGAGGCTTGGAGACAAAAAATGATTAGGAAAATGTCCCATTTTCTGTTACTCAGACCCTGTTCAGCTTCAGTGATGAGGCACAGATGGTTCTAGACACCGGGAAAGCCTTTGACCACTCTTCATGTCTAAGTCGGTCTTTATACAACCTAGGATGTGGTGCACACAATTCAGAGGTGAGACGACCACGGTTCTCTCAGATATCCACTTTCCCACGGGGCCCCTTCTCGGTGTGCTCTGTGTGTAGGTAGTGGGGCTTTTGTCCTGTGTGCAGGATTCTCTCAAGTACTCAGATTCTCAAACTTATCAGGTCTTACATAAGTTGTTTGATTCGTGGGGAGACTTGGTTGGAAAAAGAAGAGAATGGCATAAGAAAATGACAGTAGTCCTCATGGGTGAAGGTGTCCATACAGACAGTGGAAAATGGCTTCATTTCAGTCAGCAGCTCACTAGGACCAGTAGGACAAATCAGTTTGGATAATGAGGACATTTCAATACCTCCATGTGGATACCTAGGGACATAGGTGTCCCTTGAAGAGCAGAATGGCCTTCAGAGGAGGACAGAGGGTCCTTGTTATTTTGGATGCTCAGTTACCCAGAATGATGGAAATGGGAATTATTGAATGGGAAAAAAAATGTCAAATGGGAACATAAGCTACCAATACATTGGCAATAGAATGGAACAAAAGTCCTTCAGTTCAGTCATAGTGATTTAGGCTAGATTGACGAAGCAATTGGTCTGAATAGTGACGACAGGGTATTTTGCCGGTGAACTTGTTCCAGACTCCACTAACTCAGGTCATACTCAATCATCCTACCCTGAGCTCCCCTCAGGCCTCCCATGAGGCACAGAAACTGCCATGTTGTATGTTACTTTGCTGGACATATATTCATCTTCCCATTAAAGTCTGACCTTCTGTTCCCCTAGTTGAGCAAGGAGGTGAAGATTTTGTTTAGTTCCTCTCAATATCTCCTTTTCAAAAAGTGCGTCACAGTGAAATACCACTGGACCTGAAGGCAAGGCTTCTGGATTTGAGTTTTGAAACTCCACCTTGGTTTCTAACCAGAGGTGTGGGACACAGAACAAGGGTCATCTTTGAATCTTGGATGCTCCTCTGGTCAATGATCTGTAGTTGCCAAACTTCACTACATAGCAGACTTGATTGGAAAAGTGATTTTAAAAATTCAAATTCTTAGCTTAAGAGTTCACAATATGGGGGCACCCCCATATTAAGCGTCCAACTTCAGCTCAGGTCATGATCTCACAGTTTGTGAGTTCGAGCCCTGCTTTGGGCTCTGTGCTGACAGCTCAGAGCCTAGAGCCTGCTTTGTATTCTGTGTCTCCCTCTCTGTCCCTCACCCTCTCTCTCTCTCTCTCTCAAAAGTAAGTAAACATCAAAGAAAAAATTAAGAGTTCCCAATATGAAAGCATTAAAGTGAGGACAGACCTCTGAATATTCAAAAATATTCTAGGTAACTAGAATCAGTGTGGTTCTGGAAACATCGACTTATATTATCTCCAAGGGCACTTCTAGCTGTAATATTTTCATGCTCTCACAATTCGAGTGTGACACTTACACTTAGTTTTATGGTTGAATGACACAGCTGGGGTATGTGTGTGCACATGTCTGCATGCATGCACACATATGCAGCAGGAAACATGGAACTACTCCTCATCCCGTGCAAAACCCAATCCCCAAATTCTAGGTAACTGAGAACTGAGAACAATGCCAGTGAAAAGACGGGGGTGAAGAAGTGTCACAACACATTTGCACATATTAGTGAGTAATCTATGTAGATTTATGTAATGAGTAAATTGGGTGATTTGTGAGGGAACCTAAGTGCTCCTGAGGAAGCTGTTTTTAGCCCGAGTGTCTGGGTAGATGGTAACAATATTTACCAAGATCTAGAATAGTGAATGAAGATCAGTTTTGGAAAGAAAGTGATAAATTGCAACGAAAACAAGTTCCTTTGGGGTGCCTACCAGAAATCCAGTTGGGGAAGACCAATGCCCTAAAAAACTTTAGCAAGATGTTAGAGTTTGAAATATAGTGTAGGATTTTTGTCAGACAAGGCCCATTCGGGACAACAGAAATCATACTGGATATTTAAAACAGGAAATGTAATGCAGGAAATTGGTTACACAGGTGGTGGGTGGCTGAAAAGTCACGGAGATTAACAACTACAGGCCCAGAAGAGCAGAAGGGAAAGGGGTTATAAGGGGCAGGAGCTGGAAACCTGTGGTAAGCAGCCTACAGCTGGAGACCGGATGTGTGAGTACGGGACACCTACATCTGAGCTGGTGCTCAGACCTCTTAAGTGGGGAGCAGCACGTGGGTGTGGCTTAAGACTTGAGGAAGGAGGGCTCCGTGATTGGGGCTCAGACAAACAGGGTGGAGGCAACCTGCAGCCAGGGTTCACACTTCTGAGAAGGAGACGTAGCCAAACAGGGGCGTGGAGAGCCAGGGTACACGGCAAAGCCGGTCGTGGCTCAACTGGCCCTCTTAACTACCAAGGGGACAGACGCTGGGTGCTGCTGGTCCTTTCGAGAGATCTTGTTGGGCTGCTGAGAAAGCCAAAAGAAGCGGGCACCTGGAGCCAACCATCTGCTGCTGTTGGGGTGCCGGTGGCTGGAGCAGCAAATGGAAGCAGGCGTCTTCACCTTTCACCTTCATTTCCCGTCTACTGCCAATGCACTGACAGGAAGCCAGCTGGCCACGGGGTCTGGCAGATGCAGCGTGCAGGGTGTCCACACACTGCCCTAGAGTGCAACACAGAAGAGGGGCTTGGAGCCCGGAAATGCTGGTAAGCAGACGGTGCCGTGGCAGTAGGTGAGACCTTGAACCACGGGAGCATGTGGGGTTATTTAGAGAGAACGTATAACAAGGTGGATGAGACCAGGGTGCGTGCAAGCCCAGCAAAGAGGGAACAGAGGAGAGCCAGGGAGGAAGAGAAAGAAAATAGCCGAACGCTTAGGTCCTCATGGGCAGAGGAGACAGAAATGGAGGAGACAGACCTCATTGTGAAATGTTTGTGAAAGAACCCAGATTGAATAAATACTGGCCGTGGGTCACTGGGGCTGGCCCTGGAATCTTTACTAAGAGGACAGTGGTCAGGACGTGTCTGAGAGGTCACTGGCTCCTTATGATGAGAAATCCCAGCGGCATAAAGATGGCAGAGGACATTTCTGTAAGTTGAGAAGCAAAGAGGGAGACCATATACACACTACGGTTCATTTTGCAAGGAAAGGGAGAGAAAAGGAAGGAAAGGGGGAAGAGATCTAAGTACATTTAGGTTCTGAAAGGCAGTTAGTTTTATCTGAGACCGTGGGAAAGAATTTTGGGGGAAAGCCCAGGACCTGAGCAAGTTCCTCTGATTACAACGGACAGCTTGATCTGCCCGCTCGTCTCTTACGTAGCTTTCAGATCAAAAAATTCAGCCGATTAACCATAAAGGTATGTAGCAGCACCGGAACACTTTTTTTAAAAACACATTTTTATTTCTTATTCTACAGCTTTTTACAAATTGTCTTGTCCCGGGACATCGTGTTTTATTTTGCTCTCTTATTTGCATCTCTGCAGGCAGCAGGCCTTCATCGAATAGGTAAGAAAACTCTCCAGAGCAGAGCTGAGGGGATTTGTTTCTTCTGTTCTGGAAGGGTGTGCTGTAAATCTGTGATGAAAACAGCCTGTGAACTGTATCTTTCTCTGCCCGAAAGCGGGGACTCCAAATTTTGGCAAATCAGGGCAGAAGCGAACCTCAGTTTACCATTACCATCAGCCCCAAAAGCAAAGATCTCAGGGTCACAGAAGGAATTTTGCAAAGTGTCTAATTTTTCTGCAGCTGATTTCAGCTGCTTCCTCCACCAGCTGCTCACTGAGCTGCTAAAAGGTGTTCCAGCCGGGGCGCCTGGGTAGCTCAGTGGGTTGAGCGTCCAACTTCAGCTCAGGTCATGATCTCACAGTTGGTGGGTTCGAGCCCCGTGTCAGGCTCTGTGCTGACAGCTCAGAGCCTAGAACCTGCTTCAGATTCTGTCTCCCTCTCTCTCTGACCCTCCTCTGCTCATGCATGCACATGTGCTCTCTCTCTCTCTCTCTCTCTCTCTCTCAAGAATAAACATTTTAAAAAAGTTAAAAAAAAAAAAGATTTAAAAGCTGTTTCAGCCATAGGCTTCTGTCCTCATCTGGCACACCATTTTGTACACATGCTAAGAACACAGGACCAAAAAGCCAAAGTCTAGATATGGCTATAACTAAGCTAGTACCTGTGGGATCTTCCTGGGCCTTTACCTCCTCATCTGTAATAAGAGCATTGAATTAGATTATCTCTAGGCACCTGGGACTTGAATAGGCCATGATGGGATCAATTCTCGTGGCAAGTGGCCAGAAGGAAGATGCTACCCAACTTTGGCCAACCTGAACTTTGACACGGGCCAGTTTCTTTGGGTCACTTCATGTCCCAGATTGGACAGAGTGTGGAGGACATTCTAGCAACTCTTACCTGTGAAGGAGATGGAGGGGTACTTGTCAGCAGTGCTGCGAAGGCAGCCATAATTGGTGTCCAGCAGGTGGTCTATTTACTAGGTGGTTGACTCTTCTTATAGCACGGATCCCAGAGTCTGAACAGCAAAAGCCAGGGTCACACATGTGTCTGAAGCCAGGACTGTCACTTCAGAACCCATCTGAACCATGGTCCCACCTTTCCATTCTGTTTTACCTGTTCATTCACTCCCTCACTGACTTCATCAGTCAATAAAATAGTGAATGGGCCCTATGCCAGCAAGTGAGGGTGCAAAGGTGAACAAGACTCAGTGCCTTCCCTCAGGAAGCTCAGGGCCTAGGGCAGGCATTTCCCTGCAGTGTCAGAAGCTGGACTGATGGCTTCATCCAAAGAATGCAAACTTTAGAGGGCAAGAGAGAAAACCCAGAGCTTTGCCGCACGGAGCTCACAGCCAGAGTATCTTCGCCTCTCTTTTTTTGCAGATGCAGCTTGGCTTGTACTTGTTCTTCCTTTTTCTTCAACAGAGTGGTGTCAGTTCAGTTCTACAGCCCCCAATCTTAACCTCAAAGGAAAGGCACTCGGCTTCACGGTGACCGTCCGGTTTCAGACAACGTGGCTCTCTGTGCATCCCTCCGCTAGCTAAGTGAAGAAAGCAAGACTTCAGTTATCCAGGAATCCGTGACCAGAAAGCAACATGACATCACCTGGGCCTCACCCACAATTCCCCATTAGCGAATCTCCTGCAGACACAAAGTATAAATCTAGAGGTCAGAAAAAAAAAGATGCCTCCTGAACGGCTTCATCGGAGTTTAGACTCGCTGCACAGTATACACAGGGTCCTTACTTGATATTCACTTCCCTCTGACACAATCATTTCTAGGATATCTAGAAGCAGAGTATTTCTTCCTGGGAGGGAGACAGTACACTTTCTAATCCCAATAAACAGTCCTTTCCAATAAATGATCTTTTTTCATGTCTCCAAAATCAATAGGCTCCGATATGCAGTGAAAGGTAAAGACTGTGCTGTTTACACTGTAGGCAGACTGATGAGAGACCAAATGCACTGTCGTGCGGTTGCGGACAATTTTAGATGCAAAGTTAAAGAAACATGGTGCTGGTCCACACTGTAAAAAACATCAATGGAATAATGGATTTAACTCTGGCAGGCAAATTTAGAGTGGCCTCGGCCATGGCTTTTCCTTCGGAGCAAAGAGTGAGCTGAGGAGAGTAAAGATATTTTGAGAGGAATGAATGAAAAAATTTCTTGTGGTGTGGGTTCTCAGGAGAAGTGATAGAAGGAACTGGCAGTTGCTCTCAAAAGGAACTTATTCTTGGAAAGTACAGCACTGGGAGAGGGGGAACAGACTACACATTAGCTGCCATACAACTGAGATACTGCCATGCTGAAGAGACACTGACGCTATGCCCAGTTAGGACACAGACCAATGGAAAGGAATTGCACGGCCTTAGATTTCTGTTCACAGAGGAAATTTTTTCAATAGTCCCATGTTGAACTGGGAATAGTCTGAGTTACAGAACAAGTGAAATTCATCACGCTTCTGGGCAATCAACTAACATGGAATACGTATCAGGGCAGATCATAAGAACAGGAATGATGATAAGAACAGTGACATCAAAACAATAGCAACAGTGAACTTTCTCAGAGAACAGAGGGCATGCCTGGCTTTGTTTAAGCGGTTTATACAGAGGGATTGTTAAACTTTCCTCAAGCAGTTAGTTTTCCCCTTCAGACAATGAGTAATGGATCCTTTGGTTTTTAGCCGGACACGTGGATACTTAGCATAAGGAGTCAGCTCCTGGCCCTGTGTCCCTGTATGGCCACATGGATGAGTTTGGACCAATGGCTGGTTCTGTGCAATGTGTTTGACCATGCTCTTGACTTGCTTTTCAGCCCTTTCCATTAGAGCATCTTTAGAACCAGATAAAACAGTCCCATGTTTAGGATGCAAGGTTGACCTTCCTCTCTGGTCTCAACATGACCTAATGGAGAAGAACCTTCCTTCTACCCACACTGGTCAACTTACCTATTTTTAGACTTTTACCTGAGAAACAAATAAACTATCCTTTTTAATTTACTATCTTTTTAAGTTTCTTTGTTAAAACAAGTTAGCCTCTACTCTAATATAACAAATGTCTTAATATTTTATATTTTTAAATATATTTTAAATGTTTATTTATTTATGGGGGGGGGAGGACAGAGAGCAAGCAGGGAGGGGTAGAGAGAGAGGGAGGGAGAGAATCCCAAGCAGGCTCTGCACTGTCAGCACAGAGCCTGACACAGGACTTAAACCTAAGAACCATGAGATCATTACCTGAGCCAAGACCAAGAGTTGGACGCTCAACCAACTGAGCCACCCAGGTGCCTCAAAAAATGCCTTAATCTTTAAAACCATCCTATTATTATTACCATTTATAGAAAGAAAATTGAAGCACAAGAGTTCATACAGTTTATAAGGATTGGAACTGAGATCCAACCTCCAATGTCTTGGCATGATAGTCTGTTGTTACCTCTTGTATTGACCATTGAACTCACTTCCAGCTCTAAGATTCTGTGTAGTTGTGATGGTGGTGGTGGTGGTCCCAACTGGAGCCCATCCTGTGCTTGTTGTTAGGATTCAAATGTGTCTGAGCTGAATCTGAAGACAGGGAGCCCTTAATTAATGAGTCAGAGGCCTGATGATTGGGGATGGAGAAGACAGCTTAACATGTGTTTCTCTACTTGGATCCATTGTCTGACCTCTGAAGAAAGAGAGTGGGGCAGAAGCTAAGTAAGTGATTTGATTAAGTGAGACTTTGAAACATGAGGGCATGTTTTTATGCCTGTTTTCAAAAGTGCAATGTAAATACCACATCCCAGGAAGCCCCTCCTGATTCTCCAGTTAGAAAACCAAGCTTCTCTTTGTCATCTGTATCTCTTATGGCACTTATGAGAACTGTTTTTTACTATAGCTATTTGTGTATCTTCCTGTCTCATCCATTCACCTATTTACACATTTGAAATTTATCAAATTGCCTATTTATTATTCTGGACAATCTGCTTTTGACCAACACAGAAATAATAAAATAATAAACTTCAAGCAAATTAAGGGTGAAGACCATGCTCTATTACATTTTTGATCTCCATTTTACTTACTTTTGATATAATGCCCAAACAATTTCTCATTAAGTAGTAGGAACACATTTCATATCTATTGGTTTGGTAGGCTTACTGAGGCCTGATTGTGTAATAGTTAAGTGTAGAAATCCAGGAACCATGAAGAACAGTGTTTCACAATACATAGGGAGTCCCCATTAGAAATGACTTCATAACAGGAGGAATGAAAGACAGTTGAGGAAGGATAGATATAAAAATTTTTTAGGGATAGTCTTGGCTGTACCTAAGCAAAAAGAAACTATTTCAAAGGTGTCAAAGATTGAAAAGCAAACTAATCAAGATGCTACTTGCTTAAATGACATTTCTCACATCAGTATGTGAGAACTAGAAAGAAATTCTAAATAATCTAAGATTAGGAGATTTGGACCAACTAGTAAGACATAAAAAAATAGACTAAGAACCTTTTGAGTTTAGTTTCATTTAGGTTACAAAAGCTATACTTCTCTAAATTAACAAATGTGTTTGGACTTTGCCTCTGAAATTTCCTCTCATTTTAGAGCAATCACTTTGACATATGCTAAAGCTGTGCTGAATATTACAGAAGAAGGAAAGATCTAAACATAAAGAGAAGTCTGAAACCCCTTGGTGGAGCTTTTAGGGAAATTAACCAGATACTTCTCTGTTTGGAGTTAGTCTGGCTCTGTGTGGTCCCATTGTTTTTTTGTCTAAACTCAAGAAAAGATTTCCAGTGGTGCCCGAATGGTTCAGTCAGTTAAGCGTCTGCCTCTAGATTTCGGCTCAGGTCGTAATCCCAGGGTCATATGATCGAGCCCCGCCTCAGGCTCCATGCTGAGCATGTAGCCTGCTTACACTGTTGGTGGGAAAGCAAACTGGTGCAGTTGCTCTGGAAAACAGTGTGGAGGTTCCTCAAAAAATTAAAAATAGAACTACCCTACGACCCAGCAATAGCATTACTAGGAATTTATCCAAAGGATACAGGAGTGCTGATGCACAGGGGCACATGTACCCCAATGTTTACAGCAGCACTTTCAACAGTAGCCAAATCATGGAAAGAGTCCAAATGTCCATCAACTGATGAATGGATAAAGAATATGTGGTTTATATATACAAGGAAATACTACTTGGCAATGAGAAAGAATGAAATCCTGTCATTTGCAGCAACGTGGATGGAACTGGAGGGTATTACGCGAAGTGAAATAAGTCAGTCTGAGAAACACAGATAACATATGTTTCCACTCATATGTGGAACTTGCGAAACTTAACAGAAGACCATGGGGGAAGGGAAGGGGAGAAAGTAGTTTCAAACAGAGAGGGAGACAAACCATAAGAGACTCTTAAATACAGAGAACAAACTGAGGGTTGATGGGGGGGGATGGAGGAGGGGGGAAGGGGAAAATGCATGATGGGCATTGAGGAAGGCACTTGTTGGGATGAGCACTGGGTGTTGTATGTAAGTAATAAATCACAGGAATCTACCCCCGAAGCCAAGAGCACACTGTATACATTGTATGCTAGCTAACTTGACAATAAATTATATTTAAAAGAAAAAAAAAAGATTCTCTCTCTCTCCCTCTGCCCCACTCCCCTACTCTCTCTCTCTCTCTCAAATAAAACAAAATAAAAATAAGAAATAAAATGAAAGATTTCCAATAACTGGTTTGTCCCGGGACCTTTTAAGAACACAGGAATGAGTCATACATATTTCTAAACCCTCAGCTTTCTTCTTAAAAGACAGATTGCCACCCTTACATCTATTAGGATTTCCTTTTACCTGAGAAAATGCCAGCAAGGAGAATGAGAGCAGCAAAAATTAAGAAAAAGATTCTCATGGCTCCAGACATCAGTGGAGAGAGGACAAAGGAGGGACAGTTGCTAAAATCCAGCTCTTTTACCAAGAGAAGTTGATTAAAACAGGTTCTACAGCTCTGAAAGGGCTGGAAGTCAACTTTGGTTTGTAATGTTCATTAGGAAGAAACTACTTTTCATGCTCTACTGAATAGCGTGTGGGCCTCTGGGTCAGGTATTACCTAAATGAGGTTTACAGGAGAGTAAAACAAACAACCTGTCCTCCAGCCAGGATCCCTCCAGCCTATGTCTCTGCCTAGATGTCTCTTTTTTCCCTCAAGCCCCATCTCGGGTACCTTCCCTTCCAGAAGATCCATAGTCCCCATTCCTTTTCTTCTTCTCTAAGATATTACACACAACTTACTCTCTTATAAGAGGACCCAGCTGTTATTAATGGGTGCCTGGTATAATTGCTTTTCCAAAATTATAGTATATGAAAAATTTTTTTTCTGTCCAATTCGACTATAAACTCCACAGATGAAAACCACTCTCCCTCCATCCTGTCCTTTCCATTCACTCCTCATGACAGAGCTTTGCAGCAGTAGATATTCAAAATATATGTTCTTTGACTTATTAATAGCTGTCTAGTTAGAAGAACTCATGAATAGTCAACTAATTAATGTAGACATTATTAAATGTTCAAAGTTTTTCATCTTAAGATGATGATGATGATGATTTTAAGTAGGCTTCATACCCAACATGGAGCCCAACATGGGGCAGAAATCAAGACCTGAACTGAGATCAAGAGTCAGATACTTAACCAACTAAGCCACCCAGGCAACCCTGTAAGATATTATTAAGGATAAGGGCATTATGATTAAATATGACCATATCTCATATGTTATGGGAATAGCTTTCATTCAACAAATACGGGTTGGAGAACTACCAGGTGTATTTATATGCTACTAAAAATTTTGAACTTTATCCTAAAATCAAAGGAAAGTTATTGAAGGATTTTAGGTAGGGGAGTTACTTGAAAGATTAAAACTCGAATGAGTAATTCCATTTTGAATAAAGCAGAGTGAGCTTCTAACAGGTGGACCCTCCCACCGATGACAAGTAAAACTCTGGGGGAACAAAACAAAACGAAATAAAACAAACCCACAAAAAAACTACCCGAAGAATATGAAAGTTGAAATAAATACAGGCATATTTTGGATAAAAGTCAAAAGTTGGAAAAATGGAACAACCCAGAGTATGTTCTCTCTGACTGCAGTGTGGCATGGAGAGGCTAAAACAAAACAAACAAGATATCCACCCTCTTTCTAAACTTAGAACACAAAGATAGAGCTAAGGGAGAAGCACCACAGCTTCTGGAAATGAAAACCCAGAAAAGGGAGCTCAGGTTCTATATGTGAACCCTGCCCATAACTCTTGCTAACCCCTGAACCACGCATTCACCTTAAGATAAAATGAAACAGACACACAAACACCCCTGAGATTTGAGCCGCTGCCCATTACATATGAGGTGATATTTGCAAATTGAGTTTAATAGAGTCGCTTTCCTGTCAAATCAAAGCATCAGCATTCTTCAGAAGATGTACCAGTCTTCAGATCCTTTTCAACACAACATTCACAGCGTCCTGGACATCAATCTTGTTGAAATAATCAGACAAGGACCTTAATATATCCATTTTAACACACTCCAAGTAGTAAAGAAAATACACATGCAATCAATTTGAACTCAGGAAGTCTCATTAGAGAACAGAAAATATAAAAAAAAATTGATACTAAAAAATACAATATCTGAACAAAATTAACTGAATAGATTTGATAGCACCGAAAATATGACAGGATCAAGAGTCACTGAATCAATAAAAACTATGCAATCTGTAGATCAGAGAGAAAAAAAGATTGAGAGAAATAGGCCTTCAAGGGTCTGATGGATAACATCAAAAGCTAAAGCAGACAGGTCGTTGGAGTCCCAGAATGAGGAGAGAACCATAATGGGGTAAAAAGTAGTTCAAGGAAATAATGGCTGAAAATTCCCAAATGCGGTGAAAGACACAAAATGACAAAACCAGGAAGCTCAGCGAATTGCAAGAAACATAAAAACCATGCTTAGGCACAACACAGTCAAACTTCTGAAATCCAAAAAAAGGGAGAGAATCGTGAAAGCATCCAGGGAAAAGTAACACTTTGAGTTCAGGGAAACCGCAATTGAATTACCATCAGCTTCTCCTCAGAAAGGAAAGAGGTAAGTAAGTGGGGGGGGGGGGGGGGGGGGGGGCACACCCTGCTGTGCTGAAGGAAAACAAGCAGAAGCTGCCTGCCCCAAAATCCACCTGCAGGAAGAACTCCTTTAAAAGGGGAAAATAGAATAAACATATTTTCAGGGTGAAGAAAACTGAAAGTTTTCTCTACCAGAGATTCCCTAAAGGAAGTTCTTCAGGCTGAAGGGAAATGCAAGAAGGAAACTTGATTTTCAAGGAGAATAAAAAACATCAGAAATGATAAATATCAGAGGTGCCTGGGTGGTTCAGTCGGTTAAGCAGCTGACTCTTGATTCAGCTCAGGTCATGATTTCATGGTTTGTGAGTTCGAGCCCCTCGATGGGCTCTGTGCTGACAGCTTGGAGCCTAGAGCCTGCTTTGGATTCTGTCTTCCTCTCTCTCTGCCCCTCCCCTGCTCACACTCTGTCTCTCTCTCTCTCAAAAATAAATAAACATTAAAAAACTTTTTTTAATAAAAATAAATTGGAAATTTATAACAATAACCCATTTAGGAAATTTCCTAATATTTGAAAATAAAAAAAAACATAATTCTAAATTGTGTATGCATCAAAGAACAAATTAGAAAACATTTCATATTGCACATAAAGAAATACCAATATATCTGAGTGCCTGGGTGGCTCAGCTGGTTAAGCGTCTGGCTCTTGATTTCAGCTCAAATCATGATCTCATAGTTCGTGAGTTCCCCACCCACATCTGGCTCTGCACTGGCAGTGTGGAGCCTGCTTGGGATTCTCTCTCTTTCCCTCTCTCTCTGCCCCTCCTCCACTCACACACTCTCTCTCTCAAAATAAATAAACTAAAAAAAAAAAAACAAAAAAACCAAAAAAAACTGTCAAGTTTTGTGGGACCCAGCAAAAGAATCACAGAAATTTGTGTCCAAATGCTTATTTTAAACAATGAGAAATGTCTACACTTATGACTTAAAATTTCATTTAAAAAATTTTAAAAATGGAGGACAAGGGGAGCCCAAGTACATAGAATGAATGAAAGAGCAAATCCTATAGACATTAAAATGTTTGGAACAGATCCAAGGGAACAGGGTACCCTTTGAGGGACTAGTCAGCTCTTGAAGTTTTAGCTTCCTAAATTGGAAGATTAGTTCACTGATTTGGGATCTTTCCTCTTTTTAAATGGAGACATTTACAACTATAAATTTTCCTCTAAGCATTCCTTTAGCTGCATCCCCTAAGTCTTGTTTTGCTTTGTTTTCAATTTTCATTCACCTAATATTTTCTAATTTCTCTTTTGATTTCTTCTTTGACCCATTGCTGATCTAGGAGCATGTTGTTCATTTCCACATCTTTGTGACTTTCCCAAGTTTTCTCTTGTTATTCCTTTTTGGTCAGAGAGCATACTTGGTATGATTTCGATCCTTTGAAATCATTGAGGCTGGATTTTTGGCTTACCATATGGCCTATTCTGCAGATATTTTGGAAGAACATCTACAGAACGTCTCATGGGACCTTGAGAAGAATGTGTATTTTGCTGTTGTTGGCTGGAGTGTGCCATAGATGTCCAACTGGTTCACAGTGTCTTCAGATCTATTTCCTTATTAAATATTAAAGTCCTCCAATATTTTTGTTGAATTATCGGTTTCTCCCTGTGATGTGTCAGTTCTCACTTCGTGTATTTTGTGACTCCTGTGAGGTTTATATACACTTATAATTGTCATGTTGACTCATGAGGCTTTCACTCATCTACCATTGTACAAAGTTCTCTTGCCTTTGGCTATATCTTTTTCCATCTGTTTTGATCTCTTTAGTTCCTTGAATCTAAACTGTGTCTCTGGCACACAGCATAGAGTTGCATCTTCTTTACATACTCCATTCTGCTAGGTTCTAACTGGAGTGTTTAGCCCATTTGCATTTAATGCCATAATTGATGAGGTAAGATTTACATCTGCCATTTGCTATTTGTTTTCTAAACGTTATGCCTCTTTCCCCCCTCTGTTCCTGCATTACTGACTACTTTTGTGTTAAACAGATATTTCCTGAGGTACCATTTGAATTCCCTGTCATTTATCTTGCAATCCATGTTTGAGTAATATTATAAATGACTTGGGGGTTGCAATTAATTTTAAACAATCTAGTTTGTTTACAACCACCCACCGCCTGGGTGGTTCAGTTGGTTAAGTGTCTGACTTCAGCTCAGGTCATGATCTCTGGGTTCATGGGTTGGAGTCCCACGTCAGACTCTCTGCTCAGAGCCTGGAGCCTGCTTGGATTCTGTGTCTCCCTCTCTTCCCCTACCCTGCTCACTCTCTCTCTCTCTCTTTCAAACATAAATAAACTTTAAACAATCTAGTTTGGATCAATACTAATTTGATTCCAATGGTGAACAAAAACGTTATTCTGTGAAGCTTGGTTTTCTCCCCCTTTCTTTTGTTCTGATTAGAAAGAAATTGGAGTTTTGAAGGATGAGAGCCTCTCACTGGCCTTGAAGGAGAAACTGCTGTTCTATGGGAAGAGCCATTGGGCAGGAAAAAGAAAGCAGCCTCGGCTCGCTCAGGACAGCCCGATGCTGACAGCCTGCAAGACAACAGCCACCCACCCCAGGCCTAGGACCCCAAGTGACAGAATTTTCCCAGCGGCCCCAGGGGTGTGCAAGTAGATCTCTTGCCTTGGATTAGATCCAAATCTGGGCCAACACCATGCTGTCAGTCTTGTGAAACCCTGAGCAGGGAGTCTAGCTACCCTGTGCCCAGACTTTGGACCCATGGAAGCCTGAGAGATAACGTGTGCTGTTTAAGCTGCTAACTTTTGTGGTGTTTTGTTGTACAGTGAAAGAAACGGATACCGCAATGTTCCAAGATAAATCTCCTTTTGGAAAGCATATTTCTGTGTTCTTTCAAGGCTCCCATGTGGCCCACGGCACTCTACTGTGTCCTGAATGTTTGATATTGTTTCTGGTCCATCTTATGAACTTATCTTAAACCTAACCTCCCAGGTCTCTATCTTAAACCACTTACTACGTTTCCCTTGCTCTAGCAGGCCACATTATTTGGGAATTTTCCCTTTAGTATGGTTTCAGCCCAGTGACCTTGAGTAGCATTCACGAGGTCTGTGGAAGCCACGCCCCTTTGCCCTCCCTAATCTCGTGAGTGCAGTCCACTCCAGTGCTGACTTTTCTGTCCTGCCATGGTGCACAACTCCAGTCGGAGCTCTTTGCCTGTAGACACTTTGAAGTGTGGGCACCTGGGAGAGGCAGCCACTGCTGGAGAGGCAGGGGAGAGAACCCCTTCCTCCCATCCACCATTCTCCCACCAAGGAGAGACCAAAAGATGTACTGGAGTACAAAATGACCAATCATACAATGGTAGCTCAAACATTAAGCAAAATACTGTTCGTCTCACATGTAAAAACTGAGTGATCAAATTTGAGTAGCTGCTCATAAGGATGAATAATTTTGACCTTTATTGTATGAAGCTACAAATTTTATTTCATGAGGCAAAAAGTTATATAGTCAACCATCCATGCTTAGTCTAGGCTGAGCATTGTAAGTCAATCTCTGGCATTTTCATTTATAGGCAAGAAAAGAAGTGAGAAATTGGTGCCACAGACATTAATTGAGTAGGTATGAGTTGCTTAAAAAATACACCATAAGTTCTAGAAGAATGACAATGTATGGATATACCAAGAAATGACATGGATAATTTCTTGTATTCTATACAATTATAAGTCCACTGACACAAATGCGATGTCCTTTGTTTCTCTATTTTGTTAAAATTGGTACACATAGATAGATACACAGAACATGACAGGGGTATACACGTCCGTTTCTGGCTCCCAGGCTATGACCTTGAGGAAGTGACAGCTTCTCTGGGTCTCAATTTCTTCAAATATAAATAGAGATAATAAAATCTACTTCATAAGGTTATATTGAGTTCTCTGAGGAAAGTATGGGGGAAGTACTCACAAATGACAAGGTACTCCACAAATTTGTAGTGGTAGTATCTGATTAGGCTCTTAGGCACCTTCGAATCTTGATTTTAAAATCAATAAAAAATAAGCAAAGAAACAAAACAAGGGGAGAAAGAAACCGGAATGATTCTGAGACTCACTCATGGTGTTTCTTGGGTAAAGCCACCCAATTTCTCTTGCCCTCCTTTGAAAGTCCAGGCCTGCTTCCAAGACTGGAGGAGGGCCGATTGGGTTCAGCTGACCTTCCGTCGGCAACAGAAAAAGTTCAGCTTGCAATGTCCAACAGGCTTCTCATCCTCAGCACACATCTTTCTGCACTTGCCCCGGCCGAGCCTGCATGGCTCACAAGCAGCAAAGTCACCTACACCAGAAAGATCTGCTGACACACCTGTCCAGGGACTCCCTGGACGTGGGGAGAACATCAAAGGCCACCCAAATAAGAGAGGGTTTATATGGTCATAAAGAGTGTTTTTAAGAGCCAGCCCTGATTTTTCAAAGAGCTCTGCTTTTCTCAGGATGGAGATGGGGAGACTTGATTTTGAAGCAAGAGGTCGGCACATTCTTTGTTCTTTATGTGTTTATAACCTGGCCTGTGTCACAAGTAAGCACAGTGGGGCCAAGTGTCATGTATATTACAGAAGCATAAAAATACATACCTGATACTTCTGTAAAGGTTACAGGATAAAGATTAGAGGGCTATCTTGTGGTTTGAAAAGATCCTTGAAGGTAGAGGTGAAGTTCGGTGCGTTTTTTTGGGGGGGGTCTGGAAATGGTGTGTGTCCTCTGCAAACTGCCTGATCTCAGCTTTCTCATTTGTCAAATGAACATTCTAGAAACACTTGTCTACACTGTAAATTCTTTTAGTGGTCAAATGGAGTAATTCATGTGAGAACATTTTGCCAAACACTATTTAGTCAATTAGCTGTTTTTTGCTGTTGTTACTTTAAGCAAAAGCTTTTTTACATGATCACAAAAAATTTTTTCAGGATAACTTTCATGGACCAGGGAGGTAGTGCCTTTGCCAGCCAAGAGTCCTTTATTTGCTGGTCTGGTTCTCCAGCGGCAACCTTTATGTTGCAACCCCTTATTTTCTTTCCTATTAACTACCTTCTTGTCAGTAACCCAGAGCTACATGGAATCTTACAGGTTGGTCTCACTACAACAACCACTCACTGGGCTCCTTGACAACTTATTTCCCCATCCTCAGTGGCTATTTAGGATTTTATGTTCCCTGTCTCATCAAAGAAGACGTTTCCTCCCTCTCCTTCCCTCTCACATCATGGCTCAGTGACATGCCCAGAGTTGGTCCATTCCTGGACTGCATTACATCACCTTGATGCTGGATCTCCTCAGGTTGCCCACCTAACTTCTGAACACCAACCCAAGAGCTGTTTGTGCTCATGCTAATTGCTGCTTGCTTTGTGCTGAAGCTTGCCCCGGGGGGCATGGGGATAGCTGTGACTATCCAGTTGGTTCTACGAAGTCCACCGTTAGATCTGTTCCTCAGGCTTCGCTCTAGTAAAGCCCAAGTCCGCATCACATATCTCTTCTGCCAGATGTAGTGCACTCATCACAACTTGTGATAAGAATTCCTACTGGCTCTGAAACAAAGCCCCCGATGACTTTTATTCCAACCCGCTTTGATTGGGGGCAAGGGCAGACACAAACTAACATTCTACTGAAGGCTTCCTGAGAACACTGAAAAACCAGTGCCCTGCTTCCTCGACACACAACAATTCAACTCCTTGTTCGTGTCTAGCTGCTGATTTTATCGTTTTCTCCTTCTGAGTTCCAATCTTCTTCCTTACCTGGGAACTTCTGGGTGAGCAGCCATCCACCTTGTCTTCCCAGCTTATGTGAGTTCCACCCGTCTTCACTCAGATGATGCCCCAGCCCGTCTTACCTCCTGAGCCTTGCATTACCGAGGCAGGGAGGAATCAGCATTTTCAGCCCTGGAACCGGGTAGGATATGGACTTATGTTGTGTTTCTAATCTGACCTACGCTTCGGAATGCCAGGGAGTGTCTCTAGATGCCCATTTGCTGCCAAATTAGAACACCCATTCTCCTGCTAACCCACTCTGGCTGTGTTTATATGCAGGGCTTACAAGCAATGGGCGGAGTGATTATTTGACAGCATCTGCTCTTTTCAGGCAGGGTGTGGTCTGACCGTTCAGTGCCTTGCCGTCTGTTGAGGATTTTGTATGCCACCTCTGCTCAAGGCTATTGCTGGGCGCTTTCCTACCTGGTTGGGAATCACAGAATTCAGACTTTGTGACTCTGGCATCCTGAGTTGGAAGCCTAGCTTACCACTTGTCATTCTGTCACCCGGGGACAATTATTTAACGTCTCATCCATGTCCCAGCTTCATCGTCTTGTATAAGACAGCAGTTACAATAGCACCCACATCCTAGGGACGTTTTGAAGGTTAAATGACATAATCCACATAAAGTTAATAGACTGTCTGGTGCACAGGAAGTGCTCAGTGATGAGTAGAACCTTAATTGTTTCTCACTCCAAAATGCTGTCTAAACACTTTTAAATTCTGTTTGCAACTCTCCGGAGATATTTCTTTCGGTTCTGTTTATAATACGCATTCTTCCTGCAGAAGATAAGTATACAAAGAGATCAGGGGGTGCTTCAATGGGCACAGCTCTTCTGTATTGGCGGTGAGATTTCACCACTCCTTTATTTGATCCTTCTGAGACCAGTAGCATAGGCTGGGACACCTCTTACTGGGTTTAGGGGCAGAGCCTGTAAGACGTGGGCGAGCATGTTCTCAGAGCAGTGCTTCTTGGCCAGTACAAGCCTGATCCTGTAACCTTGCTTTCATTAGCACCACAAGCTAATGACAATAGGTCATTACCAGGTCCAAATCTCTGTAGCCAAAATTCCAATTCAGTAACTAAGAGATTTCCCTGCGAGATAGCAAACCCAGATATGATGCTGGCTACAAGAGGCAGAAATCTGGGGTTTCAGGCAACTCTATTCTTCTGATTATTTCTATCACACCTTGCCTCCAGAAGTCAGAGGGAGCTGACAGGTCAGAGGTCTTAAAAGTAGAAATTATACACAGGGGATTCAACTTACCTCCTGGAAGTGGCTTGGAATACTCGAGTCCTGCCTGGCACCCTAAATTCAAAATAGCACATTTTGGATTTTAAAGTCAGTGCAGGAAATAAAGCTGTACAAAACAACATTCCTGGCTCCACACATCTGCTGTCAAAGGTCAGCAGATCACAGAGGCTGTATCTTTATTCTATTTCTGAAGGCTAGCACTCTGGGTAACCAGTAAGAAGTTTAATAAAAAGGTTGGGGGTAGGTGGGAGAGGGAATTGTAGTTTGCTGAGAAAATGCCACTGTAGATTCAAGAAATTCCCGTGAGGACCTCAGTGGGGAGCTGACTGTTAATCTCGATTTTACGGTGGCCCACAGAAGAACCATCAGGCTTTAAGAGCTGCCCCCATCACAATCCCATCCATTTGCAATTACCTGACGGAAACTGGGCAAAAATGAAGAAAAAGGCAAAGACAATATAAGACATCTTCCCGGTCAGGGTCATTTCTGGGGAAGACTCTTCAGAGCAGAGGTCTGGGACCTCTGCGAGAGGACAGGAGGCTCACTTATATTTGAAAGTAATGGGGAATACACTTGGTCAATGAAGTGAATCAATAAAGAAAGCACATTGACATGCTCCATTTCCTAGGATCAAGGACTGACATGATGGGAGGACCAGTATTCTGGGAATTCTGGCTGGGGCAGTGGAAGGAACACGAGGCCAGGAGCTGGAAAACCAGGAGCCACGCACTGATCCTACTGATGCAGGACGTAGGAGCCTGCTAGCCCCTTCTCTCTCCCAGCTCCATTGTCTCTTCCATTGACTAAGGAGCAGCCATAGTGATTGACAGACGCAACATGCCCAGAGCTGGTCCATTCCTGAGCTGCGTTCCATCACCTTGAGGCTGGATCATCTCAGGTTGCCCACCTAACTTCTGAGCACCAACCCAAGAACTGTTTGTGTTCATGCTAATTGCTGCTTGCTTTGTGCTGAAGCTTGCTGGGGGGATGGGGATGGCTGTGCCTATCCACTTGGTTCTTTGAAGCCCACAGCTCCTCTGCCAGTCTCTTAGGGTTGTTGTCAAGCTGTAGGGATGAGGATATGGATGTGCTTGGAACATAGGGAAGTGCTTGGAAAGAAGCCTGGTGCCCTGTAAGAAAATCCCAAGCAATGTGCACTGTTACTGCCCTGGTTTTCATTTGTACTACCTTCACACAAGAAAGGGGGGTGGTTAATCTCAATTTTATGGTGGTCTGGGAGAAAAGGGGGGGGTGGTAGTCATTTTACCAATTTAGCTCTGAATCCCCGAGCCTGTGACAATGTCAACTAGCAGCCCAAAGGCAGAATTTCCACATCCTTTTCATTCATCAAGAACACAGGTATCAAAATTACTACTTATATCCCTGCACCCCCAAATAAGCCCCATCCTGTTGTCCATGCTTCTGCAAGGCTCTGTTCTTCATCTTGGGAATGCAAAATAGGATAACTGAACAAGGCAGACTGAGGTCAGACAGAGCGGGTTAGCAGATGTATGACCTCGGGCTGGTGGCTTACTTTGTTGAACTTGTCTCTTCATCTTACAATGGGGACAGAATAAAGGTACATACTTCATAGGATATTTAAAAGGACTCACTGAAATGAGTATTAAGTGGCTATCAGTGTGTCTGGCTATTATTACCAGCCTTACATTCACATGTCTGTCTATCCTGCTTTGCGTCCAACTTTTATGTAAATTCTTTTTCAACTACACCAACTCACAGTGAACTTTTTCTGGCCTGGAAAGTGCAGCCATGCTGATATCTGCACATTTGTTTCTGTGGCCTTCAAACAAGGCAGCTTCATGAACATAAGGCAATACGTAGGTACTAGGGGACGAGAGCTGAGCCTAACAGCCTCAGCCTTCAGCTTTCAGGCATTTTTAATAACCTGGAGCCAGGCCAAGTATGAGGAGGGCAGCTGCACACCCCTGTTCTTACCTTGGGGTTTAATGCTCAGCACTCACTGTATTGCAATTCTTAACAATTTTATCTTTGAATATGTGCTCTGTAAATCAAATCTGGTCGGAATAGGAGCAAGTCTGGGACCTTAGAGCCTCAGTCCCCATATGATCTGCCTTCCTTCCCCTCCTCACCTTCTTGGGGGTTCCTGGCCCCCGGCCCTGGGGGCCCCACCCAGCCTCCTCCTTTCCTATCCCTCCCAGAAACACTGCCACCACCGACCCCCAGCTCGTACTGAGTGGAGATGTATCTAGAGATGTGATGGCAGTGTCTTAGGGCCCAGCATGCCATCAAACCCTCCCATGCCATGACCGTGCTGTGGTGTAGGCGGGCAGCCTGGCAGGAGCAGACCTCTCTCCAGCCCCCAATTCAATACGGATTGCTTGCAGCAGATATTGACATATCCTTGAGAGCTGCCCGGCCACCATAGATGGCAGTGGCAGGCTCATGGGGGAAACACCTGGCTTGACTCTCTCTGGAGCAAGACACGCCGGTCCAGCAGTGGCTGACGGTGGACCACACACGTATGTGCAGTGGCAATGTGGGGATCCCCAGGCAGTGCGAGCATCTGCAAGTGTCCTTCAAGTATCTTGGTGCCTGGGAGATTGTGACATTAAATAGCAAAGAAGCATTACTATGACAGATCGAGAGAACTAGATACCTTTAATGGCGCCTTTTTCCTACTTCTTGAACATGGGCCCTTGTACGTTATGTAGCTGATCTTGACCTGGAATGAACTTCTAGTCTTAGGAAAACAAGATGGCTCTAGAAACTTTCAAATTAAAGGGCTAGTCCTTGTCATGGGGATTGGATGGCCTCCTTGCTCCATCATGAGGCCAGAGATGCCCCTATAGAGTGGTCCCTACCATGCTCACTTCTGTAGCTCAAAGCCTCCTGTTCCTTCCATATCTGATTGCTTTGAATATGGCACAAATCATCATTTGTTTAGCCATTTAGAGCCTACCTGCTTTGTACACTCCCACAAAAGTGCCCCCAACATCTGCTAACATAGATAAGACAAATCCCAGAGCTGTAAGACCCCAAATTGCTGACAGCCTTCTAGGGCTTTGATCCCAAGACTTCTCACCTTGCCGGTGAGAGGTATCATCTAGACTTATGAGCCCCTGTCTGGCACCCCTCTCCCCTGGGAGTTCCATGGCCCTTTGGGGTGGGCGCCTCATGCTACCTTCTCTGGGAGGCCCACCCCCTCATGCAACCCTGTCCACGTACCACCTGATTAACACCTCTCATGGTTCTACGTCTTCCCTGAGCAGCCCTCAAACCCTGGGACTCACCACACCCCATCCTTGGAATTCGCCCGCTCAAAGTTATCTGCCCTCCTCACAGTGAGGTGTGAGTAGGACACATCTTAGCTCTTACAATGTTGCACGTCCCTTGGGAGAGTTAGTCGGCTATTTGTGAATGCTCAGACAAAATCACATATGCCATGTTCTGAATGTCTGTGTCCCCCCAACGTTCATGTTGAAACCTAATCCTCACGGTGATGATGTTTGGAGATGAGCCTTTGGGATGTGATTAGGTCATGAGAACGGAGCCCTCATGAATGGGATTAACACCTTTATAAAAGGGGCCCCTGAGAGCTCCCTGTCCCAATCCCCCAAAGGAGGACACAGTGAGAAGTTAGCCATCTGCAACCCAGAAGAAGGTCCTCACCAGCACCCGGCCATGCTGGTGCCCGGTCTTGTATTGCAGCTTCCAGAACTGTGATAAATGTTGTTCACAAGCTACTGAGTCTGGGGTGTTTTGTTATAGCAGCTCAAACAGACTGAGACACCATACACTGAGAGGAAGACAAAGAATCCTAAGCAGGATCCGTGCTGCCAGCCCAGAGCCTGATGCAGGGCTCGATCTCACAAACCACGAGATCATGACCTGAGGAGAAATCAAGAGTCTGACACTTAACCAACTGAGCCACTCAGGCTCTCCTAAATTTTTTTAAGTGAGGATTGGAAGGGAATAGAAAAAATTTGTATATTCAGCTTATCATTCTTTTTTTTTTTTAATGTTTTATTTATTTTTCAGAGCAAGAGAGAGACAGAGTGTGAGCGGGGAGGGGCAGAGAGAGAGGGAGACACAGAATCCAAAGCAGACTCCAGGCTCTGAGCTGTCAGCACAGAGCCCGACACGGGGCTCAAATCCACAAAGTATGAGATCATGACCTGAGCCAAAGTCTGACACTTAAGCAAAGCCACCCAGGTGACTCTCAACCTATCATTCTTCACTGGATTTTTCATATACGAATATATAATCAACACACACACACGTACGCATACATACACACACCTCACAAAAATCTCATGGTGACTGAGGCTAAGGATACATGGAACATTCCCGCATAGTTATTTTAAGCAAATTGTTTAATTTAGAATAATTTAGAAAATCTGCACAGTGAAGAGTTCTCACATACCCCTCCCCCAGCTGCCCCTGATGTTAACATTCATGCTAATAATTATTAATAGTATGACCACGATGCGCTTGTCAAAACCAAGAAATTATCATTGGTATGTCATATTCCTACTGACTAACCTACAGATTTCGAGTTTGTCTGAGGTTTTCTCACAACCAGACTGGGGTTTGGGGTCTGGGAGAAGAATAACACAGGGTTGAGGCTCCTCACCTTGTCCCTCGTGTCAGGGAATGTGCTGGGGACATGCCTGGCCACCCCTGATGTTAACCCTGGCCACTCATTTAAGGTGCCAGCTTTGTCTGCGCTAAAGGGACGCTCTTGCCTCCCCACATTCTTTGGAATTAATCGCCTTCATTCAAGTTGGAGGACTCGAGCCTCACCTCCTGGAGGGAGGTGTCTACTGGGACCATCTGCAACTCTTCTGTTAAAAATGTGTCCCTTTTATCACAGTTAGTTGTGCGTTCAATCATTTATTGACATTACTATGGCAGGAGGAAGTAAATTAATGGTCTTATCCAGATCACATTCACAAACCGTGTTTTCAGTTACACAGCGAGCATTTGGTTGCTTTTCAGGAGTTTGTGATTATTTTAATAATATTTTAAGATATTTTAATTTTCAGTAGCAATAATAATAGGGAGAATGATGATGAGGGAGGCTCATCTCCCTAATGTCACATTAAAGAGAGGTATTTCCCAACAGGGAAGAATTAGAGTGGGTAATTCAGGCCTTTCTCTCCATCCACTTAGCTGATTTACTTCAGATTAGGAAAAAGAGATAATCAAATTAGTGGCAGCCTGTGGTCAGAGTATATGGATATTTGATGTATCTGTAGTCTTAATCAAATATCAAATATCCCATATGCTCATAACTATCCAGGGAGCTGTTTGCAGATTAAATAAGATGATATATATAGTATTTAAAGTATCAGCACTTTTAAAAAAATAAACAATAAAACATATGTTTCAGTAAAGGCACTTGCCGAATGTACACAGCTCACAAATATTGGAGCTGGAATTCAGACCCCACTGACTCCATCATGATATTATGTAATTCCTCTGATTTTACATACGAGTGAACCAAAGCTATTAAGGAGCATAGTCAGGATTAGAAATCCAAACTGCCAGATTCCAGATCTTTCTTCCTACTGGTGCATATATCTGCCCCTGATCATCAAGGAACCCTCTACTCTGTCTTCCCTTCTTCCCCATTGTCCTTCTTAGGAACTTTCCAGTATCAGAAAAGCAGTGAGCTGCAGACAGAGTGACACCCACTGAGATGTGTGCTCGGCTTGGCAAAGCATGGAAACGTCCTCATTTCTGGCATGCCTCGCTGATCAAGATGTTCTCTGGTCCAGAGAAATGTATAAATGTGGGTGTTTGCTGCTCTTTTATCATGGACACTGTGCTGATCTCTCAAGACCCTTCGAGCCATGAGGACATTCCTCTTTCTCTTTGCTGTTCTCTTCCTTCTGGCCCCAGGTAAAATGAACGTCTTTGTAGGGAAGCTTCTAGAGGTGGTGGCCCAGAGAAAGAGTCTGCTTCAGTGAGCACCTTGGTGTGGTCAGCCCGGTGGCCCTGCAGGGGAGCATTTACTATGGGAGGTGACCCCCCTAATGTCTCTTCTATAAATCCATTGCATTTTCCCTGATTGTCTAAGATGGGGTATCACGGGGTTGAGGAAATAAAGATACGCCAGGAAAGATGCCCTTTGGTCCCCAGCTCCATGCTCACTAACAAAAACAAAAAATTGGGGAAAAAATGTAAAAGCTAGGGTTGGCATCTGTGGATCTTGTAAAAAATAGTCGTGATAGAGATGAGACAGGTAAGAAAGAGAGCCAGAAAAAGGCAAAAAGGGACGAGGAAAGGGACAGAGCTCGGACACCGCGTTCACACCGGCCATGGCGCAGGTCAAACGTACATGTCAAACTGCTGCTCCTTCGTCACAACACCATGAAGCTGGGCACTTGTGACGAACACTTCACACCACAAAATGCATGCGGTTCTCCAATGCCAGGACCTTTAAGAAAACTCTGTCCTACTTCGAATTTAGTGATTCCAGACCAACACTTCAGGCTTGGAAGGTTTGCTTTATAGATATTTTTCAGATGCAGAAACTGAGCCTCAGATGGGCTAGGTGGCTTCTCAAAGTCATATAGATAAGCGGGAATGAAGCCAGGACCTGAGAGTTCACAGCAGGACTCCTGCCACATCCTCTGGCTCCTGGGAACCTCTAGTGGCTCCAGTCAGATCTTCCTCAAAATAAAATCCAAGACTAGACTCATCCCAGTTTCCAGAGAGCTAGAGAAAGGGCTTTTCAGAGCCTGCAACGAGTCCAAACTATGCCAGATGCTATAGATGTCTCCTTAGGAGGCTCAGAATTCTCACACCAGCTGTATGCGTTGCTGGTCTGTTTTGCAGTGAGCCTGTGTGGTTCGATTCTGTGCCAAGTGCACCGGGATCCAGGACCTATGGTGAGCTGTTCATTCCACTGACCTCGATGTACACATTGGAAACTGACCAAGGCCCCCTTTTCAGATCAGTCAGGTTTATTATATAATTTAGTTAACACAATATAAAATAAGGCAATATAAAATTATATAAGCAAATGGAACTGACCTATTAATCTGCATTTGCACACACGCACACACACACAGAGTTACATTAACCTCTAGATGGGTGTGTGTGATTATCCATCCGAACCCTTGTAGACACAGATGCTCTCTCTTTGCAGAGGCTCTTTCTTTCTGGACCATCACTGTTAACTGGATATAATACAAGGACCCTTGTGAAGAGTGAGGTCCAGTGCCTCCAGCCTGGGATGACCTTACAATATTAGGAGGGGGGATAGAGTACTGTCCCCTGCAGTGGGGGGCAAAGTTCACTGAGCTTTGAAACACCGGAGTATTGATACTTATGAACTTATATGCAGATACTAGAAATGATTAGTACACATGCTAATACCAATCCACCTGGTTTTAGTTTTACATATATGTGAATTAGTCACCTTTGTTTGTTGACATTAATTTCAACTTGTGTACATCTGATGCCTGTCCTTAAATATACCTAGATTAGGTAATCTAAAATGTTGATTCCAGTAAGATGTCTGTCTCTCCTTAACTTGAAGCAGGCTGCTCTTAGGACGGCTACTGATAAAGTACTAAGGCCAAAGCCACTATATTCTGCACAGAATAGACAAGAGGAGTCCTGGGGAACCACTCCCAACACATGCCCCTACTGGCCCTTGAACACATTTTATGAAATGTGGCAAAGAAATCTGATGAGCCTTTCTAAGCAATCTTTTCCCTTCCACCCACAAGAGTAAACTTTTCCCTTTCTATATATTTATCCCTGTTTATTACTCCAATCGTGGGCCATGTCCCCAGCCTCAGACCTGCTCAATTCTCAGGCTGTAACACTTTGACAGTGAGTTGGGGAGTTACCTGCCCTGGAGGGGTTTACAAGGACAAGGTGATCATTACCTACCGCTAACAGATTCTGATAAAAGAACAATAGCTTCTGCTTCCCAAAGCCCCCACAGCCTAACCCCAAATGTCAAGACAAACGTATTCTTCCTGGTCTTTAACCCCCTAAAACAAAAAGACAGAAAAATTAGAGAGAAAATATCTCCCTACGATCTCATCTACTGGCAGCATGAGACCATGGCAGCTTGTAAAGAAATCTTTCCTAACTAGTTACAAGACTGTACCTGGTAACTGGATGTATCTGAGAGGAGAATTAATCCCAGTGGCTCCTTCCCTTACATAGCCAGGAACGCGTTTTTTGACGAGAAATGCTCCAAGCTTCAAGGGAGGTGCGTGAATTCTTGTCAGAAAAATGAAGAACTTGTTGCTCTCTGCCAGAAGTCTCTGAAATGCTGCCTGACCCTCCAGCCATGTTGGAAGAATACAAATGATTAAATCTGAAGTCTCTGGCATTCCAGAGTGACATAAATGACCTCATTTTGTCTTCTTTTTACTCTGGTCCCTTCAGTGAGAAGACACCTCAATAAAAATAAATGACTATCTTTTATCAATTTGTCAAGTGCTTCACTTAGAAAGGAAATGTGAGTAGTTAACCCTGATGGTCCCTGCCTACTTGCCTTCTTTTTCTATAATTTTTTGATAAGGGAACTTTCCCCAAATGATCTGATATTTCTTTTTAAAGGGGACTGCTAAAGACTATACATCAACAAACCTCTCACTTGCCCTCAGGCAGTCAGCCCCAACCACCTGTTGAGACAGATGATAGATAAATGAGTAAGTGGAGAAATGAACATATTAAGGATAAGTAGATAAATTTACTTATTAAGGATTCTCATGTGTCATACACATATATAAGTTAATCATCTTGACTCCATGGCTTTAATTGGAGACAATTACTGGATCCAGGTCCCCGAATGACTTTCTATTATTTGCCAAATCACTTTCTGACTCTAAGCTTTCATATTACCCAGTTCAAGTAAGGATTCCTGGTCATGTTCCCCAGGCCTAAGATCCAGCCTTGGTTCCCTGTTGAGTCAGAAATCTTGCCTTATTTCCCTCTTGATTCCCCAAGGTCAACGCACTTAATCCTGTTGAAGCAACAACCTTTTTTTTTATGACATTTTTCTGTTTTGAGATAATTACAGAGTCATGCACAGTTGTAAAATATAATACAGATACATCTCTGCCGTTTAATGCAGTTTTCCTAATAGCACAACCAGAGGGCAATACAATACGAACACCAGACACTGACACGGATACAAAACAAGTCCATCACCACAGAGATCCCTGCCCCCACCCACCCCCGCCATGTTGCCCTTTCAGGGCCACGCCCTCCTCCCTCCTGCGTCCACCTCACCTTAATTCCGGATACTACTTATCTGCTCTCCACTTCTACAACTTGTCCTTCAGGAATGTCATATAAATGGAATCCTACAGGGGTACTTGGGTGGCTCAATCAGTTCAGCGACCGACTTAGTTTCGGCTCAGGTCATGATCTCACGGTTTGTGAGTTCAAGCCCGGCTTCAGGCTCTGCACTGACAGTGAGGAGCCTGTTTGGGATTCTCTCTCTCCTTCTCTGTCTTCCCCTCCCCTGCTTGCATGCGCTTTCTGTGTCCCTCAATATAAATGAATTTAAAAATAAAATAAATGGAATCCTACAGTAGGTAACTTCTGGGGGACTTCTCACTCACTGTAGTGGTCTGGAGACTCTCCATGTTTGGTGCGTGTCTCAGTAGGTCTTCCCTTTTTGTCCCTGCATCGTAGTCCACCGGGTGGATGTACCAGGATTCATTGAACCATTCACCTGCTGGAGGACAGCCGGGTTCTTTCCAGTTTGGTACTATGACAAGCAACGGTGTTGTAGACTTTTACGTTTATAGATGTTTGAGCAAACACAACTTGTCATTACTCTGAGACAAGTGTCCCAACATGCACTTGCCAAGTCATATGGTTGCAGGTTTAGTTTTTACAAAAGTATGCCAAACTGTTTCCCAGAGTAGCTGTACCGTTTTTACACTCCCACCAGGAATGTAAGCGTGACCTAGCTTATCCACACCCTAGGTAGCATCTGCTGCAAAAAGTTGCCACGATTTTTTTGTTTTTGTCATCAACAGCTTATATGTCACTTTAGTTTGACTTTCTCTAAAATCTCGTGATGTTTAACACCTTATCCTGTGGTTTTGTTTTTTTGTTTTGTTTCGTTTTTTGTTTTTGCCATCTTTGTACCTTCAGCGAGATGGATGGCTCACACTTATTTTCTAATTGGATTTTTTCTTGTTTTCACTGTTGAGCTCTGAGAGTCCTTGATATATTCTTGAAATGGGTCATGTGTTGGATATGCAATTTCCAAATATTTTCCCCCCAATACTCATTGCATTTTTAACCTCTTAATAGATCTTTTGAGCAGCAATTTTTTTAACTTTGTGAAGTCCAGCTTCTTTCTATGGATCATGGTTTCTTTGGGAGTCAAGTCTCAGATCTTTTTGTGTAGTCTTAGATGATTTTCTCCTATGTGCTTTTCTAAAAGCTTAATGGTTTCACAGTTACACTTAAATCCATGAACCATTCTGAGTTAATTTTTCTAAAAGCTGTTAAGATGGCCAATGTTGTTCTCATTTCTGTTTTTGCTGTGGGTGTTTAGTTGCTCCAGCGTTTGTTCAAAAGGCTGTCTTTTCTCCATTGGATTTACTGTTGCAACCTTGTCAAACATTAGAGACTTAGGTCCAAACAAACTCCTACCTGGAATGTTTATAGCACCTTTGTTTATAATCACCCCAAACCAGGAGCAACCAAGATGTCCCTCAGTAGGTGAGCTGAGAACAAACTGTGGTTCATCCAACTAATGGAATATTATTCAGGAATAAAAAACAGTTAAGCTGTCAAGTCACCAAAAGACACAGAATAACCTTAAGTGCATATTGCTGTGTGAAAGAATCCAGTCTAAAAATGTTATAGACGGCATGATTCCATGTATATGGCATTCTGGAAAGGGGAAAACTAGGGATCGTGAAAAGAAGTGATCTTTTGCCCCGGTTGCCAGGGGGTCGGCCAGGGGTGAAACACAGGGAATGTGCTAGGGCAGAATATCAAACTTCTGCATGATGCTCTGCCTTTGTTAAACCCTGAGAACCATGCAGCCCAAAGGGTGAACTAAGGTTCACTGTGCAAATTAACAGAGTTAATTGGAAGTCAGGGCTACCGCAGGGTGAAATGCAGATCTAATTGTATCATAAATGTATAAAACAACTTTCCTGCAGGCCAGGGGGAAGGGGATGCTGGCCTGGGTAACGTGGGCAGTTACAAAAGAAGTCTATAATCTAGTACGATGCACAAGAGCATGGCACTCTAGCCGATGATGTATTTGTTAGGTAACACAAGCTTAGCAATTCAGATCTTGCTATGCACTTATAGCCGGAACTGAACAATTAAGTACCGGGCTTGCAGATGTGGGAGCCAGGTTTGGAGAGGAAGTTTATAGATAAGCAGGGAAAAGATAGAATGACCCACCTGGGGATGGATGACAGGTGGAGACCTGGCTTGCATACAGATAGTTACATATACAAATATTTATTGGTGTGTGTGTGTGTGTGTGTGTGTGTGTGTGTGTGTGTGTGTGTTATTAAACAAATATGTACGTCCTTGCTCTGTCAGCTTAGAGGTCCCGGAAGCAAGAACATTCCAGCAACTATGAGCACACCTGGCACTCAAATACTGGTTTTTAATTCCATTCACCAATGGAAGGAGTCAGGGATCCTTGGAGAAGTGGGTGATTCTAAGACGGGAGCAGAGAACGTACAAGATAAACCCAGAGCAACTTTGTAGTGCCAGAACATGTGGAAGAACTTCAAACAAACAATGACACAGGTGTGCCAAAAGAACACAAAAATTGAATTAATTTAGGGAAAAAGAAATTAAGTAGTGTTGGTATAAAATAGATATCCATGAGTATATAATAAATATTCATGATCAGGACTCCACCATACTGAAAGAAACACCAGTCTGTTCCTGGCTGGTGTCCCTGCAATGTGACCTTCACAAATACGTCCTAGGGTGTCCCATTCATTTGAGCGAGGAAGCTGGGTGGGCTGGTGTAGGGGGTATGTCCTTCCTCCAGATAAAGCTTTAGTAAAATCATTTTCCTGGGAGAGTCAGCTCTTGTTGTAGAAAACTCTCTGGACACATTTCACATAATTACTTTCCCTTTTCCTTGCCAGGGCCACCGGGGATTACTTCTTGGCTTTTCACTGTGATTACCTCATGGGCATCCTGGAGTTAAAACCCAGGAAGCAGTGGGGTCCCTTCCCCTGTGGCCCTCAGTCATTTGATTCAGGCTTGCCCTCACTCATCCTCTGGAAATTTGTCAACATGACCACAGTGTTCCTACCCTTTTAAGGCTCCAGAGGCTTCTGCCCCAGGTTAGCCCATCTGCGCTGTGACTCTCTCCAAATTTGGGAGCGGTGGTTTGCCCTGTGACCTAAGTTCTCTGATGGGTCCAAGATTTTCAGTTTGTTCAGAGTTTTTCTTACCTTAAGGGTGGGAGTGGAGACTTTCAGGTTTTTCACATGTAGCAGCTGAAACCAAAGTCCCAGGGTTCAGCCCAGTGAGCCCAGTAGGTATCTCCTCTCCTCTGTCTGTTCCGCTCTCCCCTGTTCAGGTCGCTTCTGCTTTATGCTCGTCCTCTCTGTCCCAACGTTCACTCAATAGGTGGTTGTGTTTTTTTTGTTGTTTTATTATTATTATTATTATTATTATTATTATTATTTATTTTTGGGACAGAGAGAGACAGAGCATTAACGGGGGCGGGGCAGAGAGAGAGGGAGACACAGAATCGGAAACAGGCTCCAGGCTCCGAGCCATCAGCCCAGAGCCTGACGCGGGACTCGAACTCACGGACCGCGAGACCGTGACCTGGCTGAAGTCGGACGCTTAACCGACTGCGCCACCCAGGCGCCCCAATAGGTGGTTGGTTTTTAAGCACATGTTGGGTACTGGGCGAGCCCGTAATTTGTGAATGGAACATGAACATCGTCTCCCACTTGGGGAACTTAGAATTCAATCAGGAAGACCAAGTCACTGAAAACATCATGTAATTACAACTTGGGAAAGATGTCGTGAAGGAATAAAAAACTTCCAGGGCGCTTGAGCACATGGGAAGAACAGGGAGAGATCCCCCATCGTTGTGACATGGAGATTCCAGGAGGTCATTCGTGGGAGGAGGGGGGAGTATTCCAGGGAGAAGAGCATTGGGCCCTGAACAGAGGCCAGTGCTGCTCGAAGCTCATGGTAAAGGGCTTGCTTGGATTCAACCAAAAAGTGATAGCAGGGATTTTATTGTAGGGATTTTGAGAAGAGATGTGACAAGAGCCAATTAATGTTTAATTTTAATGTTTAAAATTCTCTTCTCATCTGGAAGAGAATCAGATGGTGGGGTCCATCAGCTAGGAGAGCAGAGGGAGGAGGTGGCTTGGGAAGTCTGTTCCACCAGGGTTCCAGGGTATTCTCTCAAGTCAGTTCAGTCACTATCCCCGCGAAACCACTGCCAAAGTCCTGCCTCCTGGTCTTCAGGCATGATAATCGCACTGATTTATTCTGTTATTTAGTGAGAAATGAATTTGACACAGACAAGATATGCGGCTATGGGACCGCCCGCTGCCGGAGGCGCTGTAAAACAGGGGAATTCTTCATCGGAACTTGCCCCAACATCTACCCCTGCTGTCTGAAAACGCGGAATGCCAACCGGCCCATTCCTCTGACGTACTGAAACCCGGTGGGGCCGGGTCCTTGCAGCAGCTGGAACTCTGAGCCTTCACTTCCTGAGTCCCCTCACGGCTGGAACGTTCCCAGTGGCTGCAGCTAATCCAATTGCGCTAAAACCTTGGATTGCGAGTAACTTGTTCCTGAGAGTGTTCCACAAGATGAGCAAATATTTCTAATAAATTTTAACTTGATAAACAAGTGAGGTCTTGCAATAGGAGTAGTACGTGACGCCCAATGTCACATGATCACAGCTGAGCCAATGGTCCTTGAAATTCGCTTTGATATACAAGTGCTTTGGATGACAAGCCTGTTTGTGGAACAAATTATGCTCGCAAACCAAGGTTTTACTGTCACAAGAATTTGCTAAGTGCCTTCACTCAGTGGAGAGCGTGTGGGGGAGCCTCAAAATGGCCTTGCATAGTTGGGATAAGGGAGAAAGCAAAGTGGGTTAAGTGAGTGTTTCAACATAACAGCCAAACCAAAAAATACAGCTAATCAGCCACAAGCCTAAGTGAACTTCTTTTATTTATTTTTTTTAGTTTTTTTTTTAATGTTTATTTATTTTTGAGAGAGAGAGAGAGACTGCATGAGCAGGGGAGATTGAGAGAGAGGGAGTCACGGAATCTGAAGCAGGCTCCAGGCTCCGAGCTGTCAGCACAGAGCCTGATGCCGGGCTCAAACTCACAAACCCTGAGCCAAAGTCAGACACTTAACCGACTAGCCACCCAGGTGCCCCCTAAGTGAACTTCTTTTATATTTTTGGCCTGAACTGCATCAGGTGAGCTTGCTAGCATGAGTTTTCTCTTCTGATCAGTTTTGCTCAGCAGTTAGTAATGTCTTTTATTAATTAAAACAGGAAAGAAATCAATATTAAGTGCAATTCATTTAGCAAACACTCTAATTCAAGGCATAGACCTCCAGGGAGCAAGACTAAAGAAATGTTATGTGACGACAAGGGACTGGCCCACATGGATGTCTGTGGAGGGTCACATCCTGCAGACACGGCACAGAGCTGATCTGCCCCCACCCCCCCACAGACCCACTGTCCTGAAATCTGGTAAGGAAAGGGGAGCCCTAAAACATTTGACTTCCCTTTTTCTTCCAAATGTCAGCCCAGCTAATAAATGAATGATAACAAAGAATGATAACATCAAGAGAATATCACTATTTTGCAAACCCCTAGGGAAATAATGGCCTAGCCTGTGAATGTCAAGAGCCCCACTCAAATAAACAAGAATGGGGCACCTGGGATGCCTGGGTGGCTCAGTTGGTTAAGTGTCTGACATCAGCTCAGGTCATGATCTCACAGTCCATAAGTTTGAGCCGCGTGTTGGGCTCTGTGCTGACAGCTCAGAGCCTGGAGCCTGCTTCCGATTCTGTGTCTCCCTCTCTCTCTGCCCCTCCCCTGCTCATGCTCTCTCTCTCTGTCTCAAAAATAAATAAAAACATTAAAAAAAATTAAAAAAAAAAAAAGAATAGGGGCGCCTGGGTGGCTCAGTTGGTTAAGCGTCCAACTCTTGGTTTAAGCTCAGGTCATGATCTCACAGTTTGTGAGTTCAAGCCCTGCATCGGGCTCTGTGCTAACAGTGCAGAGCTTGCTTGGGCTTCTCTCTCTCTCCCTCTTTCTGCCCCTCCCCTACTTGCTCTGTCTCTCTCAAAATAAATAAACTTAAAAAAGTTATTACAAGACGAGAAAACTCAGACTCAATCACAGATTTTTTTAAAAGCAGAATTGAATTGGACCCAATGGCATCAATAATTTCTGAGGAAAAGACAAGAATTAAAAGAGGAGGGAAAAATGAAGAGTCAGATGAATTAAAATCAAAATGGGGAGGACACAGAGATGAAGGAGAAGCAGAGGAAGCCAAGGAACGCGGGGAGAAAAGAACAGAAATGAAATCTGGAATGACTTTGGAACGACCCACACAACTTCAGGAAATGACAGTTGTGAAAAATCAGGCCATCCCTGAAATGCCTGACGTTTTCCTGCCTGATTTTTTACACTGAAATAAATACATTCAGAAGCCAGGGTAGAAGCCGGACGACAGCCATATTTATGTCACCATTTCGATGCGCACCAGCGCTTTAATAGACTCTTGAGGAAGTTGGTTTTTTGTGTTAATGACGTTTGTTCTCTCTCTTTCCTCCTTCTGCTCCTCTTCTCTTTGTTCCGTCCTCTCTTAGTCACCAAACCCACCCAGGGCATTCAGGCATACTTTTCACTTCCTGAGGAAAATGGCTCCCATGTTTGTTCCGCTGCCCGTGGGAAAATAACACACTGACTGTTCTCGGTGCCGAGAACACCGTTCCGGATTTCAGCTCTTCCCACCTACAGGCCCCCACCCTGCAACTCAGGGCTATAAAGGGAGCCCTGCTGCCAGCCCCGGGACCTCCTCAGACAGCTGTCCCCTTGGTGACATGAAGCCATCCCTCTCTGTATTCCCCAGCTTCCTCCTTGTGGCTCTGCTGTTTCCAGGTAAATGGGAAATGTGACCTCATCCTGGGGACTGAATCTCTCTGCAACAGTCATCTCCAGGCGGGGCGACCAGGCAGGGCGTCCAGGTGGGGCGTGAGACACTAAGCCCACAGGTGCATTTCCTGGTGGGGTTCTCAGGCAGCAGTCTCTTGATGGGTTTGTCAGTGACCCCTTGAATGTGCTGATGGCCCTGGCTCCCCAGCAGACAGGGTCCTGACCCTGACCACACTTCCTCAGCCTTTTAATATTCACCTGCTCCTTACAGAGAAGGCAGCCTGCATCATAAATGATCTGTTAGGGAGTCTCACTCAACAACTATATTGGGGCACACTCATTGGGGACGCTCATTGGCTTCCAGGTGGCCTCCACTGCCGGCCCTCTTCAGTCCTCACTCACCTCTCCCTCTCCTCTCTCTCTCCCTTTCTCTCTCCCTCTCCTTCTCTCTCTCTCCCTTTCTCTCTCCCTCTCCTTCTCTCTCCCTCTCCTTCTCTCTTTCAGTCTCTCATACTCTCTCTCTCCCTCTCTCCCTCCCCCCCTACACACACACACACACACACACACACACACACACACACACACACACACATTTGCCCTGCTTCCAACCCATTCCATGCCATTCTCTATTTGCTCACTCTCTTTCTTTACAGCTTTACTGAGGTACACTTATTATACCAAAACCCACACATAGTTACTGTGAACAGTTTGATGAATTTGGACATTTGCAAACACTCCAGGTACCAACACTATAGCCAAGGTAAGAGCCACCCGCAACCCCTCCCAAAGTTTTCTTCTGTCCCTTTTTGGTGGTGTTATTTTGTGATGAGAACACTTAAAAGATCTATCCTCTGAACAAACTTTGAAGTGCACAATACCATACTGCTACCTGTAGGCACAGTGCTTCACAGCAGATCTCTGGACTGCGGCCATGTTACAGGACTGAAACTTTGTACCCATTGAGCAGCAGGGACTCCCAGTCTCCCCCCGACCCTCCATTTTACCCACCCCCTAGAGTAAAGGACCTCATCCTCATGGGTCCTCTCAAAAGAGAGAGAGTTCTAAAAATGCTGCATATTTACTCGGAAACAGGACTATCTGGAGCCAGAAATGAGGACCTTCAAGGCACTGAGGGTCCCAGAGAACCCAGGGAAGAGTCTCCTGGACAAGGAACAAACGGGTCTCATTTGTTACACCACCAAGAGAAACGCCACATCTTACCGCGTACTCCCCCTTATGAGGGTAGGTGACTCCAGGAATGTTCAGTGAATGAAGAGATGGGAAGGGGTCTATGCCTGTGAGGTAGGGGAGAGCTTCACCCAAACCTGAGACCCAGAGGATATGACATTGAGTAAGACACCCTCGTGCCCGCTCCCTTGGCCTCGAGTTCCTTCCATCTAGGCATTTACTGAATACCTGCGAAGAGGGCGGGGTGACCTGTGAGCTCACAGGGAATGCCCCAGGGTGGGGTGTGCGGAGGATGGGGCACTGGTCTGAGGAACACAGGCATGACAAAGCCAAAGAGCCCTCAGCCGCCTTTCTGGTCGGTCCTCAACCCCCACGTGGAACCTGAAAGCAATCTGGAAGGACCTAGAGAAGACCGTCATTTCTAAGATGCTTCCTTAGTCCCAAACTCTTTCCTGACCCTGAGTCAGGGAACAAGAGGCTGGACACTCAGTGGGCAAGAGCAGGGAACACATGAGGGTGTTGGCAGACGGAAGCCAGGAATTCAGATCCTGCGACATTATTCCCTGCATCGTCCTCTCCTCTCTTCAATCCCCTTGGAGGGGGGCTCTGGGCTCCCAGGGGACCCACTCCCAGGTTCTCCTCCCAAGGGAAGGTGAAAAGACAAAATGGTGCTTGCACAACAATATAAACAACACGAGGTGTGTGTCACTTATCCTAACTGTAGATCTATGACACAGGGTCATTCCCATTTGATTCATGAGGGCTTTGGGGAGATTGGTCCACATTTGTCCAAAATAACGTGTCTAAGATGGTGCGGCTGGCAAATGGCAGTCAAGAGTGGAAACTTCAAGAATATAAGCAAGACTTCCAGGGCTGTTGTCCAGGAAGAGGTCTCAGTCCACTCCTTTTAAGACATACCTGTTTCTTTCTCCCCGAAACCCTGCACTCGCTTCCTGCCTACGTTTCTCCGTGTGCATCACTCTTGAATTTTTACTTGCCTTCCCCACCTGTGATTTCCGTCCTTAGCGCGCAGCCTCCCTATGTTCAGACTGGCCCTGATGTGCATCTGCTCCATCCCAGTGCCCCACACAGAGTGCAACCTTGTGACCGGGCATCACTGACCACTGCCATCTCATTCCCCAATTCAGAGAAGAAGCAATGAAGACAGAGAATTTCCTCCATAATACGTATTTTTGCAATACAATTTTCCGAAGCATTTTTATTTTCCTACTGTTTTTTCTACTTCCTATTGTATTTGAGTCTACTGGAGAAATACTCTTTATGAGGAAAATTCTCTCTCTAATGGCTTCTCCTCTGAATTGGGGAAGGACTCTCATTACTTCCTGTATTAACATTATACCGCAATCTGTGTCTAGAAATGCAGTATCTCAAAAGTACACCTGAAAAATAAACAACTAAGAGAATACACCCTAAAATGCTCACCCAGCTGTACAAGTCTGTGTTGGTCTGGCACTACGCTGGGTTAACCCACATTTTCCACCGTTACACCGCTGTGGTCCCCAAGCCATGAGGTGACTCCTAGAAAATGCTCTGCTCTTTCGTGTCCTTGCACAACCCTGTGGAGCACAGCTAGCTTTAGTTCAAGACCCCATTTCGACGCTACATTTAACGTCCATTTAAATTTGATAATCTCTGTGACCTTATTTGGCTGTTCTCTATGTTCCCAAATCACTCTGTGCAGACTCGACTATGGATGGATTATACTGAATTTAAATACATGGTTACGTGTTTGTTTCCCAGCTGATTCAGAGAATGTCCCCCTCCCCTGACCCTGTTATGGCACACTAAAATGTCCTACATCATTCAGCCTTGAAGGAATGAGCAAGTGAGTTAATTTACCGAGTGAATAAACATCTGTAGGGCCCCCCATCTATTCTATTTTTGTCTTTCTCTCTTTCTAAGATTACCCCCTTTCTCTCTCAAAGTTATTAAATTGCCGTATATAACGGCATGTTTAACAAAGTACAAAAATAGGATTTTCAGCTGGGATTCAAGGTACTAGTGAGTCGGGAGGCAGACCACTCTGCATGGAGGAGGTAACCAAAATGCAGCGACACAAGCCTTAAATCCTAGGGTGACTGGCACATGGAGAGGCCACTCCTTCTCCAGAGGGCAAAGGGCTGGGGGTCTTGCTCCCAAATGGAGCCATGGGTTTCTTTTTTTTTTTAATTTTTTTTTTTAATGTTTACTTATTTTTTGAGAGAGAGACAGAGAGAGAGACAGAGAGAGAGCTGGGGAAGGACAGAGAGAGAGAGAGAGGGGGGGAGACACAGAATCTGAAGCAGGCTCCAGGCTCCAAACTGTCAGCACAGAGCCTGACACGGGACTCAAATTCACGAGTGTGAGTGGGGGAAGGGGCAGAGAGAGAGAGGGAGAGAGAGAAAATCCCAAGCAGGCTCCACGCTGTCAGTGCAGAGCCCAATGCAGGGCTCAAACTCACGAACCGTGAGATCATGACCTGAGCCGAAAACCAGAGCCGGGTGCTTATCCAACTGAGGCACCCAGGCGCCCCACTTTTTCTTCCTAACACTTGCCCCTTGCCTTTTCTATCAATCGTCTTCATAATATATAATTTAAGACAAAAATTCATCTTTACTAACCGCGGGGCTTGAAACATAGAGTGAGGGAGCAAGTTCACATTCCTCAAGTAAACTGGCACATCTCAGAGGCACAAGACAGTCTTCCAGGCGCTTCCCCAGAATGAGGCGGAACTAGAAGTCATTTTCACTTTCAAAATCTGCCCTTGGCTACCTCTCATCTCCCTTACAGAGATGGCTCAGCCCGAACCCACCCTCCTCGCAGGACCATCCCACTGAAGTCTGCACTTGGGAGGGCTGTGTCACTCGTCAGTCAGCCTCACAGAGCCCTTCCGTGTCCCCTTGCATAACATCCTCCATTGTTGAAAGTGGAACATTTATATCGTGATACATCTCTTACCATGTCTCTTTCCAACTGCCTCTGACCCGGCAGCTTGTTTCTCAGGGAGAGTAGAGGTGGCTTTCAAGCCAGAATCAAGGATCTGATTTGTACACTCTCAGGCTGACTACAGGGAACTGTGAGCGCTCACATACAAAAGAAACCCGTTTCCTACCTACGGGCAACCTCCGCCGTGTCCCTTTGGACTCAAATGATCCCTGTTCGAGTCTGGAGATGGTCTTAAGAGGCTAATGTCAGATCTCTCTTTATACAGAACCGGAACCGGATTTCAAAGTGGTCAACTGCAAGAAAAGTGAAGGCTACTGTCAAGAATACTGTAATTATATGGAAACACAAGTGGGTTACTGCTTTAAAAAGAAATACGCCTGCTGTTTACATCAGAACTGAACTTGCTGACACAGAAGCCAGAGTTTGGTCCCCCTCGCCAGCTCTCTGGGTCCTGTCCCTAACGCAGACATAGGAGTTTTTGGAGAAAGGACTGAGCATGGGCTAGCTGAGGTTTTGTCATCTGAGCTGGAGAGTTTCGACATGTTATTCCAACTAAAAGAGAGATGAAAACCCACTACACCTGCCCTTAGAGAAAGTGACTTAGCCTGACGTGGACAAAATCCTCAAAAATCAAGTTTTTGCTGGTAGATGTGGATGTAATAAACTTTCACAAGAAAGCATTCAAGTCATTCCTTCTCTTGTTTAAAAAAAAAAATTTTTTTTTGAGGGGGCGCCCGGGTGGCTCAGTCAGTTAGGCCATGACTTCATCTCAGGTTATGATCTCACAGTTCGTGGGTTCGAGCCCCGCATCGGGCTCTGTGCGGACAGCTCGGAGCCTGGAGCCCTGGAGCCTGGAGCCTGCTTCAGGTTCTGTGTCTCCCTGTCTGTCCCTCCCCTGCTCTCGCTCTGTCTCTCTCTCAAAAATTAACATTAAAAAGAAATTAAAAATAAAATAAAAATAAAAATATATTTTAAGGAGCACCTGCGTGGTTCAGTCAGTTAAGCATCTGACTCTTAATTTTGGCTCAGGTCATGATATCATGGTTCATGATTCCAGCCCCGCATCGGGCTCAGCCCTGACAATGCAGAGACTGCTTGGGATTCTCTCTCCCTCTCCCTACCTGTTACCCCCTCTCAAAAAATAAATAAACATTTAAAAAAGAGAGAGAAGGGGCGCCTGGGTGGCTCAGTTGGTTAAGCGTCCAACTCTCGATTTTGGCTCAGGTCATGATCTCATGGTTCCATGAGTTCAAATCCCACATCAGGCTCTGTGCTGACAGCTTGGAGCCTGGAGCCTGCTTCAGATTCTGGGTCTCCCTCTCTCTCTGCCCCTCCCTTGCTCATGATCACTCTCTCTCTCTCTTTTTCAAAATTAAACATTAAAAATTTTTTTTAAAAAAGAGAAAAATATTTTTGAGTACCTATTTTGTTCCTGGGCACTGAGAAATGTAACAAATTGGAAACATGAATATGTGAGAAACACAGCCAAATAAACTTAAAAAATAAAATGCCACACATTTTATCATGTAAATATATCCAAGGCAATATGTGGAGCAGATAAATATAAGAGATTTAAGAAAGGATTCCTGGGGAAATTCGAGCAGGGTTTTGGAGGATGAGTAGGAGTTTGTTAAGCAAAAGAGAGAGGCAGAGATTCCCAGGCAAGGGGTACAGTTTGCAGAGAGGCATGAAGATGTGAAAGAATGGTTTGCTAAGCAAATGGTGAGAAGTTCAGCATCACTATGAAAGAGACGGATTGATTACAAGTCTCAAATGAGGAGCGTGCAGGAAAATGGTGAGAAGTTGTCAAAGAAAATAAATAGGATGCTCCAGATCTCAGCTGCTAAACAAGAGGGGGTTATCAGGTACCTCCAGAGGAGTGACGCCATCATAGTTTCAATTTTAGAATGTTCCTTCTAATGAAAGACTTGGGGGTGGATTAGAAATGCATGAGACCAGAAGCAGGAATACCAGGTAAGGGCTGATGGCAACTGTGGACATCCAGAACAGCCATTCAGCAACCAAGGTGGAGATAATGGCTAGGAAGGGGAAAGAACTGGGTCCCCGATGACGTGGGGTTCTCAGGTTTGGTGACAGAGAAGAAGGAAGGGCATGGGACAGAAAAGAACGGTTAACTGAGGCAGCTCACACAGGACAAGAGAGAGCAGGAGGGACATGGACAAGACCAGGTTGGCTCTGGACACATTGTACTGGATCAGGCATTCAGGACACCCCGCAGGGGCATGAAGGGACCAATGAGGATTCCAGGAGAGGCAGGGAGACAAGAAATCCGAGTGGAAGCCTTGCAATCCTTTGTGAGGGGCAGCTTTTGGGGCAGCAGAAGGACCTGGCTGAGTGATGCTAACAGTTCAGGGAGGCACAGAATGGGGGAACCACTGCAGCACTCGGCGGGGGCTCTGGGAGGGGACGTGAGACAGCGTGGGTCTAGAAGATGAGCACGGGAAAGGGAGTGGGTCGTCCTGCAAAGGAAGGTGGGCCCGGACAACAAGCAGGGACCCCGGAACAAAGGCAAGGATGCCTCTGCCCCCACGTTGTCTCCGTTCTGTCCGGTTGAGGGACATGGGCCGGAGATGGGACTCCACTAGGAACACAGCCTCGGGTATTTAATGCCAGCGTCTCCTAAGCAGTGAGAGCAAACATTTACTCAAGGAGCCTTTCATTTTTGCCTGTGGCGTAAGAGTCAGAATAGTGATTAAGTATGAAATCGAGAAGGGGGGAAGGTGTATGTGTGAGGAGTTTGTAAAGGAAACAGAATGTTGGGGTGGCTGAGAGGGAGATAGGGAGCGTTGGCGCCCTCCCTGCAAATACACGTCTAGCGTGTCACCTTTCTCCTTAAATCTCTCTACTGGGGCCGCTGTTTCCATTCACTCATTCACTCATTCATTCATTCACTCATCCATTCACTCATTCACTCACTCATCCATTCACATATCCATTCACTCATCCATCCATCCATTCATTCATTTACTCATTCATTCACTCATCCATCCATTAGTTCGTTCACTCATCCATTTGTTCACTCATCCATTCATTAATTCGTTCACTCATCCATTAATTCATTCACTCACTCACTCACTCACTCGTCCATTCAACACATATCTAGTAAGCATCCACAGCAGCCCAGGCATTGTTTTGGGTACCAGAAGTCCAGCGATGAACAAAAACTCTGCCCACACTCTACCAAGAGGGACAGACAATAAGCATGACAGGTGAGTAAAATGTATGATGTATTAAAGTGATAAATGATGTGGAATAAGAAAAATCCAGGAAGGGATGACACCTTGTCAGGCAGGGGCTTGGGGCTGGATGCGGGAGGTGGGGGAGCCTCCCTGGGTACAGGCAGAGAGTGGCGGGGGGTGGGGGGGCAGGCCCTCTGCATTTGGCGGGTGGAAGGCATCCCAGGGGGAAGAGAGGACAGTGCCAGTGCCCCAGGGAGGCAAGATGCTGTATGTGTTTGTGGAGCAGCAGGACGAGGCCAGTGTGACTGCAGCAAAGAGAACTAGGGAGCTACAGTCGGCTGTGAGGCCAGAGTGGTAGCAGCGTTAGGTAACGAACCCAGGGGTCCCAGCAAGATTTGGGCTTTCTCTTTGAGGAAGATAGGAGGCCATCTGCAGTTTGCTTCGTCGTGTTTCTGTACTTATAAGAGCATTTTATTAACACCACTGGGAATAAAGGGTCAGCGTCAGACCTGGGCTTTCCTGGGAAAATGAACTTACAACTCTCTTCAATCTCATGAGATGAAAATGTGCAAACAGTATTTTCTGTCCCCTTCGGTTGAGTGAAAGTCACCCTGCATGAAGACCTACTGTGTCCTGGGAGTCTACTGCCTGTGCCTACTCCTGGTGGCTCAGAAGTACGTTTATTATGACCTTTCCAAATTTTCATTTGTCACATGGGTATTGGTGGATGGCAGGAGTCCCCACGCCTGGTCCTTTACCCTTGGTCCTCACTGGGATTCTGCTCCGGGGGCTTCTAATCATTCCCCGAATAATGGGAACTTAAAAAAAAAATCTCTACTCACTAGATTCATAATGAGGCAATAGCAGAATTTGCCATGAAATATGCCTAAGTGGTGATTATTTTTGGGCTCAAGTTGATTATTAGTAAACTGTTTATAACCCATGTTACAAAATTTTGAATCCATCATTCCTTCTATACCTTTCTTTACCTTTTATGAGTCAAGAGTCCTCTCTGCTCATCACAAGGAAAAACCCATTTTATTCCTTTTCTATCTCCTTTTTTTGGGTGGGGGGGGGAGTTGAGATGATGGATGTTAACTAAACTTGTGGTAATTATTTTATGGTATATGCAAGTCAGATCATTATGCTGTACACCTTAAATTTACACAGTGCTCTGTATCACTTATGTCTCAAAACTAGAAAGAGGGAGGAAAAAAAGATCATCATTTCTGATGTCAATGATATCTCAATAAAACAAGAAAACAAAGAAAGGAGATGCTATGTCCTCAAAAAAAAATCCTTTGGAGCACTTGGGAGGCTCAGTCAGTTGAGTGTCCAACTTCAGCTCAGGTCATGATCTCAGTTCACGAGTTCAAGCCCCCCATGGGGCTCTGTGCTGACAGCTCAGAGCCCGGAGCCTGCTTCGGATTCCGTGTCTCCTTCTGTCTCTGACCCTCCCCTGCTCGCACTCTGTCTCTCTCTCTCAAAAATAAACAAACATTAAAAAATTAAAAAGAAAATCCTTTGCGAGATTGTTGTGTCTGGGTTCCAGCTGGGTTACGATAAAGATTCCACAGCTCATGTAGACCACCGAATTCCCAGCAGTGCATAGAGTGGTGCATAGACCTCCTCCCAGAGTGCTGCCTTTCCAGACTTCTTTCTGGATAAACGTATTCCATACTTAACTCACACACAGACACACTCACACGAGGCTGATACTCAGGGACAGGGCATGTATGGTGAAAACTAGTACTTACATACAAACCCAGAAGCATTGCCATTGACTCAGTGACTCAGTTATTCTGCTTCTCAGAAACAACTGACTCTTCAATGGGTGCAAAGTTATAGTTATGCAAAATGAGTAAGTCCTAGAGATTTGCTGTACAACATTGTGCCTGTGGTTAAAATACTGTATTGTGCACTTAAACATTTCTTTTTTTTTTTTAATTTTTTTTTCAACGTTTTTTATTTATTTTTGGGACAGAGAGAGACAGAGCATGAACGGGGGAGGGGCAGAGAGAGAGGGAGACACACAGAATTGGAAACAGGCTCCAGGCTCCGAGTCATCAGCCCAGAGCCTGACGCGGGGCTCGAACTCACAGACCGCGAGATCGTGACCTGGCTGAAGTCGGACGCTTAACCGACTGCGCCACCCAGGCGCCCCAGCACTTAAACATTTCTTAATAGGAGTATGTCTCATGGTGAGTGTTCTTATCTCAGTTGAGAAAAGGTAAATGTTCTCAAGAAATAACAAAAATGTTTTGGGAAATTTTTTAAATAAATCTAAATTTCAAACTAGAGCACTTATCAAACTACAGTATATCTACTTAAGGGATGTTATATATCCCTTAGGTATAATAAACACAAAAGCAAATAAAAAACATAAAATGCATAAGATAAAGATTTCAAGGCAATTTTCTATCTTGGAAAATACAAGATACAAATTTTCATATATCTGATGTAAAATTAATTGGCCAAAGTATGTCTGAAAGAAAACAAAAGATTTTAGGTTCCAATGTTAAGATTATTGGAGATTTTTAATTATTTTATCTTTGAAAATACCCTGTCAAGTTACTGTATAACTCTTAAATTTTAAATATGCATTCAAAAAGACAAATAAATGTGCCTAAGGATAAATACGTATGTATATAAACGAAGGCATACTTTGATTGTAGGCAAAGACGTTGCATCAAGAAAGTCCTAAATCTAACATAAGAAAGAACTTCTGGGTATTAAGACTATAAAACATTCAAGCATGTTACCCAAAGAGATCTTGGGATTCAGAAAAATAAGGTCACAACTGATATTTTTCTACCATGTGCGGTAATTTTAACAGTCCCCCTTGGAGACAACGGAATGAGCCCCGTGGCCCCTCAAGGCAAGTTCCAGTCAGCAGCTGTCAGTTACACTTGCTTTGTTCTTTTCACAGAAGTCTGCTTAATGCAGGATGCTGAGGATGGGAGGCTTTATGGACACCAGCTGTACCCCTGGTGGGAAGAGACCCTTTAGCCAGAAATTGCTTTAGGTCCTTACAGGGCCAGTCATACCACGCCTGGCTGCCTCCATGTCTGCCCTCCACGCCCACCTTCCACACACAGTGTCCTGCCTCGCACTGCACCTCCGGACCTTCCAAGAGCTTTGATCCCTGTGACCCATCCATCCCCCCGGGGTGACCCTTCATGGAGGAATCTATTTTCTCCTCCATACCCCTGGTCTGCTGGGGCGGGGGCCAGGTGGACAGGCTCAGTCAATCAAATCCCCATTTCGCTTCTTTGACTTTAATTACAGCCACACCTAGTTTTTTCTACCTGTCCACGCGGGTGGTGGTCACTACACCTTGCAGGCTTGGACTGACTCAGTTTATCTCTTGGGTTACAGGAAAGTACCTTACTAGACCCAGGGAGTCCCCTTGTTGTAAAAACAAAAATTAAAATTAGTATGTCCAAATGAAGGGAAACTGAGATCATTAACACTGTGTCTGCCTCTTTCTTGATAGACCAAAACAATTCCCGGGGGTCAGATGACTAACATTAGCATTACCTATGAGGACAGCAGGGATAGGGCTATATCCTGGCTGCGGGGAAATGACATCAAGCCCAGGTGGGAGGCAGAGGGGTCTGAAAAAATGTCTCTGTTAGGTCTAAATGCAACTCTCGTGCTCTACCGACTGAGCCAGCCAGGCAGTGGACGCTGCAGTTAGGCATGAGGCTTTCAGGAGAGCAGGGAAGTGTCAGTCTGTTTTCCCCCTTCTGTCTGCTTCCTATGGACCCCCTCTGTGATTTGCCTCCACTCTGCTCTTCTTTTCTCTGGGGGCTCTGAGAACATCCTTCGAGAATCACTGTTGCCTCCTACCTATCTATCCAAGGCACCTGTAACGGGCACGTTAGGATTCCTATTTCATTTAAGACAAAATAAGCATAGAAAGTTAAGTGACCCAACCCAAATGGCGATCAGACAACATATCCAGGTTGCTAACTGAGTTCGCTTCAAGCCAGAAAAGTCCAAGTGTGGGCTTTTTTTTTTTTTTTTTTTTTTTGTCTTACACGACACTTACATTTCTAAGAGAACACACCTTTGTTTCTCAGAATGTCTTCTTGACCACAACCTCAGAAAGATGGACACTGGCCAGGACAGGGGCTCAAGCTCTGGGGAAAGGCACTTTCCTTGCAAAGGCATGTGACTCTGTGAGTCCCAGATGCCAACAGACGTGGGTGTGCGAGCAGAGGAAATCACACTCACCAGGAATGCTAATACTTGGGTTCTAGATCCGACTCTAGTCAATAATTGTGTTGATGCTTTGTGCAACTCCTGATGAGTACAGGGGGCAAACGTGTCCTTCTAAACCCAAGCTCTTTGTGACAATCAATGAACTGTATTTGTAAGAACAAAAGTTAAAATTAGAATGTTCACATGAAGGGAAACCGAGAGCTATTTCTGTAAGTACAGTACCTCAGTAGACAAAGATGTGATCGCAGGAGGTTGGTCTCTCTCCTGTGATGAATTTATGGTGAGCCTGGAAAAGAAAAAAAAGACCTATGAAGTCAACAAGATGAGAGTTTGGTGTAGGACTCTGGGAAAATGACGAATGTTCTCCCTGTCTTAGCCAAGGATCTGAGATTGTTAGCTGCACAGAGGGCTCTAATATAGAGGATCATAGGAAGTAAGTAAATAATTGATTTAGGACAATGGAAATAAATCCCCAAAGGAGTTGCTAGTGCCAGAAGGAAAGGAGGCTGGTGATGCTGATCAATCATCTTTTCTCTTTATTTGAAGCTACAGGAATAAAGACAAAAGGAAGACACGTGAGGAAGAGCCCATGAGGATTCTTGGATAAGAGGAAGTCAGTGGGAAGATCATTTCAAGGGGATACTGTGGTAAGAATCATTAACCAAAGAATAAGAACAATTACCCCAGCCCAAATTGGGTGGTGGAGACCCCACTTATTTTTTCCCTTGGTCTAAACCCAAGGGCTGGGTTGACATTCAAGTGGTTGGAAACCAGGCACTTGGTGAGGCCTCTGATGAACAGTGATCCCAAATCGGACAATCAAGACACTCCCCTATTGCTTTTAGGGGAGCATGAAATGATCCCACTGGGATAGTGGAGGCTGAAAATTCTGTTTTATATCTCCAGGAATAAAAAGGAGGACATGAATCACAGTACATGGTTAAACAGACACATGGAGAGGAAGAAATGCTTCTATAAAGGTAAGAAGCCTGTCTGGTCCAAGGAAACATTAAGTACGAACATAAGTACAACTTTGAGAGGGGAAGGTGAATCAGCCAACTGCTGTCTGCTCTTCGCTAGGGGATGGAACTTCTGGAATCCACAGAATTGCAAAGACATAGAGTCTTGACCTTTAAAGGGCACAGCCATGCTTTGGCCCCCAGGACATATGAATGTGGGTCTGAACACAGCAAATTGAAAGGAAGAAACTGACATCTGCCATTCTTCTTGGGGAAAAAAAAGGCAAAGTAGTACAGAAACAAACGTAAATTTTATCATCTTTTCAGGACCAGCATTTGGATGAAATATTTTCTGACTCCCTGAATATTTCAGGGTGATTTTCTCCTTTTCCCACACAAGATAGTCAGCCATGAAACCAAATCCTTTCAACAGTTTTTCCCTTAAAATCTCAAAGGGGGTGTCTTTCCCCGTCTGACATCTAGTGTGGACTAAAATACACGAGACAGGTCTGTTTTTGTTCTTTTGCAGGATGCCTGCTTTTTTGTAGTTTTTTCTTTTTCCTTTATTCCTCAAACATTTTATTTAAATACTGCAATTCTTATTTCATCTGAAAAATTTGTAAGCCCTACTAACTGGCTTATTCTGATAATTTTCTAATTCATAAACAATTTTAAAATTGTATTTTAACATTCTTTTAAAGAAGGGGAAGGTGGGTGGGGGGATGGGACAAATAGGCAGAGGAATTAAGAGTTCACTTATCACGATGAACATATGGGATTGCTGAATCACCTGTACACGAAACTATTATAACACTATATGTTAACTATACTGGAATTAAAATATTTTTAAATAAAAATATCAAGAATTTTTTTTTTATTTTAAAAATAAAGCTATGGGGGCGCCTGGGTGGCGCAGTCGGTTAAGCGTCAGACTTCAGCCAGGTCACGATCTCGCGGTCCGTGAGTTCGAGCCCCGCGTCAGGCTCTGGCCTGATGGCCCGGAGCCTGGAGCCTGTTTCCGATTCTGTGTCTCCCTCTCTCTCTGCCCCTCCCCCGTTCATGCTCTGTCTCTCTCTGTCCCAAAAATAAATAAAAAAAAACGTTGAAAAAAAAAAATTTAAAAAAAAAAAATAAAATAAAATAAAGCTATGAAAAGTGGTGAACCATATGGTCAAAATCAATTGTAAATGTACTGAGGCAGGAAAGAATTTGACGATAAGACACTAACAATTGTTAGGGAATAAAACATTGAGCCCAGGGCTAAGCAAGCATGCAATAATAATTCAGTAAGAGTCACTTCATTCTGCTGGTTTCCCCCATACATTTCTCACTAAAAATTAATTTGCCTTTAAAAATCTTTTAGGGGCGCCTGGGTGGCGCAGTCGGTTAAGCGTCCGACTTCAGCCAGGTCACGATCTCGCGGTCCGTGAGTTCGAGCCCCGCGTCAGGCTCTGGGCTGATGGCTCGGAGCCTGGAGCCTGTTTCCAATTCTGTGTCTCCCTCTCTCTCTGCTCCTCCCCCGTTCATGCTCTGTCTCTCTCTGTCCCAAAAATAAATAAAAAACGTTGAAAAAAAAATTTAAAAATCTTTTAATCAGGGGTGCCTGTGGCTCAGTTGGTTAGGCGTCTGACTCTTGGTTTTGGCTCAGGTCATGATCTCATGGTTCATGAGTTTGAGCCCCATGTAGGCTCCATGCTGACAGAACAGATCCTGCTTGGGATTCTCTCTCTCTGTCTCTCTCTCTCTCTCTCTCTCTCTCCCCCTCTCCTGCTTGTGTGCTCTGTCTCTTGCAAAAATAAACATTAAAAACATATGTTAAAAAATTTTTTAATTATATTGTCATAAGAACGCTTCACATGCCTCTCAACAAATTTTAAGAGTACATTAATGTTGACTCTAGGTATAACATTGTACAGCAGATCTCTAGAGTTGATTTATCGTGCTTAACTAAAACTTCATACCTATTGATCATTAATTAACCCCCATTTCTCCCTCCCTCCAACCTCCCATAGTTACCACTCCACATAATTTCTTCTTTGAAAAATTTCTGTTTTCCTTTCAGGGATCACATAGCCATGAGGTCGGCCCATTTGCCTTTCTGTGGTGCCTCATCTCCTCTGATAGCTTTCCTGCCTGTCTTTTTTCCCCCTCTGCCTGGAATGCCAACTCACATTTGACTCTCACACCATTAATTCAACTTCCAAAGTATCAACTTTGCGTCGCCACCATAAACTTTTCTTTACTCTTCCAATTCATTTTTTTTTTTCATCTTAGCCTGCCATTCTATTTCACCTTGTTTGGTCCCTAGAGACCCTTGCTTCTAATTAGTAGATGCTAAGGCTTTTTGTGTTTTTTTTCAATATATGAGACAGAAATGTCATCTGATTCCTGCAGTGAATCTTTTCCTGAAACGGCTGTCTTGCTTAGTCTTCCCAATAATATTCCCATATCTTTATTTTGTAGTTTTTTTTTTTTCTTACACTTTGTGTTGATTTCAATTCTCTCTCTCCTGGAAAACATATGAATTCATTCAACAGCAATTCACTGAGCTTCTATTGTATGACAAGACCGTTCTAGGTCCTAAAAATAAAGAACCAACCGCACAAAACCCTGCCTGAATGAAACTTACACTCTCATGGGATAAATAAGTCAGTGCAAAGAGTAAACAGCGTCACTCACTATTCGAGAGCAGTGGAACCCTATTTCAGAGTCACCTGGATGGCAGATGGATGGGATTCCTGGCCGAATTCTATCTAGTACTTTGTTTCGTGAAACAGACTGAAATGGTAAATCAAAACTCCATGACTCGTCAGGAAGCAACACCACTTTGCCATGGTTATCATTATCATTATTATTATTATTATTATTATTGTTATTATTATTTTCAGTGGCCATCCTAGTGCATGGGAAGTGGTGTCTCTGTGGTTCGGATTGCGTTTCCCTAATGATTAATGACGGTGAGCATTTTCCATGTGTTTGTTGGACATTCGCACTTTCCTCTCTGGAGAAATGTTTATTCGAGTTCTCTGCCCATTTTTATATTTGATGGTTTGTCTAATCATTGTGCAATTGTATCAAGGTTTTTTTTTTTTTAATAGATAAAAATGTTTTACCACTCTCAAATGTTTTCAAACCCTTGAGCAACTTTCATCTGTCCTTAAGGCCATCTTCTATTATGTGGGTACCATGCACGCCAGAATAATTATCTTCTGTATTGGGACAAACTGACCTTCACTTCCTTTCAACCCTGTGATTATAAGAACCAATGAGCCTATGACCAGATTAATGAGATTGTTCAATGAGCTTGATTTTCTAGTTGGTCTTCTGTTGGAATGGCATGCCTGATTCTCCAATGCTATTCACGAAATTCTTCCTTAGAGGTTGCATCCGAGTCTGTGACTTGGAAAAAACAGATCTACATATAAAGGAAAAGGTGGGTAATAAACTCTGATACCATTCATTTATTTCTCTCCAAAATGAGCTAACTTTCCAACATAGCTCATAAAAATTCCGAGCTATACAGAAAAAAATTTCCAAACTATAATTTCACGGCAATTTGAAAGCTGGCCGGGCTGCTAGAAAAAATATACCATCCACGTACCTTAAATCTTTTCTAAATCAGGTAAACCTCAACAGCAAAAAGAAAACATACTTTTCATGGTTTCACCTACCAAAGTGACTTTTAAAAAATGACCCATACATTTGGATATATACATGATAGAATCTGTATTAAACAGTAATTCTTGTATCTTGTAGCTACACTTTGTCCATCCACAGAGGTGGATTCAGAATTACAATCATTCATTGGAAGTCTTCAACTTAGCCTGTGTTCTTGGTGTGGAAGCCAGTCTTCTCAAGGATCAAATTGAGATGCTTGTGCTTTTTTTACAATGGGAAAATCCAGAGATGTGTTCAGAACAAATGCTCCAGAGAAAAAGTATTACAGATTTTGACAGATTTCTTATTTATGTTTGACCCTCACACATACCCATCTTGGTATCTCTTTCATGATCGCTTCAGTCAGTCAGCTATAGGGTGACCCTTTTGTTGGCAAAGACAGAAAAGGACCTTTTAGCTCCCAAATAATTCCTCCTTAACTCCTATTTTCATAGGTGTTTTTACAAGGTACAGAAAGGCCAGTGAATCAGGGTATCCTTTGTCAGGACCCACTGTACTATCTTTGCTTAATCTTTCTAGTTCTGGAATGTCCAAAGTGACCTCCGGGTCCTCACCTCTTCTGTGCACCTGCATGGCTCACTGGTACCCTTGCTCATGTCCAGAAGTCCCAGGCCACCACCTGACTTCTCATCAAAATCCATTTTCTGAGTAAGATGCGTGTTCAGATATTGTGGTGAATGGCTTAAGTCAGGTGGGAGGCCACCTAAAAGAAATCATACATGCAGCTGTTATAAAAAAAATCAGGAAACTCTCCACACACCTAGTTAAAAAAAATCTCCAAGGTACATCATATAGAAAAGGCAAGTGCAGAGTAAAAAGTATAGTCTGTCATGATGTTTATCCAAGAAGGGGCATATAGACACATCTCTGTTTATGTATACATGCAACATCTCTGGAAGGGTGGAGAAGAAACTGGTAACAGCTGTCATGAAAGCCTGGGAGGGGGAAGAAGATGGGAAGACTTCCTTTTCATTTCTTGGTAAGTGAATTTTAAGGGAAATAAGCCCAAGTGATACTGGGACCTAAGTCAAGTAGGTGCAGAATGAGTGGTTGCAGGGATGCCTGGGGCGGGGGGTTGGGGGGGGGGGGGTGCTCAGTCAGTTAAGCGTCCGACTTCAGTTCAGGTCATGGTCTTGTGGTTGGTGAGTTCAAGCACCACGTCAGGCTCTGTGCCGACAGCTACCTGGAGCCTGCTTCGGATTCTGTGTCTCCCTCTCTCTCTGCCCCTCCCCCATTCACACTCTATCTTTCTCTTTCTCTTTCTCTTTCAAAAATCAATAAACATTCAAAAAAGTTTTTTTTTAAATGTTGAGGATTCCAAAAAGCATTAAAAAGAAAAAAAGAATTAGTAGCTGCGGTAACTGGACATTTTAGCATCATCAGTTACAAAAAGCTGTGTGGAGAGCTGTCCTTCAGGGCCGCCTCTAATGCCATCCTCCTTATAAAGACTCCCCTCAGGTGAGGCACAGCTTCCCCGCACAGGCCAGTATAGCCATCGGCAGCGGGGGGAGTCCCTGTGTCTCCTGCTAGGCTGCCCCCTCTTTTTTTTTAAGTTTGTTTGAGAGAGAGAGAGAGAGAGAGAGAGAGAGAGAGAAAGGGGAGGAGGGAGGGGCAGAGAGAGAAAGACGGAGAGAGAGAATCCCAGGCAGGCCCCGTGCTGTTGGTCCACAGCCACAGCCCGATGCGGGGCTGGAACTCACCAACCTTGAGATCATGACCCGAGCCTGTATCAAGAGTCGGATGCTTAACCGACTGAGCCACCCGGGTGCCCCTAGGATGCTTGCTCTTCAAGTCAAGACAGCTTCGCGGAATGAGAAAAGAGTCTACCCTCTTTACCCAGGGTAGACAACTTCATGACTTTTAACACATCAGTTAGACTTGCCCCATTTAAAACAACAATACCGTACGTGGTATCTGGCTTAATTTTTTTCATTCAGCACGTTTGTGAGGCACATCCATGTTGTAATCATCTGTGGCTGTTGTATGCTCATCGCTGTGAGGGAATGCAGTATTTGCTTTATTACTGCGCTGTAATACACTATTTGGGTTGTCTTCTGTCGACAGTTGCAATGACGAGGCTACACTGAACGTTCTCGTACGTGTCTCTCGGTGCACACAGGGCTGCGTCTGTTGGGGATACGCCTGGGAGTGCATTCGTGTGTCCAACTCACGCGTCCATACCGCCCAGACAAAAGCTTCTCAAAGGCAAGAAACGTGTTCGCACATCCCCACCTCTGTCACCCGGCGCAGCACCTGCTGCCTAGTAACCGCTCGCCACTCGTGATTCTCTTTCCAGGGCACCCTCGGTGTACCAGGTCATTGGTCAAGCCCCGCTTCTCCCAATACCAAGAAGCCTGTCTATTTTTAGGCAGAAAGGAAGAGTATCCAGTACCCTCTGCCCACAGCTTTACTCAGTAGACCAGATAAATGTGCTCATTCCTGATAAGCATTGTTCCCCCAAACCTATAAATGTCCCATTTTTGTGTCCTCTCCCCTCCACTCCACTGTTTCATCGGCTTTGCTTTCCTGCAGAGGAGAGGTGGGAGAGCCGAGGGAACCTCAGAACATGAAGGTCCTCTTTCTTTTTGCTGTTCTCTTCTATCTGGTCCAAGTTAACTCAGGTAAATGTCTCCTGGCCAGTGCAGAAGGCTGCTCCAGGGTAGTAGAGAGGACCAGGGAAGGTAGGGCAGGAATCCCATGGATGAGTGTCCGTGTGGAGGGCTGGTGTGTCGGTGGGTTGTTAATGGGTGCAGGTGCGCCCCCTGGGGCTCAGCTCTGGATGTTTGGATCCTCCCTGTACAATACGGGTCCTATCACACAAGACAAAGGGGCACGTTTGCTCTGATACGAACTGGAAGCATTCACTGCAGTCTGGGGAAGGTTTCCAGAAGGAAATGACAGCCACATGAATTCACAGCTGGAAGGGACTGTGGATCTTCCGTGGCAGGACTGCACTCCACAGGGAGGGGAAAGTGAGCACCCAGGAAAGCCACAGAGTGTGGCTGTGCCCTCACCAGCTACGGTCTGGGCCGTCACTCACACCCATGCCAGTGTCCCTCCTGCTTCCCCAGGGCCTGTTTTCCATGACGACACTGACACAGAGCTGGTCAAGCACACACTCCTGGGAGAAATAATCAGTTACTGGAGCAGGTGAGACTAGAATGCACATCTCCAGCTCCCTAGGCTCATGGTTCTTCTAACCTTCACTGATGTGGGGCCCCTCTCTTCACCACGACAGAGCTGAGGCGACACAGGGTCGTCGGGTGGGCCCCCATTGTTGCTGAGATATTGCACCAGGCTGATTTGTAAATCGTACAACACTGTGGGCATGTTGTGGGTTTTGTTTGGTTTTTTTAGTCATGACAAGTAGTATCTAATGAGAACTTTCCTTCAACCACTCATTCCCAAATAAGAAGTGCTTCCTTTTTTTTTTTTTATTGAGATACAATTGATACGTGATGAGATACGAGTTTCGGGTGTACAGTACAATGAGTCCTTGTTTATATATGTTGTGAAATGACCACCGCCAGAAGCCTAGTTAACATCCCTCACCACACACACTTACAATTTGTTTTTCTTGTGACAAAGAGAAAAAACTTTCCATACGGGGTGGTGGTGCTTGATGTACAAGTTCACAAGTCGTGGTGAAGAAAAAGGCTTTTTTTCCTTTTTATCATTGGAAAATACGAAACTAAAAACGGGGCCACAAGCTGAGCATCAGAACTATTCTGCTCTTCCGAGAGGCCAAGACCCATGCCTCCATTATTCCACTCTGTTTTCTGAAGCTTCCTTTCCTTTCTCCGAATGTGCTACTCCTATCTGTCACCAGGAAGCTTGAGAGCCCTTTTATAAGAATAGAGGATAAAACACCCACCCTCCTGGAAATATTCCGAGGTGTAGGTAGACTGTTCCTGTTTTAAAGCTAAGAAACCAAAACTCCATTAAACTGCCATTTGTCCAAAGACACTTCACTTTGGAAAAATACAGTAAATATTCAGGGTTGGGCTGTGGGCTGGGGTCTTCTTTTATTCTCTGGCTTATATGAATTCTATGTCTATTCTATTTACCACTAGGGGATATTCCACCTGGAATTAGAGATGTTATCTGCCTTACACAACACAGAACCTGCAGACTTTTTTTCTGCCATTTTGGTGAGAAAAAGGCCGAGATCTGCTCCAATCCCTGGAACAGGTGCTGTGTACCAAGTACAGAGGCAGAAATAAGTAATAAACTGGAGACGGTTGGCAAAAAAAGAGAACCCTGAGACCTCATGTGTCAGCTTCTGGAAGGCAGGAGGGCTCTTGAAGTATCTCAAGGGCTCAGAAGAATGTGTGGCTTATCGAAGGTGCTCAATAAAAGTTTGTTGAATGAATCCAGCAGCAAGGGTGAAGGTCTGATAAAAGAATTTTCCTAAAATCTTGTCCACTTTACCTTCTTTTGTTTTTTTCTTAAAGAGTCTCAGAAATTTGTCCTAGCATACCTCCTGCTTCTCTTCCCGGGAGTGTCTCTCACTGACCCACAGACAAGGGTGAACCAGAAACCATGCTCCAAACTGATCTCATCCTCAGAGGGACAGGAATGCAGTCAACCTACTGGCCTCTTTCCCACCAAAGGCCATGTGCCTTCTCATCAAACCCAGCACCTGCCTCAACTTACATATTCCCAGGCCCTGACAAGCCGCATCCCCTTCTCCTAACCTCAAGTAATAATCACAACAGGTGATATGTAAATAGGAGTTTAGTTTGCAAGAACTAAACTCAACACTTATCCTTAGGTTATCCCACTTGATTAACCAACAACCTTACGGAGTTATGTATGAGCAGCTCCATTTGGGGGATGGAAGGGAAATGAAAGCCAGAAGGTTAAGCAGATTGCCCAGGTCGGCATTTCCTAAGAGGGATTCTGACATGCCCAGCCCAGCAAACGCTCACTGCGCCGTGTTACTTCTAAAGAACCTATTTCTGAGCACCTGTGGCAAGGTAGAGCTTCTGTCCACGAAGATTCCTACAACTCACAGCCCTTCGCTCTTCTCTGGATCCTGCTCACACGCGTTGTCTATTCCACATCTCTGAGCCAGCCATCCCAAGAGTAGTGACTATTAATTACACGCAGGAAATGTCAGAAGATAATAAAGACAAATGTGCTGGTGTAGGAGACCCTGTGCCAAGCTTTTCCAGACTAATAGCTTAACAAGTTCCCTTGTTTGGGATTTCCTGCTCACAGCCTGAATCCAGTCTGCTCATGAATACACAGAACTTGAAGAGTTGCCTGGAAAATAAACTTAGGGGTTCCTGTCTCGATTCCCCGGTCAAGTTCCCACGAACATTTCATGGGAAATGAAATGTTCGGGCCTCTCCCCAGGCTCTTCTAAACTCATCAGACAGACTTGTAGGAACCTCTCTTGACTACAGGCATCTCTTGAATCAGGGGGGACTGCAGCCCCCTTTCTCCCCAGGGGGCTGAGGACCTTTCCCAGGCCTGGTGTCAATGCCTGCCTAGGAAGGATGTGGACTCCACAGTTAGATTTTGCTCCCGTGAAACACAGCAAAGCTTCATGCTTCAGAAGACGCACTCTGCCAAGAGCACCATCACTCTGTGCCCAAAACTTGGCCACCAGAGAGCACCCAAATAATAAATACATAAATGAAGGAATGGGCCATTGCCCAGAACACTGGGGAACTGGGGTCTGGTTCCACCCCACACACTGAGCAAGTACCATTAGCCAGCTAGTTTCTTTTCTTGGTCTCCTTTCCCTCAAAAATAAAATAAAGGAGCTGCCATAGACCTCTGAGACCCCATCACATCTCACCCCTGTCTGAGGGTAGAATTGTTACTTCACCCATGATCCTGGGGTGCGGGGTCTCCATCAAGTGAAGCAAGGACAGAGGACCCACCTCCCCTAACTTCCTCTGCAGTATTGTCACCGCAGAGCCTGATGGGAACCCACAGACGAGTCCAGGACTGGCCAGCAGGGGGGTTGCCCAAAGCCCTAAACCGGGCTGTTAACATTTTCTCCGCGGTACTTTTTGAAATTTCCCAGTTGTACACGCTCCTAAAGAGCTCTGGAATCGTTCTAAGATGATGTGAACCCCCACCAAACGCTATTTCGCAAAGCCAGAACCGGCCTTGGCAAGGCGGGCAGCCTGTCGATACCAGGACTGACCGCTAGAGGGCGCGCCGCGGCCCTCAAGGCGAGAGCAAACCCGGTTTTGATCAGGGGTCTGAGCTGCACCAACAAAGCAGCAGGTGGGAATCCAACCCGGGCTGAGAACAAAGGGAGCCTGGATTACCAACGCTTCTAGCCTGCATTTCTTGGCATTAAGTAATTATAGTGCCTCATGCATTTCTGCCCTAGAGTGCCACTGCAGGTCTGTGGGAGGCCTGCTCCGAGACTGCCTCCCCCAGGGTTTATAGGAGCCACTCGGGTAGGATTGTAAGTGCACATACAAATAGAAAGGGGTGCTGGACTTCACTGCATCCTGCCTCTGGGTCCCAGATCTATTGCAACCTGGGGATTCACTTGCCCCGGCCTTGCTCTGAGGCACCTGCATCACACAGCCAGGGGCAGCCTGGAGGAGGTGTGGGCAGACCCAAGACGTTGGTATGCCTTTTCTCTTGGTGAAACTGGTGTTGGAAGCATGAACCCTCTACCCACACAAGGGGGAACTGAGTTTCCTGGTGGTTGGGGGCCCCAGGGAGCCAGCGGAAGGCAGAGGAACCAGCCTGTGTTGAACAGGGTCCAGTGTTTTATACTTGGCAGTTTTTTTGGGTTTTTTTGTTTTTGTTTTTTTTTTTTTGAGAGGGGAGAGAGAGAGTGTGAGCAGGGTAGGGGGAGGGAGGGGGTGGGAGAGAGAGGGAGAGAGGGAGAGAAGGAGAGGGAGGGAGGGGGAGAGAGAGAGAGAGAGAGAGAGAGAGAGAGAGAGAGAGAGAGTCTTAAGCAGGCTCCACGCCCGGCACAGAGCCTGGAGAAATGAATCCACGTGTCCAACACAGGTCATCTTCTGTCCGCTGCCACCATCCTTTCTGATCCATGGGCTGAACGTGGGGCCACCAGGGGACCTGGACACCCACTGTGTTGCCACACCCTCTTCAGAGCCTGAAGTCTGCATCCTTGTCTCTTTTATCACCCCCCCCCCCCCCGAGCTTGGTTTAGTCCAAGATATAGGCAGACTCTGAGCTCACCTCCTCCATGGAACACACCAAATTAATGTTGGGACCCGGAACAGATCCTTCTGCCTTGGGCACAGAAAAAAAAATAAAAAAGAAGAAGGAGGAGAAGGAGGAGAAGGAGGAGAAGGAGAAGGAGAAGGAGGAGAAGGAGAGGAAGAGGAAGAGGAGGAAGCAGCAGCAGCAGCAGCCATGGTTTAAAAGGGCAACTAGCAGGGCCCCTGGGTGGCTCAGTCAGTTAAGCAGCCCATTCTTGATTTCGGCTCACGTTATGATCTCACAGTTTGTGAGTTCGAGCCCCATGTGGGGCTCTGTGCTGACAGCGTGGAGCCTGCTTGGAATTCTGTCTCCTCCTCTCTCTACCCCTCCCCAGCTCACTCTCTCTCTCTCTCAAAATAAATAAATAGACATTAAAAAAAAAAAAGAGCCACTAGCATAGAAAAGCACTAGAACTCTGCCAAGCAGTGCAGATGAGCTGCAGAGAAAGGTGAGAGGATTGTCTTATCACTACCTCTGGAGGTGAGAGACTGCCACCAGGTCTTGTGCTGTGACGTTACCATGCAGGGGGCGATGGACATGCAAATGTCATTAAAAGTTTCTCAGACCAAACCCCCCACCCTCCCCCTGGGCAGAGTCAGGCAGCACAGCTCCTACGGAGTGATTATCTACCATCCAAATATCACCTCCAGGGGAGGCACTGCAACATAAAGGATGGAAACAAACAAGAACATCCTTTAAAATAGCCCTTTTGGTGGGGCGCCTGGGTGGCTCAGTCGGTTAAGCGTCCGACTTCGGCTCAGGTCACGATCTCATGGTCCGTGAGTCCGAGCCCCGCGTCAGGCTCTGGGCTGATGGCTCGGAGCCTGCTTCCGATTCTGTGTCTCCCTCTCTCTCTGCCCCTTCCCCGTTCATGCTCTGTCTCTCTCTGTCTCAAAAATAAAATAAACGTTAAAAAAAGAAAAATTTTAAAATAGCCCTTTTGGAAAGCCACAGGCCATACAGTTAAACAATAGTGTTGCAATAGCTCAACATATTAACATTCCTCTTTGGGGACTGCCTCAGAAATCCTCCTCCAAAAAAAACTCAGAAAGAATCCAGTGCAGCACAATCATGAACTGAAGCAGCCAAGGAAACCCAAACCCCAGGGTTGGGGGGTGTCAGAAACCAGCCCATGGTCCTGGGCTCCGTCCCTCACTGCCGGAGAAGGAAGCATCCGCCAGACTCAGACGCCCTGAAAGGCAGGCACGTCTACAAAGCCACCGGTGCTCAACACGGCCGGACACCAGGTGAACCTGTGCTTTCCAGGCTTCCTCCTCGTGGGACACCCGGTACGCAGTACCTGCGGGTTATTCCCTAGATGACGACACAGGAGACCATCACGGGTCTCACCTACAGGAAACACGTGCCTGCCCCAGCTAAGTCTGAGAATTCACCCAGGGGAGGGGCCCGTCTGGGAGGTGGAGATCACTCACGGCGGTCACCCAGACGAGGCCTCTGGGAGGGTACATAGAGCATCAGCTTGGGGCCTGGGGCATGCACAACTCCGGCTAGGTCTGCCTGGGATCCAGGTCCAGAACTCTAGTGCTAAATGCCAAGGAAGCCAGGTTCGTTCTCAAGGTCGGCCTGGCAGCACTTGGTGCTGGGTGCTCCCCGGGCTCCAGCTCCTGTGCTAAGTGCTTCACATGCTCTATCTCTGTTCATCTACCAGCAGGCTTCAGTGTGTTCATCAAACAGATGAGACGCTTACAGCTCAGAGGTGTGAAGCTACTCACCCAGAGCCACACAGCTCTAAGGGAGGAGGTTCTGCTCAGATCTGCCCGGGAGGCAGCAGGAGGAGGTAAATGCACCCCACTTGAAGGTCTTGCCTGAGGTCATGTAGCAAGTTGATGACGGGTTGATGGTGACCCTTTCCCCGCCCATTTTATAGGACGGAGGAAAGGATATCCTATAAAATATAGAGGAAGCAGCGTCCACACACAGTGCCCTTCTAGGGCTCCCTAACTTAATAAATAGTTGTGAGGATCAGGGTGGCCGTAGCAGTGACAGCAGAAGACCACGCGTTACCAAGGGCCTTTTAGAGTCGACCCTCGAGATTACCCGGGTTTTACAGAGGAAGAAACGGAAACTCGCCTGAGTGAAGACAACAGCCCAAGACCACACAGCTAGCGACGGGGCGGGAAGGGACGGCAGCCCCTGCCTTGTCTCCTGCCCTTGGGGTGACTGTGAGGAAGGAGTCCAGGGCTCTGCCCGGGCTCCCGTATCTCTAGACGCGGGTAGAGGAGGAAGTGAGTCCCGGGCTTGACCCTGAACCGCCTCCCGCTCCCTGTCCCGTGGTAGCAGGAGGGCCCTCACCCTTCCACCCGAGCCCGGGGGGAGGTTCGAATCCGGTGTTCGTGGCTCTCCGCTTGGACCCCTGAACGGCGCTAGAGACGCGGAGACTGTGGCTCGAGCCGGCAGCAGAGGCCGTCGGAGGCCTTCTCTTACCTTGGGACCCCACGGGTGTGGGTGTCCGCTCTGAAGCTGGAGCAGTGCAGGGGGAGGGTGGGGCTGATCACAAGGACCACCCGCCAGGGCAGCCCAGGCAGGGCTGCAGCTCTAGGGCGCCACCTGGCGGGTGGGAGGGGCCAGCCAGGTGAGCAGGGGGATGGGGCCTCCCACAACTCCGGAAGCAGAGGGAAGGCAGTGACAGGAAATGACAGGAATTGAATGAGAGAAGGTGTCCGGCGCACGGGGAGGAAGGAAACGGAGGATGGACCCACCTCGTGGCCTCTGGAAGGCGGACTGGACCAGCCCGTCCTGGAAGGTGGGGCGGGCTCAGGGGCGCTGTCCCCATTCCCGCATCCAGCCGGCTCCTTCCCTGCGGCACAGGTGGGCCACCGGCTACCCAGGACCCTCAGGCTCCCACAGGGTGGCCCCCTGAAGGCAGGCGGATTGCTGGAGCTGACGAAGTCCTGGAAGACTCTCCCTCATGGCTGTGCTTCCCCGTCCTTCTTGCTCTAATGAGCAGCTGCCCCTCTCCACCATCCTCTGCAGGTGAGCCAAGCCCGCAGGTGCCAGCAGGACCGGGAGGAGTGGCGGCAGGGTAACCGAGGCACCAGGGATGCGAATTCACACGGTGCCCGGTGCCCGCGAGCAGAGGCCAAGCCCTTTCCCAGCAGGCGGGGCCACGCGGGGAGGCGGGGAGGCTGGTGCCCGCCCAGAGCTCTGGGAATTCCCACCCGCCTGACCCACCGGGGGCAGAGTCACGGTGACTCACACACCCAGGTGTTCCGGGTGATGCTTCATGCTGGGTGTGGGGCCTGTCACAGGTGAGCTTGACTGAAGGAGCTGGAAAAGCCGCATATTTCACTTGATTCTTGTCACTGTCTTGCCCCAGGGAGGGCTGTGCAGATGGCCAGCAGTCACCAGGCGAGGTCTGTCCCTAAGGCAGGTGGGTGTCCGCACCCGCAAGAGATCATCTTGCTCTAGAGCTGTGCTTCCCAGCGCTGTGTCGGCAGCTTTTCAGACTTACTCACTGTGCCCCGGGCGCCCCCGGGAGCTGACTGGATCCCTGGCTGTTTCTGTGAAGCGACTGAGTGAAACCATTGTGCATTCAGAGCCGGGACCACCGCGGCCTCAAGCACGGGGGTCACGGCCGAGCCCTCCCAGCACACAGCTCTTCTGTGGCACGTGGCCCCTGCTGCCATCACCTGCACGCAGTAGGTGATGTCCCCTCTCTACAGGCACACAGAGAGGGGTGGTCGTGGACCCAAGGACCCTCCCCTTCACTGACGGTCCTGCAAACTCCCTAACACTCTCACACAGGATTTTTTACTGATGTTTCTGGAAATCTTACCAGCGAAGGGCAAAAAATTAAAGTCTGGCAAATGAATGTTTTCCCCAGATTCCAGAAGGAAAGTCCCTCTGCTTAGATCCTTTAAAGAGCTGGTCCTTCCCCAGTGTGTTCTTCCCTTTCCAGCCTCAGTATCCTGCACCCAGGATGTCCTCCTTCAGCCCACCCTCATGCTCGCCTACAAGCCTACCTGCTCTCCACCCATCACCTCCTTCCATTCACTGAACACGCTGGAGCCACGCCCCAGCCCCCACCCCGGGCAGCCGGATGACAACCTGGAGTGTCCGGGAAGCTGGGAGGGGCTGGGATTTCCAGGGATGGTGTGGGTGGTCCCACACCTCAGGCTTGCTTCGTGTGCACCCGCAGGGTGAGAGCTCACAAGCTATCTCCTGGGATCCTGAACCAGTTAGATGGAATATCTGTGCAGGTCCCCAGGACGGGTGTGAGGTTTTGACGACAGTGCGGCCTTCACTCAGAGTGAGGAAGGAAATAGTTCCCTAATTGCTAAGATGTTTCTCATTTCCAGAAGAGTCAGGAACTCGTTGTTCAACAAAGGAGCATTTGGTTTCTGTCCTGAGGCTTGCTGGGATCCTGAAGGAGCACCACCACTCCCTTTGTGTCCCAGGAGGTAAAGCTAGATTCTTCCAGTGAAGATCCAATCAAATGGTCATGTCTTCCTGGAGCAGGTGAGGACAGTGGGCTGGAGAAGTTGGGAACTTCAAGAACAGCAAATAAAGTAGGGGATAGGAAAATGGTCAGCCGTCCAGCTTACTTGCCCATGTGGAAATAAAAATAGAAATAGGTTTCTCACACTAGAGAAAGAGATTTTCTCTTTGAAAGAGACTGTTTCCAAAGGATGAAGAAATGCCAATAACCATCTGTGAGCTCATACTTGTGTGCCAGATGGATAGAGCTGGAGGGATAAAAAAGAGAAGGTTGATTCATATCTCTGTTACATTATTCTTCATGAATCTTCCATGGATGTATCACTACAGAGCTATGTGGCCAGGTTTTTTGACAGAAGCAGGGCTGGGTGTTCTGGTCATACTGTCCCACGATAACCTTGGAGGCACCTGATGGCCGAAGAGGAAGGGTTTCCTGCCAGAAAATCCCCCTAGCTGGCTATAGGGGGTGGTCCTAAGAGTTAGAAACACCACAGCCTGTCAGGAAGAGACCTCTGATATGGAGAGACCCTGAGACACAAGACCACTGCATTGCCCTCAAAAGCAGAGGTAGAGAAACCACCAGGCAGGACAGACACACAGTGATAAAAACCAAGAACACGGTAAGAGACAGATAATGGCAGACACAAGAACTCAGAGACAGAGATAAGAAGATGCAGAGATGGGGCGCCTGGGTGGCGCAGTCGGTTAAGCGGCCGACTTCAGCCAGGTCACGATCTCGCGTCTGTGAGTTCGAGCCCCGCGTCGGGCTCTGTGCTGACGGCTCGGAGCCTGGAGCCTGTTTCCAATTCTGTGTCTCCCTCTCTCTCTGCCCCTCCCCAGTTCATGCTCTGTGTCTCTCTGTCCCAAAAATAAATAAAAAACATTGAAAAAAAATAAAAAATAAAAAAAAAGAAGATGCAGAGAGCCCTCTCTCTCTGCCCCTCCCCTGTTCACGCTCTGTCTCTCTCTGTCTCAAAAATAAATAAATGTTAAAAAAAAAATTTTAAAGAAGAGGCAGAGAGAAAGTGAGAGCAAAGCAGAGGACTGAACTCAATCCTCAGAAACAGGGAAAAGAGATGAGGAAAAGATACAGGTGTTAGGGGACGGTATTAGGAAAACAGACAATTCCAGTTAGGCTGAAATGAAGGGTATTATCAGGGTACTCGTAATCGTTTTTGCTGGTTGAGAAAACGGGTGGCTTTGCAGTGGGTCTGCAGGCTGATACTTGGAGCGTCCACATCTCCCTGGGAAGAGGCCAATATTAACAGTCAGTAAAGTGATACTTTTAATAGAAACTTCAGGCAACCAAACAAGGCAGCCTGTGACACTGAGCACCAATTCTCTTGAAGAAAATCTAGTTCCAAAGAGGCTACAGAACCAACTGGACAGAAGCAAATGTCGCCTCTTCGGAAAGCAGTGCACGCCTTCCTGCCCCCACCCCCCCTCCGCCCCAGGGGCCTCTCCTGTTCATTATGAACACAATGGGCAGGTGGTCCCCAAATATCAGTCTCCAGGAGAGTTAAAATCCAGGCCATCATCAAAGTTACTTTTCTAAAATACATACTGTGTGTGAAACCATCTAGATATTTTTGTTAATTCCCCTCCCCCTCTCCCCCACCGTTTTTATAGTTTGTTGTTGGGTGGACAAGTTCCGTAGCTGGGTGTGCAGGTCTGAGCAGGTGTCGTGAGCTATGCGTATGTGTGCATAAGTAGCGTGCTAAAGCCAAGAGCTGGCCCCAGGCCAGAGTGTTTCTTAAAGCATATATCTTGTGAAATGCTTAAAACAAAACACAAATATGATAAGTTTTGAGTCATGGTAGTTCAAATCAGAGGGCACATACATCCATGTCTTAGACTGTTTTTCCTGAGCTGGTAATGCCTTGCACTCGAAAGAATGAGAATCCAAACGCAGGCAATATAGAAAAACAGAAACCATGGGTACAGCAACCGTGAGAGGGTGGAGAGGGAGGGGGCGGATGGAGAAAAGGAACGAGAATCAAGGGGTCACAGAGATTGTGTCAGAGATGAGTTCCACCAGGTAAGAAGGGGTAGTGAGGCCCTGCACGCAGTAGAAAAAGGGAACACTTTTCCAGGCCTTATGTATATGGAACTGAGGAAATGTAAGACAAGTGTAGCTTCTATCTGAGCTAGAGAGAATTCTGTGTGTGTGTGTGTGTGTGTGTGTGTGCGTGTGTGCGTGCATGCGTGCGTGCACACGAGTGTGCATGGGAGTATGCAAAGTGTGTTTTTCTGTAAAGGTTGTGGGAGGGAGGTGAGGTCTTCCAGATGTGTGGCAGAGAGAGGGAAGAACCCAGGCTTTGTTGCAAAGCACTGGTACCGCCTGTCCAGGCTCTAAGCTGGGGCTTTTGCGAGGTCCATACAGCAGAACTTGCGGGTACAGACTATAACACAGCATTTCACAAAGGGCACAGGGAGGCAAAAAAGGGCCAGTGTCCTTGACTCAAAACATAACCGAAGAGGGGCGCCTGGGTGGCACAGTCGGTTAAGCGTCCGACTTCAGCCAGGTCACGATCTCGCGGTCCGTGAGTTCGAGCCCCGCGTCAGGCTCTGGGCTGATGGCTCGGAGCCTGGAGCCTGTTTCCGATTCTGTGTCTCCCTCTCTCTCTGCCCCTCCCCCGTTCATGCTCTGTCTCTCTCTGTCCCAAAAATAAATAAAAAACGTTGGAAAAAAAAAATTAAAAAAAAAAAAAAAACATAACCGAAGGTAAAAGAAGACCTTTGCTCTGTTATAGGAAACATCTCAAGGCAAGCTCAGACATAACTTAAGTGACTCCTTAAAGCCCATCCAAGCCGGGCATTTTGAAGAGGTGAGACAGGCCAGTGAAAGATAATGAATGCAGGTTCTGATTTAGGGGGCTTGTATTCTGCATAAAGGGGCAAGAGATCTTTGGATACACCTTGATGTTCCCATGTAGCATTGTGGGCCCTAGTGGTTACATCATCGAATTTCTCTGGAGAAGTCAGGGATATGGATTTTTATACAGAATCTTTACTCCTTTACATGTTGACAATTAATCGTCAGAACAAGTTGGGAGACTGTATTTCACCCATGGGTTTCCAATTCATTCGATGCAGATATCACTGTGACTCAGTTCAATGAGCTATGAAGATTTAGACTTGCAATAACCTCAGAAATTCATGACTCCCATGCCCTTGGCAGGCAGAGGGGAAGTGGAGGGTCCAGATGGGTAAACAGCTAACCTAAACTTGCACAAAGCCTGGCACCAGAGCACAGGTCTCCAAAGTCTTGTATTGTTTATACTGTACCGCACGGTAGTAGTTATCCATTGCACAACGAGCTCCTCACTGGGTTGGCCAAAAGTTTCCCTCAGTTTCCTGCCAAATGGGCCTCTCTGTAGGGCAGCTGTAAATATGGCACCTGGCTTCCCTCAAAGTCAGAGAGAAGAGGGCACCCCAAATTCAATCCACAGTCTTTTTATAACCTGATCCCAGAAGTGGCATCCATCACTACTGCCTTATTCTGTGTGTTAGAAATGAGTCAACAAGGACAACCCACAAGGAAAGGGAAAGGATGACACAAGAGCATGAATTCTAGAAGGTAGGGAGGATTAGGGGCCTGCTGAGAGGCTGCCCACACCCTCATTGTCTCCCAAACGCATGCCAGGGGTCCACAAGCCATGGCCCACTGGCTAAATCCAGCTGCTACCTACCTGTTTTTGGAAATAAAGTTTTATTGGAACAAAGCCGCGCCCATCTGTTCGCATGTTGCTTATGGTGGCTTTTGCCCCACACCTGCAGAGCTGAGCAACTACCATAGAAACTGTATGATCAGCAAAACCTAATATTTTTTTTGTACTTTATAGCCCTTCACAGAAAAAGTTTTCTGTTTCCTAGTGTATGCAAGCATAAAACCTTTTTTTAAATATGGAAGAAGAGATTGATAGATGCCAACGTCATCATTAGCTTGAATTTCTCTCGATGCCCTGGCATCGTAAATGCCGCGGTGAACACTTCCACGAGGCACTTATCTGGGAATTCTCCAAACAGAAGCAGTCCTGTAGTCTGGGTCAAGCAGATGTGAAGTATGGCTTCCGTCACCCGGTCCTGTGGCATTCTTTTCCACCCCATGTATCAGCATACACCTTTCCATTGGAAAACCCCCTCATGAAACCTTTGGCCAAAAACACGGATATAAAACATAGTTATGTGTAAGTGCTGAATCACTAAACTGTACACCCGAAACTAACATTACGCTGTGTGTTAACCAACTGGAATTGGTGTGTTAACCAACCAACTTGAAAAACTCAAACAAACGTAGTGATAAGGACATCAAGTAGTAGAGTGGCATAGTCATAATTCAGCATAATCCGTGAACCTGACCGATTTGGGCTCCAAACTTGAATTTTACCAAGTTACTTCATTCCTCTTAGCCCCACTTTCCTTATCCTTAAAATCTAGATTGTAATACTGACCTCACACGTTTTTCTCACAGAAAGGCATGAAAGCACCAGTCACAGTGTTCAGCACAAATAACAGTTCGATAGATGCCAATCGTTATGTGTGAAAACATTTGATGGTTTCCCATCGCCTCTTGCAATAGTTGCTAATAGATTTATTTCAAGTATCAGTTGTGATTAAACAATAGTGACAGAAGTCCTATGTGGTTTTTTTCTTTTTTCTTTTATCTTTTATCTTTTTTTTTTTGTCAGCACAGAGCCTGACGTGGGGCTCGAACTCACAAAACCTGGAGATTATGACCTAAGCCAAAACCAAGAGTTAGACGCTTAACCAACTGAGACACCCAGGTGCCCCAGGAGTCCTATGTTTTTAAAAAAATTTCCGTGGGGTCCCATCTCTTGCCTTTGGGGACATCTCTTCCTCCACCCCAGCCCCCAACGCACTGAGGAGTTATAAGAGCCACCTACAACCTGAAAGTCCTTCCCGAGCCAGCGGCCAGCAGACCGTGTAGGCTGGTGGCAAGGGTTGCTATATGATGAGTTTTAACTGGGGCTGAGCATGAAATGCAGTGAAAGAATCTGATTAGAGTGTAAAAGTATAAACAGAAAGTAATGCATCATCCACACTGCATTCCATTTGGAAAGAAAATATTGCTGTCAGATGGTAGGAGGGTAGGGTAGAGTCTTACATATGAATGTTTGTGTACTTATTCCCTTCCTGATTTTGCCCTCAGGAGCCGGGAGACTCATCCCTCACCATGTTAGCTGTGATTTTAGACTCTGGGAAAGTCACACGGCACCACATCACTGCTCAGGCTCCAAATTCCTGAACGAGTTTCAACCTGCTAAAAGGGTCATCATCTCTAGAGCCTGGCTCTCTCTCCAGAACGCGTCTCCCTTAATTCTCTCTGCTCGCAACTCAGGTAAACAGTGGCACCGATCACACTTCATTCTATGTGGAACGAATTTCTTGAGATAGATGCCAGGAAGCAATAAATTAGGGAGCGATGGGTTGAGGGAATAGGAGGTCACGTGAACGTCGACCACCTGTTTGAGAAATTCGGTAATGAATGAAAGAAGAGGTAAGGTAATGGTTTAAGGAGAAAAGAAGGGTCAAATACAGGTTATTTTTAAATAAAGAATTGAGTGCAAGTGTGGACCATATGAAGGAGCCAGTGGAAAAGGAGAGGAAGAGAGTGGCATAAGAGAAAAAGGGTTTATGCAATAGTCTATGGCTAAAAGAGGTGGAATTCAGAGAACAGAGAAAGAAAGCACCACGGAAGAGAGAAACCCTTCCTCTTAAACAAGGTAGAGAAGCCAGAATAAGTGAAGATACAAAAATTCGAAGGAGAGTCTAGAACGTGGTGACCCGTTGAAGAGAGGATTGGTCCCCGTGTCCTTCTACCCCCGTACGTTGAAACACTTGGTGAAAGAGAGAATTAATTTGTAGAGCCCTGTATATGTCTTCTCCATTGTTTACTAAAAGCGTGCCCCCTGAACCATCTGGGTGTTTTCTTAGGCAGAAAGGATATCATCCAGTCATCTAAACTGCCAGGAGGAATATGAGCAAAACCCAAACAAAACAAGAACACGCGGCATCCATTCAGAAAACATATTTTTTTTCCCTTTGCTGGCAGGAGTCGATGTGGGAGCGTCCACAAGTGGGAAGAGCCCACCCATCAAGCCCCAGCCTGAACATAAGGTGAAGGTGCGTTCAGTGAGCCAGAGAACTTGCCTGCAGCGAACCTCCAGCACCACACGCAGGAGGTGCTGCAGGAGGGCTCACCTTTGGAGGCAACGTCACCTTCTGACTGTACTCTCCAGAGACATCCCACCACACCACACAGTGCCTCTCATCTTTCCCGTTTTCTTCCTGTAATATTCTCAGACAGAGTCAGGTAAACCTGACACTCACTCGCAGGAATTTCCATAGAGCCCCTGGGCAGAGAAAAGAAGCAGTGCTCTGCTGAGACCTTCCTCTGGACTGCATCTGGTTTCTCGAGAACCACTCTGTCACTGGGGTGTAGAGGAGCAAGGGACCTGGGGAAGGTCCCCTGGACATCAGGAGGCTCATCTCACAGTGGCTGAGCTCCCACAGCCATCACATGACACCATTTGCGAGTAGATGATGTAAATGGTTTCAACACCCAAGGTTTTTAGGGAGTCACCCCGGCCCATTGGCCCTATTGTATGCACGGCATTCTCCGCCTTTCCCCCCAGCCTTTATTGAAGGAGCTACGGGGTGGTCAGCACGTTTGAGACTTTAAATCTGAGATCTAGTCTTTCATGAATTCATGGCATGTCTGCCAAATCAAATGCAAAACTGTCCACAGGCACATCCACTTGACTTTGACCAGACTAGACTATTCACTGCTCCCTAAACTTGCTCTATGCTTTGCTGCCTCTGTGGTGGCTCCTGGGGAGAAGAGTTGTGTCTGAGTCTCTGCTCCAGCCCATGAACCCGATGGAGTCCTGTAACTCCCGGTGAGTCCCTCAGGCCCAACTCTTATCCCTTCTTTGCACACCTCCCCTTGCCTTTCTATCGATATCCCCCCTTTATTTCCTATAGTGGATGAAGTACAATATCAAATAAAGTGTTCACAATACAGGGGTGTTTGTAGGAAGCTACACAGTGTTTGTTCATGTCTGGGAAATGCAAAAATGCCAAGAAAACTTATTGGCTGAAGATGATACAAAATATTTGTCCACACCCAAGTGGTTTGGTGAAGACAAGTCAGTTAGCCTGTGTGAAATAAAGCCCGAGCTTCCCCTGGCCCACTTCCTGGTGGTGAGAAGTAGTTCTCTGACTTGGGTTTGGAGGGGAGACAGTAAAGCTGGAGGCAGAGCTCAGATGCCCTCAGGAGCTCTGCAAACGTATCAAGGCACAAAGCAGGGGAAATGAGACTTCATTCTAAGCTGACCTCCCTGGGGGCCTAAGTCACTGGCAAAACAAAGTACTTCCATGGATGGTCTCCAACTGGAGGCCTACAGTTTGCTAGCTTTCTGGAAGGAAAAGTAACCTATGGTCACATAGTTGGGAAAAGGTTTTATTTTTCCTGGTTCCGTGTTCACATTATTTTAGGATAATCAAGCTAAAATTGCAGCGATGAATTGGAATGCTAGAAACCACCTCACGTACACCTATTGTAAGGGTTAAATTGTAGTGTAGGGCTAATGCTTAGCTTGAAAAATAACAGCTTTGTTCTGACACTGAAGGTCAAAAGATAACAGCCTTGCTTTTACTCTTGTAAATCAGGCTTTACCAATGAAGGAAACAAAAGTTCAAAGAAAAGAGCATCAAAGGCAAGGTCAAGGAGATCCACTGGTTGTAACTTAGAGGCAGAAAGTCTAAAATAATCACCTCATTAGGCAACTGTTTCTAACTCACCTGGGAACTGTTTCTCTCTTTTGTTCCCAGGTAATGATAAAACGATGTGATTGGCTTTAAAAACTCTGTACTCCGGCTGTTCGGAGCGTCACTCTTTTTTTTTTTTTTTTAACGTTTATTTATTTTTGAGACAGAGAGAGACAGAGCATGAACGGGGAGAGGGTCAGAGAGAGGGAGACACAGAATCTGAAACGGAGCCTCACTCTTATCAGGAGTGTTGGTCTGATTGGTCGGCCTTGCCTCTCATTGTAATAAACTTTGTTGTGACTGTCACTGTGCCCGTAGCATTCTGTTTCAGGAGTAGTGTGGATGCAACACTATCATGGAAGCATACATGAACGTGAGAACTGTTAGGATGTCCTTGGAACCATAGTAGAGGGGACGGCCATCTTGCCAGCACAACCCAACAAAAAGCCCCTAGTAGCGTGCCAGAACGAATTGGAGGTCAACCAATCACCGAGCGACAGCGCGACCTGACACGAAAAAGGCCCACCTGGACCTAAACCTGAAACTGCTGCAGCTTAAAAACCCCACCCCACCACACCTGGGGGTGACTCCCCTGACTCCTCTCTCTCTCTCCCTGAGTCACGGAACCTCGCCCGAGACCTTAGTTCCCAAATAAAGCCTTTGACTGCTAAAATTTTTCAGCCTCTGACTCCTATCTTTACCCTGCCTTATGCCTGACCCTAACAAGAACGATCAAGAGACCACAACAAGTTGGCATCGACTCACAACCCCATACCACCATCTCAAAGATGCAATCTATGCTCAATCTTGAGATGTGGCTGAGGTATACAGAGCGCTGTGTATAGCAAAGCGTTATTCTCACTGGTGACAATACAGTAATATCACAAGGAGAGGAATTAACAGAACTTTAATATTGTATGGTTTAGAGCATGGACTATGAAGACCAACTAGACCAAGTCAAAGTCCAAGTAGAGACACTGAGATAAATGTAAGAATCTCAAATCGTGCGAATGTAATATAGATGGTTGGTCATAGAAGAGAGCTGAGAAGCCAAATGTATGATGAGTCACCTCAGTATTTGCAACAGTAGAAAGGCACTACTGTCCCTAGGGCCAGAGGGAACAAAGGAGGAAGGAGGTGATGTTCCCAAAGCCTGGATTATGGAGCACTCCACAGAGGCTGGGGTCAGGGTGGACCTGCCTGGTGGAAGCTGGGACCAGGGATGAAGTGCCCTCCCATCTTCTGCTAAAGCATCCCTTTGGCCAATCCATATGGTACGTGGAGGGCAGGAGTTCCTGGAAAATGTATGCAGTTCCCTGCAGTTCATAGTATGGCCGTTTACTACGTGGGTGGGTTGAGGCAAGTCAACCTACCTCTCTGTGCCTCAGTGTCCTCAACTGTAAGACTGGGATAATGCCTTTCTTTGCCTGTGTAACTTATCCAACAACGGTCATGACAAGATGAAAATGGCTATAAAGGACGGTGGCTGGCCCTCCATCTTAGACTGTGATAAGATAAAGAAAGGAGTGGATATTCTCGATTCCCTTGCTGGGAGCCCATGCCATAATCTTTAAGCTGCCTTAGTATTGCTAACCATCTTCTCATTGGTTATTCTTCCTGTGGGCCACATGGGTGATACTTGAGTCCTATGGTGACTTTCAGTCAATTTCACAGCATGAACTCAGAGGCCTTTCGCTGTGGACTAGAGGGACACACATTACTCTCTGTGCTTACTGCTGAGGTACGGAGATGCTCAGAGAACCAAGGAACCTGCTCAAGGAAACCCAAATAAGAAGTGATAGGGCTGATAGTTCAACCAGTAACTTCTCTCTTCAAACCCAGTGTTCTGCCCTCCACCTAGTGCTGCCTCCATACCCAAAACTTTCATCAACCACATCTCTGCTCCATATTTTCAAAATAGAATTTAAAAAAAAAACCAGATTAGTGGAAAGACTAACACAAAAGTTTAAGTAATTGATGTCTCTCCTCCTCAACCTTATCAGCATTCGGAAACTTCTGTTAGAGGGAGAGAAAATCCAGCTTGTCCAGCACACCACTGTGTGGGGTCTACATTTCCAAGCTCTGTGACTTGAGGCCCTAGGGCCAGGGTGTGGCACCAGCTCCTTCTAGTGTGTCGGACACCACAGGCACATATTCATTATCCGGTGGGAGATGTGTAACTGCTAGTACTTGAGAGGCCAAAAGTACTTTTGACGTTAAAAAAAAAAAAAGTATAATAAGCCACAAAAAAGACAAACTGCAGTTACCAGCAGAGGAAAAGTGAAGAATCTTGTCTAACTCTTCTGGTGTTTGAATTTTTACCACAAACACACATAACTTTCATAAACGTTCTCAAAATTCATTTGGTAGTGGGGAGGGTGCTACTGCCATAGCTCTTCCCCTAAGCCCCTGCTTCCAAATTAGCTGATGAGGAATAATGGCTTTCATTCCCAAATAACCTCTTATAAAATAGTGGCATTGCTTTAGAAATGCCTTCCAGTCTTGGAAGGAACCAGTTAGACCAAGAGTTCACTGTGGAGGTCTGTGTTCCTTGTGGAAAAGTAAATCATTCCCGGTGACCTGATGCTCGGATGACTCTGGCCCTGCACCTGGGCTGAGAGCAGGTATTGCTTCTCTACAACACCCACCCCACCCTCCTTTTTATCCTGTGTAAGCCTGAGCAAGGCTGTCTGTACAGCCGCCACCCACCCTGACCCACACTCACTTCCTTCCCCATTTAAAAATATCTGCTTTGAAACTGGTGCAGCCACTCTGGAAAACATTACGGAGGTTCCTCAAAAAATTAAAAACAGAACTACCCTACGACCCAGCAATTGCACTACTAGGTATTTATCCAAGGGATACAGATATGCTGTTTTGCAGGGGCACCTGCACCCCAATGTTTACAGCAGCACTATCAACAATAACCAAAGTATGGAAAGAGCCAAATGTCCATCGACGGACGAATGGATAAAGAATACATATATATATGAAATCTTGCCATTTGCAACTACGTGGATGGAACTAGAGGGTATTATGATAAGCAAAATTAGTCAGTCAGAGAAAGACAAATATCATATGACTTCACTCATATGAGGACTTCAAGAGACAAAACAGATGGATATAAGGGAAAGGAAGCAAAAATAATATCAAAACAGGGAGGGGGACAAAACAGAAGAGACTTTTCAATATGGAGAACAAACAGAGGGTTACTGGAGGGGTTGTGGGAGGGGGGATGGGCTAAATGGGTAAGGGGCACTAAGGAATCTACTCCTGAAATCTTTGTTGCACTATATGCTAACTTGGATGTAAATTAAAAAAAGAAAAGAAAAGAAAAAATATTAAAAAAATAAAAATAAAAAGATGAAGTGTCTACAAGTCCAAACTTTTTAAATTATCTAAACCTGCCTTTTACTCTAAATTACCTTTCTTCCACCTTTCCACAGCCCTGTGCTGGAGCCCTTACTATGACACTTATCAGAACTCCCCCATCTATGGCTTATGTGACCCCAAGCACGTGGCACTTGTCTGTATCAATAGGAGGGGTTCAGAGTGTGTTTACAGAACCTGATGAGTGCACCAAGATCCCAAATACACAGTCCCAGAACTAATATACCCCAGGACCTCAGTGGATCTGTTTTAAGTGCATTCGCACAATGCAACAGCCAGGCAATGTCATGGTGACTTCAGGTCCCAATTAAATAGTCTATTGACAAATATAACCCATTGATGGATTCCTTAATATTTAAGTCTAATCATTAAAAAAAAAAAAAGTTGGCCCTTTAGACATCAAATTAATATCCAGGAGAAATCACCTGATCTCTGGACTTCCTTGAATGCTCTTGAGCCATGAATAACTAGAAGTCTTAAATGTGCCTTCCCATGGCCCTCATTTGTATAGGGAGTGTCATCAACAAGGAAGAGGTGCCAGTCCACCAAATACATCATCCCAGCATTTTCCTTCTCTGAGGAGGGAAAATGAGACACCTTGACTCATGAATTTGACAGTTTTCAGATAATGATGACATGTAAGCCGTGTTTCACCCAAGTTATTGTCCTGCATCACACGCCAAGGAGCATAGGGTCAGGGACTCTGGAAAGTGCCCCATTTCTCCTCCCTCTTCTATCTGGAAGCTGATCCCATTCTATCTCAATTTCAGGCATACCTGTGCAGGCTTAGGATGTGACCCAACCTGAGTTTACACCTAGATTCTGAATATGTCCAAAGCTGGACTGCTTTGGTCCCGGGTGAGCTTCAGATTCACCCAGGGCTTTAAGAAGAAAGTTCATAAATACCACAGCGGGGACAAGGCAGCTTCAGACTACATGCCCTAGGACGGCTCCCAAGAGGAGGGGGTCTTTCTCACCCATATCTATAACCAGCTCTGAGCCAGACCTGGACCTGATGCCTAGAGGGCATCGGGATGGCTGTGTGCTCACATCAAGTTTGCTTCACCCTTTAGGTTTGCAATTAACTTGGGGTGAGTGGGCGTGGTCTGTGGGGTAAGAGACACTGGCATGAAGCATCAGGAAACACGTCATATTGTCATCACTGTACTATTACAGGAATTGCAGCCGTTGCTTACTTGTACCTATGGCTGTGTCCTGCAATCCTTATAAAGTGGACGAACACACCTTCCCACCCAGTCTCAGCGTGCTGCGAAGCCTGCCGGCCATGAGAATCTGTTATCTCCTCTTCGTGTTGCCCTTCCTGTTCTTGATGCCTGTTCCAGGTAAGATGGGTCGGGCGGTGAGCGGGTTGAAACAGTTGCAAAGAGGTCAGTCCCTCCCCATCCTCCAGGGAACTTTAGACCAAGGAGATTTGTTGTATGGGAACAGACATCACCATTTTTTTTCTGTTGAGAATCATCAGGGACCTTGAAGCAGTTTTCTCAGTCTTTTCTGATCCACTCCTCAGAGACTACATAGCTCACAAAGACCACTCCTTCATGGAAAGATGGTTTTACTTGTTCATGAGACATAAAGAGAATGATACAAAAACCTTTAACACCAACAGGAAAGATTGATTTAATCTGAACTCAGAAGCACAGACTCCCAGTTACTAGCTTGCTGGTTCCAAGTAGAGTCTTTGGGCCTCTTGAGACCCAGGGGACCACGACCACCCCAGCCCTTGGGTGCTCCCAGTAGCCACATCCCTTCCGCACGGCCACCTCGGTGGTCCTCAGCTGAGCTGTGGCCCATAGAAGCCCAGTTGACTGGTTGCTTAGTCCTTCCCCTACTTTACTTCTCATTTTATAGAAAAAAAAAAAAGGGTAATTAAAAAAAAAAAGATACCCTAAAATAAAAGAAAAACAAACAATTCCCTTGAGTGATCAATAGTGATTGGAATAATATTTTATTTAAAAAGGAAATTACAAATTGGCATCTACCAAATCCTAACCAGTATCTTTATACCATGTGTTTTCTCATTTCTTAATCGGAAGAAATGTGTATGTTCACCCCATGAGGTATACAACTAGGATTATAACTGAATTCACTTTCCAACTACCCGACCCTAAATAGAAGTGTATATTGAAGGCAGGAGAGGCTGGGGGGGGGGGGGGGGGGGTTAGGGCTTGGGCGGGGGGGGGGGGGGTAGTACAAGAAAGGTAGCAGACCAGTTATTTGGGGAATTCCAAAAGCCCTGTGCTTGGACCAAGCCTTCCATGTGTCCTGTTTTTTTGCTACAGGAAATGGAGGAATTATAAGCCTCCTGCAGAAGCAGTTTTGCAGTTTGAGAAGCGGCCGGTGCGCTCTGCTAACCTGCCTTCCAAAGGAGGAGCAAATAGGCCGATGCTCTCTCAGCGGCCGCAAGTGCTGCCGAAGAAAGAAATAAAAAATCCAGAAACGCGATGGGAGTGTTGTAAAGTGTTGTGAGATGCCTCCTGGAAGTTTGTAGAAGCAAAATCAAATTAAATATTTTTCTCAAAACAATTAGGAGCTTGATTTTTTTTTTTAAATTCTGGTTATTGTGGTCATTGTTACCAAACTGATAGCTTAGAAAGTGTTACTGGACTCACCTTTAATTCAAACACAGGAAAGTCTGGAGGAATCCCCCAGGGGACCTGAGCTTATTTTCCAAGGGTTATCAGATTTGATTCCCTTTTTTGCAAATTATGTATCCCAGTGAAACTGGACTGCCTGTTTTCCCTGAAATATTTCCTTTGCCTTCCTGTCACCGGTGCCTCTGCTCTGGCTGACCACGTCGCTGGCATGCAATCACCCTTCTGCAAACTTCAACCCATCCCCCCCGCCCCCCACCCTAGGCCATTGCAGATCCTGCCTCCTTCTTAAAAAGAGTGCCTCTTTCCAGAAAGAATAGGAGATTTCCTCTGATTCACTGCAGGGTTCTGACCCAGTGCTCCTTCAATGAATCTTGCTTGATCTCTGCGTCCTATACATTTGCATATTTCCAATCTCCATATTTGGTTGCATCACTCTTTAAGGGCAAGGACATTGTCTTACTCCTGTCTGGAGCCTCATAAAGTGCCTGGAGCACAACAGCTGCTCAGACGGTTTAGTGAAGTACATTCCAGTGGCTTGAAGTTGCTATGGTTTGAACAGTGTTCTCCCGACGGATGGTTGGAACACATGGTTCCAGGAGATGGAGAAGCAGGCCCATCTTCCCCATCACCAGCCCTATACAAAGGCAAGAGAACCCGGCTGTCAGGAAGAGGGGAGCAGACTCCTGCAGAGAAGAGCCTGGATCCCACTTCCCATCAAAAAAGGATGAACAGCTGTGGGAACTGCCCTCCTACAGGATGCAGCTGGGTAAGCAGACAGAGATGCCAGACTGCTGTTCCAGACGCTGGACAGTCAGCAGTGTGAGACCGTGGCTGCAGAGGCCAGTGAGAGTCTCCAGTCTCCTGCGGGAAGCAGGTTCCAGGCCAAAGCACAGGGAAGAAGAAGCCAAGCAGACCAGAGATGGATCAAAGTTCAGGCAGCCCAAGACCCCTGCATTCCTGGCATGGAGAACCGCAAGGGGCATCTGGATGAGGACAGAGCTCCCAAGTGCAGAAGAGGACTGTCTTGAATCTTGGCCAGAGTGCCGGGCTCAGCACCTTGGGGTTAAATTTGGCAAGCTCAGAGGAAAACAAAAACACCCAACAGGGATTGGATGCATAATTCCAGGAACACACACCGGTTTGGAACACGTGCATTCCCACCAGCAGGGTGGAGAGAGTCCTCACAAAGGGATGGCATTTGTAGCCCTCCTCTGGAGCCCTAGTGTGAACTGTTCTGGAATTACTCTGGGTGGTAATGATATGTCAATGCAGGTGCACCAATTTGGCCAGATGTGGATGAGGAGGCTGTGCGAGTGTGAAGACAGGGGAGATGTGTGAAATCTCTGTACCTTCTGCTCAGCTTTCTATGAGCCTAAAACTGCTCTAAAAAATAAAGTCTATTTTAAAAATAAGGTAAAAATTTCTAAGCAACAAAAAGCTAACAAAATTTCTCACCAGAAAACCTGCACTATTATTTTTTTTTCTTTAGGCAGAAGAATAATGCCAGATGGAAATTTGGCTCTACATGATCAGCTAAGATTCTATGTCAAATGAAGAGACCGTCATCTCCTTAAAAAATAAGATAAGAAGGGCACCTGGGTGGCTCAGTCGGTTAAGCGGCCAACTTCGGCTCAGGTCGTGATCTTGGGGTTCATGGGTAAGCCCCGCATCGGGCTCTGTGCTGACAGCTCAGAGCCTGGAGCCTGCTTTGGATTCTGTGTCTCCCTCTCCCTCTGCCTTTACTCCACTCATGCTCTCTCTTTCTCTCTCCCAAAAATAAATAAATATTTAAAAAAAAAATTTTAATATGATAAGATACACGCTGTCTATAAGAAACTTATGTGAGATATCAAATGGAAAGATAAAGATAGATTAAAAATAAAAGAATGGAAACAGGCTAAGGAAACATTGATCTAAAGAAAACAGAATTAACTATGTTGGCTAATTGCCTATAAATCAAAGTAGATTTTAGAAGGAGTATTACCAGGAATAAAAGGGGATATTTTTCCCAGTCATAAAGTGGTTAATTCACCAATAACATATATTACATAATATAATACTAAATTAGAATGCTCTTCATAACAAAATCCCAAAAGTCTTAAAGGAAAACTGATATAAAGGGGAGGAGAAATTGACACATTAGCAATTACTAGTAGATACTGTGACATTTCATTTGTAGTGAAAGGAAAAAGCAGAAAAAAGTATCAGTAATAATATATAGAAGACATGAACACTATCATGCAGTGTGACCTAACTGAAATTTATAGGACACTCTATGCAATAATCATAGAATCCTCTAAAATGTTATATAATACAGCCCATACTGGGCTATAACACAAGTCTTAAAAATCAAAACAATTTAAAATTATTCATTGTATACCATAGAGAGACACACACTGTGTCTGTCCACATTAGAATTTACAAAGATATCAGTAACTGAAAGATATCTGGAAAAATCCTCAAAAAATGCGGAAATTAATCAACATGCTTCTAGTGGGTAAAAAGAAATTACATGGGAAGTTAGAAAATATTTTAAACCCATCAAGAATGAAAACAACGTACCAAAATTTGTGGGAATGTAGCTTAAACAGTGCTCAGAGAGAAATTTATAGCATCGAATGCTTTTATTTTTTTTTAATTTTTTTAACGTTTTTTATTTATTTTTGGGACAGAGAGAGACAGAGCATGAACGGGGGAGGGGCAGAGAGAGAGGGAGACACAGAATCGGAAGCAGGCTCCAGGCTCTGAGCCATCAGCCCAGAGCCCGACGCGGGGCTCGAACTCACGGACCGCGAGATCGTGACCTGAGCTGAAGTCGGCCGCTTAACCAACTGAGCCACCCAGGCGCCCCATAGCATTGAATGCTTTTAATATAGACATGACTAAAGCCCACAAATTAACAATGTGAATGAATTTCTACCCTAAGGAACTAGAACAAAGGGAGGTAAAACCAAAGTAAAAAGGATAAAGGTGAATAAAATGGACACATAGTAAAAAAAAAATTTTTTTTTAATCTTCTCTTTGAGAAGATCGTAACATCGTTAGCGCCCAAAGTAGGTTCATTAAAGGGGGAAAGAAATAAAAGTAAATCACAAGATGCCTCAGATATACACACTCCCTTAAGGCAGACAGGAAAATGTGAAAGAACATTTGGGCATCTCCGGGTGATGTGGACAGAGTCTCCACCCGATGACAGTAATTCACACCTTCATCATTACCTCCTGCAAGGTCAGGCCACAGCCTCTTTGATTTCTCCTGAATTTAAGATATGCTGGGGTGCCTGGGTGGCTCAGTTGGTTAAACGTCAGGCTTCAGCTCAGGTCATGATCTCACAGTTCATGAGTTTGACCCTGTGTGGGGTTCTGTGCTGATAGCTGGGAGCCTGGAGCCTGCTTCAGATTCTGTGTCTCCCTCTCTCTGCCCCTCCCCTGCTTGACTCTGTATCTCTCTCTCAAAACTAAATAAATATTGAAAAATTAAAAAAGGAAATAAGATATGCTGCCAAAAGCAGCTGTATATTCAATGCAATCACTATGTAAATTCCAATGGTCATTTGTACTTTTTCTTTGGAAAATGTCTATTTGGGTCCTTTGTCCATTTTTAAATCAGGTTATGTGTAATTTTACTATCAAGTTGTATGTTTTCCTTACAAATTTTGGATGTTAACCCCTTATCACATATGTGGTTTGCAAACATTCTTTCCCAACCTGTAGGTTGCCTTTTCCTTTTGTTGTTTCCTTTGTTCTGTGTGGTCATTAGACACATGAAACAATGCTCAATGTCACTAATCATCAGGAAAATGCAAAAACACAATGAGATATCTCCTCACACATGCTAAAATGGCTAGCATAAAAAAATAAAAACAGATGTTGGCAAGGATTTAGAGAAAAGGGAACTCTGGTAAACTATTGGTGGGAATGTAAATTGATATGGCCGCTATGGAAAACAGTATATGGGTTCCAAGAAAGAAAGGAAAGGAAAGGAAAGAGGGAAGGAAGGAAGGAAGGAAGGAAGGAAGGAAGGAAGGAAGGAAGGAAGGAAGGAGAAGGAAGAAAAGAAAGAAAGAAAGAAAAGAAAGAAAAAAAAGAAAGAAAAAGAAAAAGGAAGGAAGAAAAAGAAAGGAAAGAAGGATGGAGGGAAGGAAGGAAGGAAGGATGGAGGGAAGGAAGGAAGGAAGGAAGGAAGGAAGGAAGGACAGAAGAAAGGAAGGAAGGCAGGCAGGCAGACTATATGATCTAGGAATCCCACTTCTGAGTATATACTAAGGGAAACAAAACCAGGACCTTGAAGAGATATCTGCACCCTCATACTCACTGCAGCATTATTTACAATAACCAAGATATGGAAACAACCTAAGCGTCCATCAATGGATAAATGGATAAAGAATTGTGATATACATACAATGGAATATTAACCAGCCATTAGAAAGAAGGAAATCCTGTCGTTTGAGACAACAGGGACAACAATGAAGGCAAAATGCTAAGTGAAATAAGGCAGACACAGAAAGGAAAAAGACCTGAATGTTGTCCCTGATACGTAGAATCTAAAAGAGTTGAATACATAGAAGCAGAGAGTAGGATGGTGGTTACAGGGGCAGAAAGTTATGTAAGACAAATTGGTCTAGCGATCTTGTGTGCAGCATATGAGTCTAGTTCATAATTTTATATTGAACCCTGGAAATTTGCTAAGAGAGTAGATTTCAGGTGCTCTCACCATGCACCTGAGAGATGGTAACTATGTGAGGAAATATGTTAATTAGCTTGACTGTAGCCATCATTTCTCTACATGCATATAGCAAATTATTTTCTATACCTTAAATATATACAATTTTTATTTTAAAAATTAATGGAAGCATAGACTGAGGAGTATGAAATGGTGTTAGTAAATACAAATTTCCCAGCTTACTGAAAAATATGGTCTGCAGCAGTCACGTGTGTTTTTATGATCCGATGAATAATTCGGTCTTATTTCCAACTTTATCAAGTGAGTATTTTTTAAAATATTTAACATTTATTTATTTTTGAGAGACAGAGCATGCACAGGGGAGGGGCAGAGAGAGAGGGAGACACAGAATCCGAAGCGGGCTCCAGGCTCTGAGCTGTCAGCACAGAGCTCAGTGCAGGGCTCAAACCCCATGAACCATGAGATCATGACCTGAGCTGAAGTTGGAGGCTTAACCAACTAAGCCACCCAGGCGCCCCTCAGGTAAGTATTAATGAGGAATTTGGTTGGCTCCAGCAAAGCTTTTGGAGACATATGTAATATGGAGGAAAAGGAAAATAAACACTAAATGGATCTATACTTTGGAAATAAAAGTTTAGTTTTTCATTAGGAAGCTGTATAGACACCATCAGGGACTCAGACCCATGAGAGCTTGAGAGAAAGAAAGGTCCTTTTCTCTACCTTCCGAGGTTCTTAGCTGGGACCTAGGAAAGTAAATTTGTCTGACAAAAAATAGATTGACCTAATGGGACACCCGGGTGGCTCAGTCGGTTGAGTGCCTGATTTCATTTCAGCTTGAGTCATGATCTCACGGTTCATGGGATCCAGCCCTGCACTGACAGCATGGAGCCTGCTTGGGACTCTCTCTCTCCCTCTCTCTCTGCCCCTCCTCTGCTTTCTCTCTCTCTCAAAATAAATATAACTTAAAAAAAAAGATAGATTGATGTGAGAAAAATATAATTTATTAACATGTAGCATATGCATACATGTGGGAGAAACTCAGTGATGAGTAACTCTGAGGGGAGATTAGAACCTGGGGCTTATAGAGCATCATAGCAGAGAACAATAATGCAGAGAAGTGAGAAGACAAAGGAAAAGGAGTTTAGGATTTTAGGGTGCAACGTGGGAAGGTAGGTAACTATGTTATGTTAGCCAGGTTTGTTATGTGGGTGCCTCTCAGCTGTCTCTGGGCGGGTAAATGTCTAGAGTCCTCAGTACAAGTCTAGGCTTGCTTTCGGGCAAATGGTGGGGGAGAGCAGAGAGTTGTGGGCTTTTGTTTTGACATCTGCTATTTCTCAATTGCCTTCAGCTTAAAATAATCTTTATGTCTAAGTGGCATATTTGGGGTGGCATATTCTGACGTCCTACGGGGACAGACAACGGCAGGAAAGGGATGCCAGAGGGACAGTCTGGAGGAGGAGGTGACGGAAAATGGGGGTCATGTCCCTTGCTAATTTTCTGTTTCTGGCAGTGACTCACACATCTGCCCCATCCATTGTTTCCAGCATTCACAAGACTTTGTCACATACAATGGCCTTTGGGGTTTGGGATCTGAGCAGATAAACAAGGCAAGTACCACACTGAGCCGGAAGGAGCTGGTGCAGGAACGCAGATCCAGACGTGGTGAGGGACGCTGGCAGCCTGAGATCAGGTACAGTATCAGTTGAGCACAAGCACCCTGGGAACCTAAGAAATACTGGAAAGGGATTTACCGACCTGCATTTCTGAGGGCTAGAGATTCCGGTGTGTGATTCAGATGCAAAAGGAAAGGCTGATGCCAGGAGGTTGGGGGATTTGACTTTGTGCCAGTTTCATGAACTTACTGGGATGTTACTTGCGGAGTGCTAAGCACAGTTCTGGGCACAGAGAAGGGGGTTGACGGATTGTAGCTATTGTATTAGTCTCATTATCATTATCACGATGATTATCACGATGGTTACCAGATAAAGGAGTAAAAAATGCATGAGTTATTTAAAAGCTTTAAAGCTCTCTTTTCTCATCTTTTTAAAAAAATTCTTTTCTTAATATTTCTTTCTTTCTTTAATTTCTTTATTTATTTTGAGAGAAAGAGAGCACAAGCAGGGGAGGGGCAGAGAGAGGGAGACAGACAATCTGAAGCAGGCTCCAGGCTCTGAGCTGTCGGCACAAAACCCAACACGGGGCTCGAACCCGCGAGCCGTGAGGTCATGACCTAAGCCAAAGTCAGACGCTTAACCGACTGAGCCACCGAGGCACCCCTCTTTTCTCATCTTGTAGGGTAGATATCCTATAGTGTTGTTACAACTATAGAGACCAGAGGAAACATATATTAATTTTAAAGACTGCAGTCAATTCTTTTTTACTGAGTCTGCTCAGCCACCTCTTACAGAATTGGCCCTAAAAAAAAGAAAATCCTCCTTGGGATGGACAGGGAAGGACGATGGAGGCATTATGTGTGTAGAGTGGATGGTTGTGTAAATGAGCAAACAGAAATAGGAAGGATCGCTCTACTGTTCCCACCAGAGGCCACTGCCAGGGCTCCAGGAAGCAGCCGGGAGGGGTGTGGCTCAGGTGTTCCAGAAGACAGGCGGGGCTCGTTCTTGAGTGGCCCCGTCATCTTTATTCCAGGAGGTCAAACTCAACTCCAGCCTGTAACCAGGGCAGCAGAGCTGGTCTCAAATGATGTGGGAAAACCATTTGAAACAATGAATTGTTACCTGGCAACGTTGCCTGCACTCTGCTTCTGCACATGGCAAACTGTGTATTCCAGACACGTTCTGCCAGGCCCATGCCAGCTCCCACCAAGAGGTGCAGTCCGAGTCCCCCTGCCCTGGGACCCCTCAGGCCTTTGTGACTGTGTCAGCTGAGGGAGCTGTCAAAGCAGTGAGGGGCCACTGAGGGGGCCCTGAGGTCACAAAGCCACACCTGGCTTTCCCTTTCCCAGGACACACGCATGGGAGTCCCAAGGCCCTGTGTGACAAGGCTGGCTGCAAAGTGTGGCTTGAGAGACCACGTGGAGAAACAGATGCCCAACAGGCTCCAGCTCCACCAGTCCCTGCAAGGAGCCTCCCAGCCCAGGTGCCAGGTGTGTGCATGAGCCACGAGATGGTTCCGACCTCATCTGCCTGCCAACTCGTGAGCATTTCTTAGCTCCAGACACCCAGCTGACCCTGCTTTATCTCTAGGACCATGAGAGAGAATGATGAAATAATAATTTCTGAAGTTTATTTATGTATTTTGAAAGAGAGAGCGCAAACAGGGGAGGGGCAGAGAAGGGGGGGAGAGAGAATACTGAGCAGGCTCCATGCTGTCAGCACAGAGACAAACGTGGGGCTTGAACCCACAAACCACGAGATCACGACCTGGGCCAAAATCAGGAATCGAACACTCAGACAACAGAATCACCCAGGTGCCCCAAAATAACAACTTTTAAAAGAGCTAGGTTTGGGGCTGATTTGTTTTGCAGCAATAGATAACAGGACACCTCTCCTTCCCCTCTTTACACCCACGTCCCAACCGTGTAATGCATCAATGGTGACATTTTTCCACTCTTTGCTGAGATGCCTCCATGTGGCCTCAGAATCTTTCTCAACACAGCCCTCCTGAAAGATTTGGTCATTGTGGCCAACCAAGCTCTTTGATTTTCCCGGACTGGAAGGCCTTTCACTTATCTTCCAGCTATGACATTCTATTAATTAGACTGTCACCTTCCAAGCAAAGTGAGAAATTCACAAACTACAGGAAAATAGATCCTAACAGTGTTAATAAACACTAATAGAGAACATCTGTCATAAACTCATGCCTTCACGAATACTAAGCGGCAACAAGGGGCCAGAAACTCTGATAGGCGGCAGGAATGGAGACAGATGGCCATCAACCAAGAAAGGTCTAATCTTATGATCAGCAGCATATTGCGTTGCGTCTAAGCCTGCACTGTCTATTACACTAGACACTAGTTGCAGGCAGCCACTTAAATATAAGCTTTAGTTAAAAGTTAACAGAATTTAAAATTCAGATCCTCAGTCATACCTGCTCAAATGCTCAGTGTGGCCAATGGCTGCCATGTTGGACCCCACAGACGTAGAATACTCCCATCATGGCAGAATGTCCTGTGGGATAGCACTGGTCCCACTGGTCTCATCCCAATCCTTTCCCAGTGAGACACAACAGGGGGGCAGAGTTACAGAACGTAAAGAATATGGAAACTCCATGTTCTTTTGCAGAAAGGCCTGCATCGTGCCCTTGAATGCTTATATTTACACAGCATTTATAAGTTGGCATCCCACTTTCCCTACTTGGAGAAAAGCTTCCCTGAATAAGTGGTTTGGATTCTCAGTGCAAACCCACTACTCCATTTCCTATGGTTTTTTGTTGTTGTTTTTGTCAAGGTAACTTACGTCTGAAACTATGAAGTCTTAGTTTAGTACTTAAAAATTATATGTTGTGAGCATACAAGGTGTAGACCAAAGATCCAACACCTGGGTTTATTTAGTGAGCTACAGACAAAATAATGGAGGGTTGCCACCTTGTTGTAGATTGTACACACTTTTATATTTATTCACACAAAAGCCCATGATGCGTCTGCTAATGTCCCCTCGTCTGAGGGTCCCTGTGCTACTTGGTGCTTTCCCGACACATATGAAAGGGAGTGAAATCACACCCTCAGAATCGTCCCCCCGTCCCCCAGAGCTTCATCACCTGATGGGCCACATTAAGCTTTATCAATCTCTTCCTCATCCCCACAAAAATTACTCTGCGACAACTTGAAAGGTATCTTACAGATCATACTTTCAAACATTAAGCTTAAAACCCTTCAGTAGCTTTCCTTACCCCAGGCATGAAATCAAAACCTGCATTTTTTTCCCCTATGTTCCCTGGCATTCAAGATTTCCCTTGAATTCCAAAATCCTCATTCTACTTCTAGTTTAAATTTTTCATTTTTTGCTCCCAGTTCTGAATCACTGTTCATGAACAGCCACAAGCCTGTCCTCCTTTTCATCTCCTGGGCCACAGTTGTCATCTTGATCTAAAACCTCAGATGCCTTGGGTGCCTGGGTGGCTCAGTCGGTTAAATGTCCGACTTCAGCTCAGATCACAATCTCACAGCTTGTGGGCCTGAGTCCAGCATCGGGCTCTGTGTTGACAGCTCAGAGCCTGGAGCCTGCTTTGGATTCTGTGTCTCCCCCTCTCTCTGCCCCTCCCATGCTCACGCTCTGTCTCTCTCTGTCTCTCAACAATAAATAAACATTAAACAAATTTTTTTTTTTAAACCTCAGATGCCTCACATCCCTTTTATTCTTTATTTTCAGCCCGTTTTAATATCGATTGGCCTTGGTCTGATTTTTTTTTTTAATGTTTATTTATTTTTGACAGAGAGAGAGACAGAGCATGAGCAGGGGAGGGGTAGAGAGAGAGGGAGACACAGAATCCAAAACAGGCTCCAGGCTCTGAGCTGCCAGCACTGAGCCCGACGCGGGGCTCGAACTCACAGAGTGTGAGATCATGACCTGAGCTAAAGTCAGATGCTTAACCGACTGAGCCACCCAGGTGTCCCATTGGTCTGATTTTAAATGTGATTTGGCTCTACTGTTTACCAGACTTTTATCATCTTCTTTGTGGGCATTTTCATTTTTTCTAAAGTTTGAAGTTTTACCCTATAAAATCTATTAATGTTTTATTTAAGTCATAACATTCCTACGTGTCTTCTTAGGACTCTCACATGGGAGGAATACCTTTCTGGTTTCAGTAGCAAGAAGAGGGTGGCGTTTCTATGTGAATCATGAACTAATGGGCTCACGCTCCAGTCTAAAGTGAACCATTCTATTTTGGTCCACTTCTTTCTCTTCCTTTCTCATGGATGACACTGTCCCCTGCTGTCCCTCTTGTCCCCTCTATTGAATCCATAAAAACTAAAAACAAACACACCGTTTCTTTGACATTACGTCACTGATCAGCTGCTACTTCTTGTCTTTGCTTAGTTTCTCAGCAAAGCCCTTTGGAAGGAGTGTCTAGTCTGTCTCCACCTCCTTCCCTCCTCCTCTGGGGGCCTGACACCACTCAGGTCTGGCTCGTGTCCCTCCTCTCACCAAATGGCTCCCGTCAATAAGGGATCACAATGCGTCCCACGCGATCTCGCTCAGCCCTCCCTTGGCGCCTTGTTGATCTGACCCCTAGTTATGCGGCAAAGGGCAGCTGCTCTTAGGCATCCCTGCCTGGAAGGACAGCCAGCAGACAGCTTGGGAAGTGTGGAGGAGACAACTGGAAGGTAGGTGGTGTTCAGGAGAGAGCCATCAGCGGCCAAAGAAGGGGTGGGAATTATGCATAATATTTAGAGAATTAATAAAAAGGATGGCTTTCAGTGTACAGGTGTAGGAGACAGGACAAAAGCTTGCAGCCTATCCTTTTCTTTTTCTTCTATTATTATTGCTATTATTAGTATCATTATAAAAGTACTGTCACTGGGGCCAGTAAAAGTAAAAAGCCTCAGAGCTACTATGTAGATTTAAGTGTGACTTATTTATTTATTTATTTACTTTTAATGTTTATTTATTTGTGACAGAGAGAGAGAGACAGAGCATGAGCGGGGGAGGGGCAGAAAGAGAGGGAGACATGGAATCCAAAGCAGGCTCCAGGCTCTGAGCTGTCAGCACAGAGCCCGACACTGGGCTGGAACTCACGGACTGTGAGATCATGACCTAAGCCAAAGTCGCTCAACCGACTGAGCCACCCAGGCACCCCTATTTATTTATTTTTAATGTTTATTTATTTTTAAAAGAGAGAGAGAGAGCGTGAGCAAGGAAGGGGCAGAGAGAGAGAGAGAGAGACAGAATCTGAAGCAGGCTCCAAGCTCGGAGCTGTCAACACAGAGCCCAACGTGGGGCTGGAATCCATGAGCCGTGAGATCATGACCTGAGCTGAAGATGGACACTGAACCGAACGAGCCACCCAGGCACCCCTAGTGTGACTTATTTAAACAGACTGCTACAAACACTCATCCTATTTTTAGGTCCATATCACTGAACTAACATAGATCTCTGCTTGGTTAAAGGTTCAAATGCGGATCAAAGGATTCAAAAGCAGAACCATTTTATTGCTAAGTTGTTTTCTGGACACACACAAAATGTCAGAAACAGATTTAGTTCTTTCAGATGGTGGAGAGGTGGGTCAGTGAAGGCCACTTTGGTGGCACCCAGTGAATGGGAACAGGAGTTGATGGATGTGCTCAGAAGAGATGCTCTAGGATAAGGTGAGTTAATGGGTCCTCATCAGACCCTCAGGTTATGCCCGGGCCAAAATATTAAAGAAGATACTCATTGGTACCCCAACCTTTTTCTAAAAAAGGATTTGACGTGATCTTAGTGTGATGGGGTTGGCGATGGTGGATCAATTTGTACCACCAAGAAGGGAAGCAAGAGAGCCCTCTTGGGTCTCCTCCCAGATTAATAATTATCTGTAATAATGATATCAACATTAGTATAGGATTGTGAATGGTGTATGGCTAGAAGGGAAAGTGTGTTTCCCCTTAGTATAAAACCAGAAGAGCGTACTAATTAAGTTGATAGCATTACTTCCAAACGTACAGAGGGGTGCTATCTTGTACTCATGGGCTAAGGATGAGGGGCAAAGATAAGCTGAGGTCTGAACAGTCTCCGTGACCCAGGAGGAGCCCCTTGTGGTTGGCAATGTGCCCCTGGCCATTTCCAGAGCACTGAAGAGAGAGCATTGTACAGAGGACCATCAGCTTTGAGGCTTTTCCTAACTTTCAGCCAAGAAAAGTACGCTTGTTAACAAAGAGGTTTTCTTAGAGGGAAAGTAGCAATATCCCAGATTGCCTGGGGCTGTCCCAGTTTATGCCTGTTGTCCTAGCATAATTTAGGAATAAATGCCTTGCATTCTAACAAGTGTCCCAGTTTGGATGATGAATTATTTGACCAACTTGCTCAGGGAGCACCAGCCTGATGTGTGCCTCAATTTCCTTGCTGATCGATGATGGTAATTTAGAAAACCTTTAAGCAGAACTCCTCAGTCATTCTCTCCCTCTCCCTCTTTGTCTCCTCTCACACATACACACACACACACACTCACACGTGTTTATCTCCCTATAGCTACATTCCTTCATCTGGCAAATGCTGTCATGGTTTCTTCAGCAGGAAAGACTGTAAAATGAGTTCAAAGAGCTCAAATCCAGGCTCTATCACTAGCTGTACAACCAACCTGCATTTGTTTGCTTAAAGAAAATGTCTATCTCATATGGCAGTTGTGCGAACTAAGATATCATTTTTAAGATTCCTAGCACATAATAGTTATTCAAGAAAAATTTGTCCCATTCTTTTACAGGAGTAAAGGTCAAAGGAGGCTTAATATTAGCTTTTTAATTATACAAACTTATTAAGCAATAGATGTGTTTCATAAGTGAAATCCAGGGGCTCCTGGGTGGCTCAGTAGGTTAAGCATCCAACTTCAGCTCAGGTCATGATCTCGCGGTCTGTTGGTTCGAACCCTGTGTCGGGGTCTGTGCTGACAGCTCAGAGCCTGGAGCCTGCTTCAGATTCTGTCTCCCTCTCTCTCTGCCCCTCCTCGTCACGTGCTCTGTATCCCCCCCATCCCCGCCTCAGAAAATAAACATTAAAAAATTTTTTAATTTAACAAGTGAAATCCAAAGAGGAGCTGTGTGCATGTACCTAAAATTCCAGGTTCTTTCTCAAGACCGTCTTTCTTCCATGCCAAAAATGGCCAAAGTTTCACTACAAGCTTCTAGTTCCACAGGCTTAACAAAAGTGCAATTTAATCAAAATGCAAGTTTTAAATTGCAGCCCTTTTCTGAGACATTCCAGATGTTGAAGGAAGGAAACTAATGTCTTGTGCTAGGAGAGTGGCACTCTGTCAGCATCAAGTGTACAGAAGGAGAAGCTGGTGCTTGAAAAGGTTATTTCAAGATCACTCAGCTAATAAGTGGCAGAGCAAAGACGGACCCACCACTGTCCGACCCCAAAGCTCCTTAAATATTACAAAAATTCCTTTTTGTTTCTATTCCCCCAAAGATTACTGCTTGCTTCAGAGTTTGAATGATCTCTCTGATGTCTGCTCCCAGTAGCCAACTATCTTTTGATTACCCTACAATAGTGACCAGTGGTAGATACGCAGAGAAGTCTGGTTCCCTGTGTCCCCTTCTGTGTCCGTCTGTCCTTTCTTCCTCTCTCTTTCTCTCTCCCTTATTTTCTCCCTCCATCCTGTTATTCATTCATCTATGTATTGGTTCTTCCATACAAGCACACATTCATTGAAACACATACTTGACTGCCCTTTCTATACCAGCATACTGTTCAAGGACTTGTTACTTTAGAAGGACTCGTTACTTTAGAAGTTCACGTTCAGTGAAAAAGAGAGACGTATAAACAATACGAAGCAAAACTAGGAAGGGGAAAGGGAAGAAATGGAGAGGAATTTCAATGTTTTACCTTGGATACTCAAGTCAGTACTACTCCTTTGCCACAAGGACACAGTGGTGCAGTATCTGTATTAAGAAATACTTTGGGGGAACAGCATGGAAGTTTTTTGTGTGTCTCACTTCCATGAAATACAGCCAGACCAACACTAAACCATCCTACACACCTAGAAAACCGATTGGAGGATTAACACAACAATCTGCACGACCTGAACCACAGAATTCAGTAGGTACACGGAGTGGACAGGTGAACCTGGGGAGAGAGAAGCCGGTGGCAGGCAGGGAGCCGCCTTTGCAGGTGGAGAGAGGATGGAGACTGGGGCGGGGGGAGAATATGGAAAAGCACCCCTCCCCAAAAGCAGCTGGAGAGAAAGTGGAAAATTGGAAACAGCCGCAGGGACTAAACTAAAAAGAGAGAAAGGAGAAAGGAGAGAGTTTAAATTCCATTAAGACCGTAAACAAGGGGAGCACGAAGCCTGCAACTCCACAGCTCCATACCTGGCAGTGCTCTGGTGGGAAAGGTGGATCCCCAGGAACAGAGTGGGGTCCGCGAGGTTCTCGGGCCACACGGGGAAAAGCAGTTCCACTGCTGGAAGGGCATTTGGGAGAGACTGTTGAAGCCACCTGGTCCCAGCAGATCCCGGAAGGCGGCCACATTCGCCGGTGCTGGGGCAAGGTCATTAAGGGTGAAGCCAGGAGCCAGATGTGTGTTGGGATTTTCCATAATCCCTGAGACACTGCTACTACACTGTCTCGTGAACTTTTTCTGGGATGGGCTGGCACCTGGCCGCAGTCTCGGGGCAGCAACAGCAGCAGGGTCCAGCCGGGGTTCCTGGGGGCAGCCGATATTCCGCCACTGCTCTTTCGGCCATTGCCCGGTGAGACCCTCCCGCAGAGGGGCAGGACGGGGCAAAGCCGCAGTCCTTCAGAAGTAAGGGGCCGGGGAAAACAGCCGCATCTGAGACAAAACTGAGGAGAGAGGTACTGCCTGGGGTCTGGTCACGAAGAGTGGAAAAGTGGGAAGTAAATGAAAGCTGAAGGCAGAGGATGGGTGCGCGATTGGTGATCCGGGAGAACAGACTGGGTGGCTGGGTGGCGCCATTTTTACCACTGCCGCGCATGCGCTACCACTCCCGCGCATGCGCATACGCACCTACAAGCCCTGCAACACTCCACCCCAGTAGGTTAGCAGCGCCATCTAGTGGAGAGCAGAGCCATTACACTGAGCCCCGCCCAACTGGGCCAACCTCGCTCCTCAAGAACACAAGTCTCACCGCTGGCTTAGTTTATGGACTATAAAGAGCTACATAGACTGACTTCTAGGGGAAAACGAAGCAATTTCAGTCCTAATTCAATCTGTTAACAGTCCTACTTCATCTATTCAATTTTCTTTTTTTTTCTTTTTCTTTTTCCTTTTTCTCTTTTACAATTCTTTTTCTTTAAATACAGAAAGAGAATTCATTTTTATTTTCAATTTTTATTAAAAATATCTTTCTTTAATTTTTATTACTATATTTTTTACTTTTGTGTAAGTTTTTTGAAATTCTACTTTACTTGCGTCATTTTATTTTAGTCTACTTCAGTGTATTCACCTTTTCAAATTTTTCAAATAGTTTCCTTTTTTCTTTATTTTTATTTTTTCCTCTTTTTTGTTTCTTTTTCTTGAATGCAGAAAGAGAAAAACTTTGTTTTTACTTTCAATTTCTATTAAAATATTTTTATTTATTTTATTACTATATTTTTTGCTTTTATGTAAATTTTTTCAAATGCTATTTTACTTCCATCATTTTATTTTCATCTACTACAATGTATTCCCTTTTTCAAATTTTCAAATGATTTCTTTTTTCTTTTTCCTTTTTTAAATCTTTTTTCTTTTTCGTTTCTTTTCTTATTTCTTAAATACAGAAAAAGAAAAAGTTCATATTTATTTTTAATTTTTATTAAAAATATTTTCTTTAATATTTTTCTACTATATTCTTTACTTTTGTATATATTTTTTCAAATTCTCTTTTACCCCCATCATCTCATTTTAGTCTACTTCAGTGTATTCATTTTGTCAAATTCTCAAACGACTTCCGTTTTTTTTCTCCCCTCCCCTTTTTTTTCTCTAATCTGTCAAACCATTTTCAACACTCAGGCCAAAACATATGTGGGATCTAGCATCATCTATTTGATTTTTGTTTGTGTGTGTGTGTTTGATTTTTAATTTTAATATTTTTTCATTTTATTTTTTTATTTCAATTTTTCTACCTGATTAAATTCCTATTCTCCCTTCAAAATGACAAAACAAAGGAATTCACCCCAAAAGAAAGAGCACGAAGAAACGACAGCCAGGGATTTAACCAACACAGATACAAGCAAGATGTCTGAAACAGAATTTAGAATCACGATAATAAGAATACTAGCTGGAGTTGAAAATAGATTAGAATCCCTTTCGGCAGAGATAAAAGAAGTAAAAAAAGGTCAGAATGAAATTAAAAATGCTCTAACTGAGCTGCAATCACGGATGGATGCAGTGGTGGCAAGGTTGGACAAGGCAGAACAGAGAATCAGCGATATAGAGGACAAACAGAGAGAATAACGCAGCAGAAAAAATGAGGGAGATTAAGGCAAAAGAGCACGATTTAAGAATTAGAGAAATCAGTGACTCATTAAAAAGGAACATCAGAATCATAGGGGTCCCAGAAGAGGAAGAGAGAGAAATACGGGTAGAAGGGTTATGTGAGCAAATCATAGCAGAAAACTTCCCTAATCAGGGGAAAGACACAGACATCAAAATCCAGGAAGCACAGAGGACCCCATTAGATACAACAAAAACCAACCATCAACAAGGCATATCACAGTCAAATTCACAAAATACTCAGGCAAGGAGAAAATCATGAAAGCAGCAAGGGAAAAAAGTCCCTAACATATAAGGGAAGACAGATCAGGTTTGCATCAGACCATCCACAGAAACTTGGCAGGCCAGAAAAGAGTGGCAGGACATATTCAGTGCGCTGAATCAGAGAAATATGCAGCCAAGAATTCTTTATCCAGCAAGACTGTCATTCAAAATAGAAGAAGAGATAAAAGTTTCCCAGACAAACAAAAATTAAAGGAGTTTGTGACCACTAAACCAGCCCTGCAAGAAATTTTAAGGGGGACTTTCTGAGGGGAGAAAAGATGGAAAAAAGGTATATATATATACATATACATATGTATATATATATGTATATATATATACCAAAAGCAACAAAAGATTAGAAAGGACCAGAGAACACCACCAGAAACTCCAACTCTACAAGCATTATAATGGCAATAAATTCATATCTTTCAGTACTCACTCTAAATGTCAGTGGACTCAGTGATCCAATCAAAACACATAGGGTAACAGAATGGATAAGAAAACAAGATCCATCTATATGCTGTTTACAAGAGACCCACTTGAGACCTAAAGACACCTTCAGATTGAAAATAAGGGGATGGAGAACCATCTATCATGCCTAATGGTCAACAAAAGAAAGCTGGAGTAACCATACTTATATCAGACAATCTAGACTTTAAAATGAAGACTGTATCAAGAGATGCAGAAGGGCATTATATCATAATCCAGGGGTCTATCCACCAAGAGGACCTAACAATTGTAAACATTTATGTGCCAAATGTGGAAGAACCCAAACATACAAATCAATTTATCACAAACATAAAGAAACTCATCGAGGGGTGCCTGGGTGGCTCAGTCGGTTGACCTCCGACGTCGGCTCAGGTCATGGTCTCATGGTTTGTGAGTTCAAGCCCCACGTTGGGCTCTGTGCTGACTGCTCAGAGCCTGGAGCCTGCTTCGGATTCTGTGTCTCCCTCTCTCTCTGACCCTCCCCCATTCATGCCCTGTCTCTCTCTGTCTCAAAAATAAATAAACATTAAAAAAAAAGAAAGAAACTCATTGATAGTAATATCATAATAGTAGGAGATTTCAACACCCCACTCACAGCAATGGAAAGATCATCTAATCCAAAAACCAATAAGAAAACAATGGCTTTGAATGACACACTGGACCAGATGGACTTAATAGATATATTCAGAACATTTCATCCTAAAGCAGCTGAATATACATTCTGCTCCAGTGCACATGGAACGTTCTCCAGAATAGACCATATACTGGGACACAAATCAGCCCTAAGTAAGTACAAAAAGATCAAGATCATACCGTGCATATTTCAGACCACATCGCTATGAAACTCAAAATCAACCACAAGGCAAAATTTGGAAAGGTAACAAATACTTGGAGACTGAAGAACATCCTACTAGAGAATGAAAGGGCTAACCAAGCAGTTAAAGAGGAAATTTAAAAGTATATGGAAATCAATGAACATGATAACACCACAACGCTAAACCTCTGGGATGCAGCAAAGGCGGTCATAAGAGGAAAGTATATAGCAATCCAGGCCTTCCTAAAGAAGGAAGAAAGATCTCAGATACACAACCTAAACTTACGCCTTAAGGAGCTGGAAAAAGAACAGCAAATAAAACCCAAAACCAGCAGAAGACAGGAAATAATAAAGATTAGAGCAGAAATTAATGCTGTCAAAACCAAAAAACCAGTAGAACAGATCAATAAAACCAGGCGCTGGTTCTTTGAAAGAATTAACAAAATTATTAAATCCCTAGCCAGTTTGATCAAAAAGTAAAAGGAAAGGACTCAAATAAATAAAATCAAGAATGAAAGAGGAGAGATCACAACCTACACAGCAGAAATAAAAACAATAATAAGAGAATATTATGAGCAATTATATGCCAATAAAATGGACAATCTGGAAGAAATGGACAAATTCCTAGAAACATATGCACTACCAAAACTGAAACAGGAAGAAATAGAAAATTTTAACAGACCCATAACCAGTAAGGAAATCAAATTAGTAATGAAAAATCTGCCAAAAAACAAGAGTCCAGGGCCAGATGGCTTTCCAGGGGAATTCTACCAAATATTTAAGGAAGAATTAACATCTATTCTCTTGAAACTGTTCCAAAAAATAGAAATGGAAGGAAAATTTCCAAACTTTCTATGAAGCCAGCATTACCTTGATTCCAAAACCAGACAGAGACCTCACTAAAAAGGAGAACTATAGACCAATTTCCCTGATGAACATGGATGTAAAAATCCTCAACAAGATATTAGCCAACTGGATCCAACAATACATTAAAAAAATTATTCACCACAACCAAGTGGGATTTATACCTGGGATGTAGGTCTGGCTCAATATGCACAAAAAATCAACGTGATTCATCACATCAATAAAAGAAAGGACAAGAACCACAGGATCCTCTCAATCGATGCAGGGAAAGCATTTGACAAAATACAACATCCTTTCTTGGTAAAAACCCTCAAGAAAGTAGGGATAGAAGGAGCATACCTCGAGATCATAAAAGCCATATAGGAACGACCCAACACTAATATCCTCCTCAATGGGGAAAAACTGACAGCTTTCTCTGTAAGGTCAGGAACAAGACAGGGATGTCCACTCTCACCTCTGTTATTCAACATAGTATTGGAAGGCTTAGCCTCTGCAATCAGACAACACAAAGAAATAAAAGGCATCCAAATCAGCCAGGAGGAGGTCAAATGTTCACTCTTTGCACATGACATGACACTCTATATAGAAAACCCAAAAGATTCCACCAAACAAACTGCTAGAATTGATTCATGAATTCAGCAAAGTTTCAGGATATAAAATCAATGCACAGAAATTGGTTGCATTCCTATACACCAACAATGAAGCAGCAGAAAGAGAAATCAAGGAATCGATCCCATTACAGTTGCACAAAAAACCATAGAATACCTAGGAATACATCTAACTAAAGAGGTGAAAAATCTGTACACTGAAAAGTGTAGAAAGCTTATGAAAGAAATTGAAGAAGACACAAAAAAAAAAATGGAAAAAGATTCCATGTTCCAGATAGGAAGAACAAATATTGTTAAAACGTTGATACTACCCAAAGCAATCTACATATTCAATGCAATCCCTATCAAAGTAACACCAGCATTCTTCACAGAGCTAGAACAAATAATCCTAAAATTGGTATGGAACCAGAAAAGACCCTGAATAGCCAAAGCAATCTTGAAAAAGAAAACCAAAGCAGGAGGCATCACAATCCCAGACTTCAAGCTATACTACAAAGCTGTAATCATCCAGACAGTATGGTCCTGACACAAGAACAGACACTCAGATCAATGGAACAGAATAGAGTACCCAGAAATGGACCCACAAGTATATGGCCAACTAATCTTTGACAAAGCAGGGAAGAATATCCAATGGAATAAAGACAGTATCTTCAACAAGTGGTGCTGGGAACACTGGACAACGACAGGCAGAAGAATGAACCTGGACCACTTTCTGACACCATCCACAAAAATAAACTCAAAATGGATGAAAGACCTCAATGTAAGACAGGAAGCCATCAAAATCTTCAAGGAGAAAGCAGGCAAAAACCTCTTTGATCTTGGCCGCAGCAACTTCTTACTCAACACGTCTCTGGAGGCAAGGGAAACAAAAGCAAAAATGAACTACTGGGACCTCATCAAAATAAAAACTTCTGCGCAGGAAGGAAACAATCAGCAAAACTAAAAGGCAACTGACAGAATGGGAGAAGATATTTGCAAATGACATATCAGATCAAGGGTTAGTATCCAAAATCTATAAAGAACTTATCAAACTCAACACCCAAAAGACAAATAATCCAGTGAAGAAATGGGCAAAAGACATGAAGAGACACTTCTCCAAGGAAGACATCCCAGTGGCCAACTGACACATGAAAAAATGCTCAACATCACTCATCATCAGGGAAACACAAATCAAAACCACAATGAGATACCACCTCACACCTGTCAGAATGGCTAGTATTAACAACTCAGGCAGCAACAGTTGTTGGCGAGGCTGTGGATGTCTTTTGCATTGTTGGTGGCAATGCAAGCTGGCGCAGCCACTCTGGAAAACACTATGGAAGTTCCTCAGAAAACTAAAACTAGAACTATGCTACAACCCAGCAATTGCACCACTAGGCATTTACCCACGAGATACAGGTGTGCTGTTTCGAAGGGACACATGCACCCCCATGTTTATAGCAGCACTATCAACAATAGCCGAAGTATAGAAAGAGCCCAAATGTCCATCGATGGATGAATGGATAAAGAAGATGTGGTGTATATATACAGTGGAGTATTACTTGGAAATAAAAAACAATGAAATCTTGCCATTTGCAACTACATGGATGGAACTGGAGGGTATTATGCTAAGTGAAATTAGTCAGAGAAAGACAAAAATCATACGACTGCACTCATATGAGGACTTTAAGAGACAAAACAGATGAACATAAGGGAAGGGAAGCAAAAATAATATAAAAATAGGGAGGGGGACAAAACAGAAGAGACTCATAAATATGGAGAACAAACTGAGGGTTGCTGGAGGGGTTGTGGGAGCAGGGATGGGCTAAATGGGTAAGGGGCATTAAGGAATCTACTCCTGAAATCATTGTTTCACTATATGCTAACTAATTTGGATGTAAAATTAAAATTAAATTTAAAAAAAGAAAGAGAAATACTTTGGGGGCGCCTGGGTGGCTCAGTCGCTTAACTGTCCGACTTCGGCTCAGGTCATGATCTCGCAGTTTGTGAGTTCGAGCCCCACGTCGGGCTCTGTGCTGACAGCTCAACTATTGGAACCTCCTTTGGATTCTGTGTCTCTCCCTCTCTCTGCCCCTCCCATGCTTTTGCTCTCTCTCTCAATAATAAATAAACATTTACAAAAGTTAAAAAGAAATACTTTGGCCCCTAAAGTCTCATCTCATTTGATCTATGCAAGAACTTGGCATTGTAAGAGCTTGCCTGGCTAGAAGGGATCAACTCTATCTTTTAAATGGGTAGCAGAAAAAGAAATTATTTGGAGTAAGAAAGCAGAGATGATCATTTCCATTTACAATTCCTTCTCCTTTTTTAACTTCTAAAAAGGGAACCTCTCTTTGTATTCGTAAAGGAAAGCTGACAGGTGTAAGAGACCTGCAATAAAGGTGAATGAGTAGATAGATGATTTGCTAAAAAAAAAAAAAAAAAAAAATCCGTGTTTTAGTGGTTTTGTTCTAAAGAAAAAAAAAAGGCACCAAACCTCAGAGTCCTAAGCAGAAATGGAAATCAACTAGAAAATGTTGACTTTTTGTAAAGGTCTTGCTTTTTACCAGGAGGAAATGGATCCGTAATCATGTGTCCATGGATGAAACATTCTCAAGTCACACCCAGGCCTTAATGGGACATGTTTACTAGGAATAGAAGCTTTTTCTCTCTAGCTGAGCTTTCTACTCTTTCCCCAGGTCACCAGCCCCCACTGATGTGCACCGAAGAGACACCGTCAGACTTTGCGAGTTCCTCTTAGAATCCCAAGAGTTAATTTCCCATCATGAGGCTACTGTTCCTTCTGTTTCTCCTCCTTGTGTGTCTTATCCAGACGACATCAGGTAAGCTGTGGCTCCTGTTGATAGGATGATATGACAGATGGCCTTGGAGAAGAATAGGACCAAATTGATTCATAATCCAATGATGCATCGAAGTCTGTAACAACGGAGTAATTTCACAGCTGAAAGAAGCATACATATACTACACACTCCCTTTTATGAATAACGAAAAGGGAAATTTAAGAAAACTTAAAAGAGTTTCCCAAGATTGCTCTTAACTGGTTGATAGCAAGCCCATAACTAGTAATTAACAATAGATAATATTTACAGGGACTTTACAGCTTACAAATTATTTCCATGTGAATAACAACAACACTAATAATAATAGCAGATAATATTGACACTTCCTCTTTACCAAACATCACAACAAAAACTTTTCATGTCCTGTCCCACGTGTACCTCCTAACACTATTTCTGGGTAGGTATTCCCTGTCTTGCAAATGAGATTAAGAAATGAAGTAACTTGTTCAAAGTCATTCAGATTGTATGTAGTGGAGCTTTTGACTCAAGCTCACGAGGGTTTGGTTCCAGACAATGTTTTCATTAAATATTCAACAATCCCAGGGAATACATTTACTTACTGCATTATATATAAACATCAAATACTTTTTAGTTTGAGTGTGTCCCATGCAATATTTGGAATATACTTATGCTAGTATGTTATTTCAAAGTCAACTGGATGCCCTACATCTTACCTGGCACCCCAGTGCATATGTCAGCACGTGCTGCGTTATGCTGTGGTCTGAATCATGTCATCTGAAGAGTCATGGTTCAATTCTTGCTCAAATGATACAAGCCCATCCTGGCCGCAGGGGTGCTCTGTTCACTGTCGCTGCTCAGACCTGAGGGAGCAGCCACCACCATGGATATTGCTGGTTGCTGGGTCAAAGAAAAGAGCTCTGAGGAATCTGACGTTGTCAATGAAAGGCTCCAGCCCTAACAGGACACATCACTTCTGATTAAAATTTATTAACTGAGCAAGTCTTCTGATGCCACCCCATCACACAAAAGATAAATCCTACTTTGGGTCAAGAAAATAGAGAGACAGACCTGTTTGGTGAACAGCCTAATGGAGATAAACAGTTGGATGTAGATATATATACAGATGTAGATATGAATATACATTTGTATTTATATAAGTGATATTAATTATAAATATATATGAACACAACATATTCACATACATTCATTCATATTTATTTATAAGTGTAGGTATTATATGTACAATTTATAAATTACATATATGTGTGTGTGTGTGTGTGTATATATATATATATATATTTTTTTTTTTTTACCTTGTCTTCTTATGAAAAACTAGGAGAATCTATGCCTCCCAAAGGAAAACTATGGATCTGGGGGAACAAGAACCAGAAGTGAGGTCTCCTAATTCTGGACCCAGTATGCCTTCCATCACAGCACGGCGCTTTTAAAAGCCATCACCCCTGATGGAAATTCTTCTTACTCATAGCTTCCTGCTTGCCATTCTCTTTCTTGCTCCCTTGACTTTAGGCATCATTCGAGTTCTCGCTACTCTCAAGTTGCTTCCTGAATTGCTATAGTCAACCAACTTGATGCCCTATCATTTTTTTTGCAGCTTAACTCACAGGAGCCTGAGAAGGCAGGTGCTCACTGCGTGCCATGGCAGTGCCATTTAAAATGTCACAGTGCACGAAATGACTCTCATTGCATGGGAGATGGGAGGCAGAATATTCAGCACTGAGGATGCCCACTTTCTGTCCAAAGCTTTTTGTCTATTTTGTGCTATGTGCTTGTAAGATTTTGCCCTTTTGAAAAAGAGGACAGCTCCTTAGGAAGCTTTCATGAAGAACATGTAGAGTATATCCCTAATCTCAGAGCACAGCCAAGTCACTTGCTCTCCCTGATCTGAAGTTCCTTCATCTGAAAAAGAAAGACACTATAGTGCAGAAGTCAATAAGCATTATTTGGTAAAGGACCATGTAATAAATAAATCTTTTAGGCTTCTGGGCCATGAGGTCTGTCATGACAGCTCATCTCTGCCACGAAAAGCAACCATAGACAATATCTAAATGAATGGCTGTGAATGTCTTCCTATTTATGGACACCAGAATTTGAGTTTCATATAATTTTCGTATATCGTGAAGTATTTTTCTTCTTCTGAAGTTTTGTCTACAGTTCAAAAAAAAAAAAAAAAGCGCAAAACCAACCATAGGCTGATAGGTCACGCTAAAGCAGGTAGAGGCCAGTTTTGTCCCTACAGACTGTAGGCTGCAGATCCTTGCTATACAAGATGGCTTCCTGTAGCTTTGGTTAAACATGCTTTCCTGTTTTGTTTCTTCTCACCTCTCCCGTTATAGGGCATGAAAAAAGGGAGAAATCCCTTGAATGTAAAAAACTGGGTGGTGTCTGCAAGCACCAGAAAACCCACGGATGTTCCATCCTGCCTGCAGAATGCAAAAGTCGGAACAAACACTGCTGTAGAATCTAGCTGCGGCCCGGAAGGTCTTCGGAGCCGCACAACAGACTCACCACCAATGACTTCTGCTGAATAAAAGCACCTGCACTCACGTGGGCCCTGTGTCGGCTCTTTGCAAGGCACGCTTAAGTGGCGGGTCATTGAACTGGTGGAGGGGAGGGGTTTGTGGGATTTAAGTTCTAAACTTGGTCCCCACCACTCGTTACCTCACTGACTTTGGACAAGGCCTTTCCTTTTCTGTGTCTCAGCTTCTGCACCTGTCACTATTCAAATGGTTCTACAAGCCACCTATAATCTGTGCATGTATGTCTATTAATCGATGGATTGAGAGTAAGAGCTTGAGGGGCATGTGTGTGTGTGCATGTGCATGTGTGCTCGTGCATATGTGTATGTATTGATGATATATAGGAAAAGTTGCTGAGGTTTTGTTCTCATTTTCATAACCCTTAAGGACTCTTGGGTACAAAGGAATGGCTACCGTTAGTTATTGAAGAGCCAAGGATATAAATTAATCAGAAGGTCTAAAGGTGAAGAAAGATCAAAGTTGGTACCCAGGCATCAAGCCATGGAATTGGAACCCAGAGATTACAGAAACCAACCCATGGTTTCACAGAGAACCAAGACTTAGCAAGGTAGTGATTATTTTCTTCTCTGCAAAGATGTCTTTCTAAATACAGTAGTGGGATTCCTTTAGACTCATTTTCTTAGAACCCAAGGAATGGTTTTCTGCACAGAGAAGATTTGGAATGTGTAGCAGAATTCTGCTGATTGGAAGGGGACATACCACCGTCAGTAGTCACTATCTCCCGTTTTAAAACAGAATACAATTTGTCATTTGTTCTCTTAGTAACTTTCTTTTGGTAGCAAATCAAAGTTTCTGACACTGCTTCTGGGGACACAAAGTTGTAAGGCTACTTTGGAAGTTCATTTGGCGGTTTCTTGTAAAGTTGAATGCACCCTGGCCATACCACTCCTCAATCCCACTCCTGGGTATTTACCCAGGAGAAATGGAAACGTATGTTCTTACTAAAATCCTGTATGCAAATGTTGATAGCAGCTTAATTTATGTTTGCCAAAAATCCTTCAACTAGTGGATTAACTGCAGTTCATCACAGAATGGAATACTATGCAGCAATAGAAGGGAACAAATGATTGATTCCTGCAAACACATGAATGAACCTCATCCATGAGGTCTTCTACTGAGTTAGAGAAGCCAGATAGAAAGACTACAGGTTATTTTATTCCATCTATATAGCACTCTTGAGCAGCAAAACTATACGGTGAGAAGCCAGATCTGCAGTGGCCAAGGGTTAGATGTTACAGGGGGGATGACAATTGGGTAGTATGAGGGAGTTGGGGGTGATAAGACTGTTCCCTATAGACATAAGGTAGTGGATACTTGACTCTGCATTTGAAAATCCCTTAGAATGTTACACCACAAAGTTTGATTTTTATTATATATAAATTTTAGGGGCACCTGGGTGGCTCAGTTAGGCGTCTGACTCTCGATTTTGGCTCAGGCCATGATCTCATGTTCAAGCCCCGAGTCAGGCTCTGTGCTGACAGTGAAGAATCTGCTTGGGATTCTCTCTCCCTCTCTCTCTGCACCCCTCCTACTGCTCCCGTGTGCATGTACGTGGCGAGTACCCAAGGGAGACCCGAAAGAGCTCCCGGTGGCCAACCTGAAACAACTTCATAAAAAAAAAAAAATGAAGTGTTGAATTATAACCCAAACATAAAACAAATAGCCATAGGACCATATTGGTGTGAGTCAGTCCCTCTTCCCCACCTCCATTTAACATTTTTTTACATTTCCCTAAAGCTTCGAAGATAAAATTTCTTCAGGGTCTAAAGCCCTCTATCCATTGGCTGTACATTCTCTAGCTTCATTTCCTCACATTCTGGTTCTCAAACCACCTCCTAATATAACTCCAGGCATGTTTGTACTATAGTGACCTTGAGTATCTTGCTCTGTGCACATTGGAACCCACACCACTTCTCCTTCAACTTCCCCTCACTGATTCTTACCCCATTTTTTTAAGACCCAGCTCATATATGGCATTCACCGGGAAGACATCTTTGAACCACCCAACTCGGCTATGATTTCCACGTCTGTGAGTTTTCTTAGCAGAACATGCCTTGAATCCACACCCCCAGGCCCCAGTACACCAGTCCCTTTCCCAGTACAGAGTAGGTGCTGAGAAATAGTAACAAAATAAAGGAATCCACGAATGAAGAAAATGGCATCATAAAGCCTCAGCCTTCAATTTAATCCTGGGTAGATACATGCAGCGTGAATTCTTCAGGTCACTTAATTCAGGGTAGATTCATTAAACACGAATCCTTCCATTCACTTCATTCTTAAACAACAGAAGCTCCTTCCAGGGCAGAGCCCTGGCATACGAAAAATACAATTTCTTTTCCTCCTCAAGCATACGCTTGTATGTGAGTCACAGAAACGAGACATCTCACCGTGCCTATAGCCTGTAGAAAGAGCAGAAATGACTTATTCTTGGAAGAAAGACTCAAGCCCCCCATGCAGGGGAAGAAGTCATTCAGCCTTCCCTAGGGACCCCCAAACTTTATTGCTAAAGAATGTATATCGTCATCTGCACCGTCTCTTCTCTGCCTCGTGGCTCTGCCTTGCTTGTTACACAGGAGGACAGTGTCAGTCTGTAAGAGCTTGTTAAGAACAGAAATTTTGCGATGTAATTTGGAGGCTGAGATAAAAGACTTCAAATACTCCTCCTGGGGTGACATTACCACAGAGCAGCAAGTGTGCCCCCCAGAGGTCTGTTATGGGATTGTCGATGTCCTTTGGAAGCAGTACCTTGATACTTGGGTTTTTTGAAAGATTTTTTTCTCAGTGTTTGATTTTCGAGAGAGCACAAGTCTGGGAAGGGCAGAGAGAGATGGGGAACAGAGGATCCAAAGCAGGCTCTGCGCTGACAGCACAGACCCCGATGTGGCGATGGAACTCATGAACCGGGAGGTCATGACCTGAGCCGAGGTCAGACGTGCAACCGACTGAGCTGCCCAGGCACCCCTAAAACTTTGGTTTTTGTCTTCCCAGGACAGGATTTCACTGAGAATAAGATAATCCTACAGTCCCTAGTCTGAAGAAGGAAGATCTACATACATCTTTGGTCAAATATAAAAATGTACTCACACAGTATGCTCCAAGGCGTTTAAGGAACATGACGAGCCCTCAAGTTCACCCACAATTCCCAGGCTTAGAATCCCTGTATTCAGGTTTTATCAGATATGTCTTAAAACTAAAATTAAAGATTTAAAAATTCAAGTCCCTATAAGAAAGGACCCAGAATAATCAGGGGGCACTGGCTAAGGTAAGAGGTTTCCAGAAGAGGAACAAAAAAAATCCTCCCTGACTCAAAGCCAGGCCTGAAGAAGTCTTCTTGTCCTGCCTCTTAAAAGATGAGAGAGAGAACGCTTTCACTCAGCCCTGAGAAAGAAGGGCCCCCATGGTCCCTATCGTCCAGCCTGCCCAGCATGGGTCACTAGCAGAAGTCAGCAACTTTGGAACCCAGGCTACAGATGTCATGGGGCCTCAAACTAGTGACAGGGCCATGCACACCCTTTGTGGAAAAACTCGATGGTGGGTGGTAAATTCTCTCCCTGATTTCTCCCCATTTGTGGGTCTCAGCCCTATTTCTACTTTCTTCAACCTGTCCCCTTCTACTCAGTATTTAGAACTGAGCTGTCAGCAGAGAGCTTTCCTAAACCTGCTTATCATGGGCTCTTGCACCCTGACTTCATGCCACATGGTCGAGGCTATCACGAAAGGCCCCCTGCCCATCCTGTCTTCATCAGAGCAGCTGTCACCACAGCAGCTCTGACATTGAGGCCACCCATCCCTGGAAACAGTTGTATCTCTTTACCCTAGTGCTGTAGCCAAGAGTCATGCTGTTAGAAGTCCTGTAATTCTCTCCTTATTCTTCCCCCAAAGACATTCCCTCACAGCCCACTATAATGTATTTTTTCTCTTCTCTGATTATGGGCATCTGGGTGGCTCAGTTGTTTAAGCATTGGATTCGTGATCTCAGCTCAGGGCATGATCTCACAGTTTATGGGTTCAAGCCCCACGTTGGGCTCTGTGCCATCAGAGCCCTGTTTGGGATTCTGTCTCTCCCTCTCTCTGCCCCTCTCCTACTAACTCTGTCTCTGTCTCTCTCTGTCTCAAAATAAACACACTTAAAAAAAAAAAAAAAACAGCCCATTGAGGAAACGGAGGTTGGGTCACTACTCTGAGTGATGCACTGAAAACAGTCGTCATGCCCAGTGGGTCCACAGTCAACAGACTTTGTTGACCCAAAGCAAACAAAAGGAAGGCAGTGGCTGGGGGCACACAGCCCTCCCCAGTTCCTGTCCCCTGGTGCTCCGAAAGGCACAGAAGCCCCGAGCAGTAAGACACAGACATGGAATATTTGGGTGGATTTATTTATATAAAGATAGAATATTGGAGGAGGAGGAGAAAAGTAGTGACAGAGGATTTGGGGGGGGGACCACAAAGCACCACGTGGCTGTCTTTCTGGGGGAAGCAAGTTCAAACCCTCAGTGACCTGCCAAACCCTCATGATGCTCACCCACATAGGCCAATCTTCTCCCCCCGCCCCCACCAAATCCAAGTAGCTGTAGTACTCTGTAAAGCACCTGAGCTGTTCAGTGATACTCAGCACTTCTGTGGTGTCAGGAATGAACACCAGGCAGGAAGTGAAGTGCCCCTCTCCCCCTCTCTTTATTCTTACCACCACTTGCTCAAGGTGTGGAGCAAAATACACTTCAAGTTTCTTCCCAAATGCCATGGTTCTAAATACATGAATTGCCTCCTTCTAGAAAACCTCTAAGGGTCCTCTTTGCCAGCTCTCACAGGCAGTCACTAAACGCAATACCCAGAGAGTGAGGATGGTGAATTCTAGTTCAAACACACCTCAGTGGGTGGAGGCTTCAAGAAAGGAGAGCCTATTTGTATGAATGACATCAGACTGGACAAGAGAGCAGGTCACAGTTTAAGGAGATGCCGAAGAGGGTTTACCTGGAGCTACTTGCGAGATGAAGAAGACGACGAAGATGAGAAGGGAAAACAGTCTCATAGCGCCGAGTCAGTGGAGGCCTCCACAGAAGCTCCTGGAAAGGAAAAGACAAATGGCAGGTGTAATAAGGTTGAATAAAAAATAGTTTAAAGTCTCCTCATTTATAAGTCTGATCAGGGTGACTAAACACGGAAGAGAATGTCCATTGTGATCAGAGCACTGACAATGTCCACTCACTGGACAATGAACGCCCGTGAAATAAACAAGGGTAATGATTACCAATGATTCAGTGCAGAGCTGGGGGAATTTCTTTTGTGAGCGCTTGATGAATCAAGGCCTGAGGAAGAACGGTCATGGTAGTGGTCATAAAATCAAAACGGCTAGGATCGATGGAGAATTTACTCTATGAAAAACCTGGGGTGGTTTGTAGAATTTTTTTCCTCCAATTATTCTCATGGAACTAGCATAATCTGCTCCTTCAGCTCCGAGTACAAATACAGTCACACGAAGTCCTTATATTCTTCCACTAATCTCTCAAGTGCTCAGTAGAATGAAAACCATCACCTACGTCGCCAGACTCTGTTCTCCCTGAAGAGGTGGTCCCTCTGTTCTCCAAAGAGCTGAAATCTAGGCTCTGCTCAGCCATGTCCTGTGTTCTTAATAAGGACTGGTCCTGTCTACTCTGACAAGTGAAAGTCTACTGTCCCAGTGATTACCCTGCTGATTCAGGTCCCTGACCCCACCACAGTCATGTCTCATGACTGAGAAAACCTCGTGCTCTTGGCTCTTGTACTGCCAAGGAAACATAGTCCCAGTGTAGGGGAAAGCCAAGGGCTTTCCTTCTTAGCCACAGACCAAAGAAAAACAAGGTCTCTTCCCAAATTAGGCCCTTGCCTTGAAGCAGGGGATTTAGTGTTACCAACCTCTCAAATTTTATTTAACCTGCTGTTTATCTCCTCTGTTCCTGGGGTTTGGCTCAGCTGACCCTGACTCAGAATCTCGGGGACCAGGGCATGACATTTCAGTTTTTCTTCAGCCAGAAGATCTTGGGTTCCTCAAAAAACAATGATCTGCTGATTCTGAATGAACTGTTGTCTACAACAAATGTCCTCAGAAGTGGCAGATTTTCGTATCTTTCCCTCTTCTCCCTGGATCATAGTTGATATCTTACATTTGTATAATCGAGTAGAACCAATCAAGAAGACCATAATGAAGGGGATTATTTTTGTCTTCCTGAAGCCAGAAGCAAAGTGGCCTTACTTTATGCAGGTACTAATATGATCCCTAAAAGTACACATGAGGATACCTAGAGATACTTGGTATATAGTGATAAAGTTTGTATGTGGTGAAATCAAAATGAGAGTCAGAAGTCTGGTTCCAGATTCTGAGTTCTTTACCACTGTGGGATAGTCCACTAGTCTCTTTACATAAGGACTGGCTCTTAGAATCCAGTAAAAATTATACATTTTAAAAGGATAATAAATTGGCTAATAGTAACTTTCCATAGACTAGTGATCATTTAGAAATTAGGACTTAAAGATGTTTATGATCTTAGCCCAGCCCATGTAAAAAATTCATTGTATAGGGGAAATGTGCAAGAATAAATAAGGATATTTTTATAAAGAGTAACAATGGTGACTTCCACTACCAGTTATTATTGTTTATAATGACACTGAAGCTTGGGGGCACCTGGGTGGCTCAGTTGGTTGAGTGTCCGACCCTTGATTTTGGTTCAGGTCATGACCTCACTGTTGTGAGATCTAGCCCCTCGTCAGGCTCTATGCTCACAGTATGCAGCCTACTTGGGATTTGCTCTCTCTCTCTCTCTCTCTCTCTCTCCCTCTCTCTCTCTCTGTGCCTTCCCCATTTGCACTTACTCTCTCTCAAAACAAATCAATAAACTTAAAAAATAAAAATAAATAAATAAATAAATAATTGTGAAGCTTGAAATATGAAGCATAGGCCCCAAACAGAAAAACAAAACAAAACAAAAAAACCCAGACATCCAAACAGAGAAGCCACCATGCAGACACTGACATTCAGTTCACAATAAAGTTGGCTTTCATGTGAATGGTGACAGAGGGCAGTGGATAAATCATATAGAGTTGATTAACTATTCATTTGAAGGAAAACTATTTGATAAGCTAAGGGGAACGTGAAAATAGATTATAACTTTTTTGTATGTATTTTTAGATTTTTCAGTGTTTCATAGAGAAAAAGTATGCATAGCTTATATAACAAAAAAATCAAAAGTCTTAATATTTGTTATTGTAATTCCTAAAATTTCAGAGGACTAAATATGTTAGGGTTTTTAGAGTCATACTGAATATGTCCCCCTAAAATTCATATGTTAAAGCTGAAGTCCCAGTGTGATGGCATTTGGGTGGCCTCTGGGAGGTGATCAGGTGTCTACAGAAGAGACCCCAGAGAACTCCCTTGTCCCTACCACCATGTGAGGATACAGCAAAAAGACAACCATCTGTGAACAGGATGTGGCCCCTTGCCCATGGAATCCGCCAGCACCTTGATCTTGGCCTTCCAGCCTCTAGAATGGTAAGAAATAAATACATACACTGTTGGTTACAAGTCACTTGGTCTATGGTATTCTTATAGCAGCCCAAATGAACGAAGACACATGCCAAATACAAAATATGTAATAGACATATGATTGATGAGACTTTAAAATCTGACCTGTGGGGCGCCTGGGTGGCTCAGTCGGTTAGGTGGCCGACTTCGGCTCAGGTCATGATCTCACGGTCCGTGGGTTCGAGCCCCGCGTCGGGCTCTGTGCTGACAGCTCAGAGCCTGGAGCCTGTTTCAGATTCTGTGTCTCCCTCTCTCTCTGCCCCTCCCCTGTTCATGCTCTGTCTCTCTCTGTCTCAAAAATAAATAAACGTTAAAAAAAAATTTAAAATCTGACCTGTGACAGTGAATCTGTAACCCTTTTCCTCTAATTAGTTTTTGCCAGATATCAATGGGTTCTGCAGGAGACTAAGGACCCCACTCATACCTGGCACCTCTGGAAAACTCTACTGTTGGCCCCATTTCTCCCGGAAGCTGATCCCTCATATTGTCTGACCATCTATCTTGAGAACATGAATTCAAGAGCCAGGTAACAGTAGAGAAAACAGACGAGGACAAAGCAAATGTGGAGGAATCTTTGGAATCAAAATAATAGTTAATATGGTCTGTTGTTGTAGTATTTGTGGTCTCTAGTTAAGAACGTCAATTTGGGGGTGCATGGCTGGCTCAGTTGGTAGAGCATGTGACTCTGATCTAGGGGTTGTGACTTTGAGCTCCACATTGGATATACAGATTACTTAAAAATAAAATCTTAAAAAAAAAATGTCAGTCTGGCCTAGACACTGCTAACCATATCCCTCTGATCATGGTAGAAATGGGGCAAATGTTTCCCTGAGTGTTTCCTGGGACATAACTGGAGCATCTCTGTGGTAAGAGGTAGGTTCCTATAAATATTTCTCTGTGTCCTACCTGTTCAGTCTCCCAATTACTAGCAACTTCCATTCTTTGAGGAAGAAATTTCTTTGCATGTACTCTTATTTCTAGTATTGTTAAGCGGAGTCAACTAAATGCACAGGTTAGCTTAGCATAACTTAAGTGGTGGATAACTGTGAACCAGAAGGCCAGAAAACTAATGATGGCTTTATCTCCTCCAAGAGTTTCTTACTGTAATTCTAGAGCGCATGGCATAGATTGTTGAGTGTGTGTCCCAGAGTAAGAGCAAGCCAGTACTTCCACATGGATGTCTGCCCCAAAAGCATGATGTTGTTGAGGTAGCACCTGTATCATCTTTAATGCGTTGAAAAATTTATTGTAGATCCTTCTGAGTGGCTAAGGGCGTCTATGGGTAAGATGAAGAGATGAGATGAGATGATGAGATGAGATGAGATGAAAAACATGATCTCTTGGGGTGCCTGGGTGGCTCAGTCGGTTGAGCGTCCGACTTCAGCTCAGGTCACGATCTCGCGGTCCGTGAGTTCGAGCTGCGGGGCTCTGGGCTGATGGCTCAGAGTCTGGAGCCTGCTTCCGATTCTGTGTCTCCCTCTCTCTCTGCCCCTTCCCCGTTCATGCTCTGTCTCTCTCTGTCTCAAAAATAAATAAAACGTTAAAAAAAAAAAAAAAAAAGAAAGAAAGAAAAACATGATCTCAGGTGAGATTGAGCTCTGCATCTAGCTCCGTGCTGGACGGAGTCTGCCTAAGGTTCTCTCTCTCCTTCTACCCATGCCCCCAGGAAAAAAATTAAAAGACCTAACAATTTCTAGGGATTTCCCAAGAGTGAGCACAAACTCAGACTTGGAATAACCAACTAAACTGCACACCAGACAGATCCAGAAAGACTGTTTTGCCACTCATGAACTTGCCTGTGGGGCCTTCCCTGCACACCCTCCCAGATACCCAGGACTTCATATCCTTTTCCTGATTTTTTTTTTCAAATTTTGCACTTATAAATATTTAAAGTATCACATGTTTTTATTTCCATCTCCCCTGTTAGAATATAAGCACCACGAAGGTAGGAATGTTTTTTGTTTGGTTTACTGCTTAATAAATATGAGTTAAGGAAAATGAATGAATGAAAGTTGACATAATGGGTGAATTTTGTCCAAGTAGTCCAGCAATTCTGGCGGCCAAGTCAGAACCAGACGGTTTACCATGAAAAGGATAGTCGGACATGCAACAACACAAACAGAACTCAGGTTGGGTGTTCCCGCCTCTTCTTTCTCTTCCCCCATGACAAAGAGTTCCACATGCCCCATTGGGGGTCCTTCCCTCCCCTCCCCTCCCCTGCCCTCCCCTCCAGGGTTCTAGTTCCTCTGTTACCAAGCCAGTCCTCCGTGCTTGAACCAAGAGCAAAAGGCATGGAAAAGCATGGAGTAGAGGCACAGGGCCGTGCTGGGATTTTCCAGACAGTGTGTAAGACAGGGATGTCTGTGGGCCTGTGAACGGTGGGAGAGAGAGACTGGAAAGCAAAGAGGGTTTGCACCTCGTGGTGAAGAAATACAAATAAGGAGATGAGTTATGTATGTATGTATTTATTTATTTATTTATTTTTTAATATATGAAATTTATTGTCAAATTGGTTTCCATACAACACCCAGTGCTCATCCCAAAAGGTGCCCTCCTCAATACCCATCACCCACCCTCCCTTCCCTCCCACCCCCCATCAACCCTCAGTTTGTTCTCAGTTTTTAAGAGTCTCTTATGCTTTGGCTCTCTCCCACTCTAACCTCTTTTTTTTTTTTTCCTTCCCCACCCCCATGGGTTTCTGTTAAGTTTCTCAGGATCCACATAAGAGGGAAACCATATGGTATCTGTCTTTCTCTGTATGGCTTATTTCACTTAGCCCAACACTCTCCAGTTCCATCCACGTTGCTACAAAGGGCCATATTTCATTCTTTCCCATTGCCACGTAGTACTCCATTGTGTATATAAACCACAATTTCTTTATCCATTCATCAGTTGATGGACATTTAGGCTCTTTCCGTAATTTGGCTATTGTTGAAAGTGCTGCTATAAACATTGGGGTACAAGTCGGTTCCTAAATTCCCCTGGTGGTGGGAGACCATTTGACTACTGGACCCAGAACCATTCTGATGGGGCACACTGTGGACTGATGTCACAGACACCAGGAATGTCCAAGTCCTGTGAGCCCTGTACGCAGACCGCGTGGGAAGCCAGTGCCCACTGAAAACACCCAGGAGGCTAACATTTGTACCTGGATCCGAATAGCTTTGCAGACGCTCATTTACAGCTGATAATAGTCTATTGTTTGTGTACACACTTGCACTGAATTTTCTTTAGTTGTTCAGTGACGGGACCCGGTCGTGTAGATGGTCCGCACTGTTACTGACCATAGCTCCAGGCACACTCTTTTCTTTCCCATGTGACTCTTCCGGTTTGGGAAGAACGCTAGTAAAACTAACCTCTCCTCTTTGTCCTCTGGCCTCCCGGGCACCTTGCACTACTTCCTGCTTCCTCTCCCCACACCCCCACCTCCAGGTTTGCTTTGTACATTGTAGAAAGCCACTCTGCAGAGGCAAGACAGTGACACCTGTCATGGAGAGGTGACTTACTCAGGATACTACAGCAGATGTCATGCCCTGAACAAGAAAAGTGAACAAGGAAGACACAGAATAATCACAGCAATCCACACTGGAGCCTTCTGACCTGCACCTGACGCTCCTTTCTGGATGGTCTCCCTGAGCACCTGCGTGAACCACCACCACATGCTGGGCGCTGTGCTCCCTCGACAGTGTCCTCCCACTGGGCGGGTTGCCCACTGCACCAGCAGGTCCCAGGACAAAGCTCTGTCCTTGTATGGCCTCACCCCACGATGGGGGATCCTTTCCTATCCAGCCTCCCTGCAATTGTTAAGGAAACCATAACTTCCCTTCCAAGCAGGCAGAGTACTGTAGACCAGCCAAAAGAAAAATCTTAGATTATGTTCTTCTTACTGATGGTGTCATCTCGGGTCAGTTATGTAACTCATCTGAGTGTGGTTTCTACATCAGCAAAGTGGGGCTGATAAACCGAAACACTCTAAGGATGACATATGTTCTGTGAATGAAGAGGCTGTGTGGGGCCCCTGAGTGGCTCAGTCGGTTAAGCACCCGACTCTTGGTTTCCACTCAGGTCATGATCTCACAGCTTTGTGAGAGTTCGAGCCTTGCATCGGGCTCTGCGCTGGCAACACGGAGCCTGATCAATGTTCTCCCTCTCTCTCTCTGCCCCTCTCCTGACCTCTCTCTCTGTCTTAAAATAAACAAATAGAACTTAAAAAGAAAGAAAAGGCTTTGCAAAATGTAAAGCATAATAAAAATTTTATTCTTAAATTGTCTCCCTCTCCCTGACACCCCCTTCCCAAAAAACAATGATTTCCTTTAATCAGTCCTAAAGATAAGATGACTGATTAGTTAGACCTGAACGTTGTTTGCTTTTATTCAGACAGGGGCGCCCTGCTTCAGACCCGGGGGTCAGGGCTTCTCGGCTGCTGCCCGCCCCCATAAGCCCTTCACTTTGCAGCAAACGGTGAACGCCCGGCAGGGCCCTCGGAAAGGCTCACAGTCTGGGGTCCCTTGCTTCAGGCAGATTCCACCACGCAGGTAACAGGGTCTTTCAAAGTTGAACGCCCTGGTGGCAGCTGGAAATGAAAAGGTGTTTGTATGAAGCCGCAGGTCTGGGGCAGGGGTGGGGGTGTGCCAGGGACCTGGGGGTGTGGGGGGAAGCCCTCGATTTCCCCGCTGGACATCTACAATGAGTGGTTCAGCTCCAAGGCCTTCCCCTCTCATTTTTCCATGAGACATCATGGTTGGTACAACCACTGGATGGATGGTTCTTCCTGAGGTGGGGACAACTGGGCATTAACCAGAGGGTAACCTGTGCCACCCGGTGCTCCTCACTGATCCCCCCACCTCCTGCCACCCGCACCCATCCCCACCCTCATGGAACCATCTGAAGGAAGCCTCGCCCTGTGAAACTCAAGGCCACCACCGTGACACGAGGGTCAAGCGGTCCCCAGGCGGAGCCTGTATGAAGGATCTCTGTCTCCACACCAGGTGATACCAACAGGTGAGCCAGCGGATTCTGTTTCCAATCATCCGGTTCATCCACAGGGAAGGGGAGGGAGGAGAAGACAGCTACCTAACCAGCCCTTTTAACAGGATGTTTGGAATTCCCTCCGAAGGAATTCTTAAACTTTGCAGAAAGTTATTTTGGGGTGTAGACATGGCCTCCGAGTAGCTCCCTGATGCTTTATTCTTCAACTGTGGTTGACTGAGGGAAGGGAAACAACAAAGTGACGATAAGAACGGGCGTCGTGCTTGGTATTTACCGGGCAGTACCTGGAAAATGATAAACACAGCAGCGAGGACCACCTGGAGAAGTCTCATGGTGACGGAGCTGAGGGTCCCGAAGGCCTGATGGTGAAAATCAGGAGGACAAGGTCAGAAGCCCAAGGTTCTGTGTCAGAGGAAGTCACGGCAGCCCAGGGGTTGGCGTCGAGATGAACTCCCTCTGCCTGAGGCCCCACTCCTCCATCAGCTCTGGCCCTTCTTGGTCCCCGAGCCCCCGCTGCTTGCCTCATGTTTCTCTCCACATGTGGGTTGAGGCAGTGCTGTCTTTTTTCTTTTTTGCTAAGTTTTCTATTGTAATTCCAGTATAGTTAACATACAGTGTGCTAGATTAGTTTCCGATGTACAGTATTTTCATCCAGCAATTCCATACCATACCCAATGGTCATCACAAGTGCAGCCTTAATCCCCAGCCCGTATTTCCCCCATCCCCCACCCACTTCCTCTCTGGTGACCATCAGTTTGTTCTCTGGAGTTAAGAGTCTCTTTCTTCGGGCGCCTGGGTGGCGCAGTCGGTTAAGCGTCCGACTTCAGCCAGGTCACGATCTCGCGGTCCGTGAGTTCGAGCCCCGCGTCAGGCTCTGGGCTGATGGCTCGGAGCCTGGAGCCTGTTTCCGATTCTGTGTCTCCCTCTCTCTCTGCCCCTCCCCCGTTCATGCTCTGTCTCTCTCTGTCCCAAAAATAAATAAAAAACGTTGAAAAAAAAAATTAAAAAAAAAAAAAAGAGTCTCTTTCTTGGTTTGCCTCTCTCTTTCTTTTTTCCCTTTGCTTATTTGTTTTGTTTCTTGAATTCTATATTATGAGTGAGATCATATGGTATTTGTCTTTCTCTGACTTATTTCACTTAGCATAACAGACTCTAATTCCACCCATGTTGCTGCAAATGGCAAGGTTTCATTCTTTTTTATGGTTGAATAATATTCCATTGTATATATACTCCCCGTATCTTCTTTAAAAATCCATTCGATGGACACTTGGGCTGCTTCCATATCTTGGCTAATGTAAATAGTGCTGCTATAAACATAGGGGTGCATGTATCCCTTTAAATTAGTGTTTTTCTATTTTTGATTGATGCCCAGCAGTGTAATTCCTGGATCGTCAGGTGGTTCTGTTTTTAGAGGCACTGCTATCTGACCACATGGAGTGACGCTGGGGTCCAGGCAGCACCGAAGCTATAGCCCCTGCAGGTGAGTGGTAGGGGCCGGCAGTCAAGCTGCTAGGAAAGGAGAATGAAGAGAGTTCTTCACAGGTAAGACAGTTCATTGAGGCAAGCTGATGGGATAGTCCAGTGCTCCTTACAGAAGATTCAGAATGGCAATGGATTGGCTATAACCTTTCTGGAGAATCCATGTTGAAGGAAGAAATAGGGGAAAGGGGCGCCCGGGTGTCTCAGTCAGTTGGGCGTCTGACTTCGATTCAGGTCATGATTTCACAGTTCATGGGTCCAAGCCCTGCATTGGGCTCTCTGCTGTTGGCATGGAGCCTGCTTGGGATGGTCTGTCCCCCTCTCTCTCTGCCCCTCCCCCACTGGTTCTCTCTCTCTCTCTCAAAAAAAGTAATAGATTTTTTAAAAACTTTAAAAAATAGGGGGAAATATGCCAAATTATTCCTAGGATTTGAATTTTATTCTTTATTTTCACTTCAGTTACTTTTCTGACATTAAAAAAAATACACTTTGGAAAATTGCAAATAATAATGTAAAAACTGGAAGGTTAAAAAAAAACAACCCATAGCCCTACCTTTCAATTATAAATGCTATTTACAATTCAGAGTACTTTTATTCTTTTCCCTTGTGAATAAAATGATGTAAATACTAATTTTTACGTTTAAAATATAGAATCATACTTCATATAGGTGGGTTTCCCCCCATGGTAAATATTATCCTGGAAATTCTTTAATGTCTATTCAAATACATTTGCTTCACATATTTGGAGGACTGTACATGTGTCTTTAGAAATTCACAGGATTTTCAACGTTTATATAAATGCCGATACATGGACAGTCAACTGCCTGTGTATTTCAAGTTTCATAGGTGTTGCCCAGCTGCCCACTCCAGAAACTGTTGTTACTACTTTATCCTCTTGCTGACAACGTGCAAAAATACCTTTGGACTCTTGATCTTCTTATTGGTACTAGTTATTATCAATGTTTTCAATCTTTGCAAATCACATTAGTGAATAATAATACCTTCCTGTCTGTGGGCACCTGGTGGCTCAGTCAGTTAAGCGTCCGATTCTTGGTTTCATCTCAGGTCATAATCTCATGGTTGGTGAGTTCGAGCCCCAGGTCAGGCTCTGTGCTGACTGCGCAGATCCTGCTTGGAATTCTCTCTCTCTCCCATTCTCTCTGCCCCTTGCTGCTTGTGCTCTCTCTCTAAATAAATAAATAAACTTAAAATAATAATAATTATTATTCCTGCTAATAATCATTATTATTATTCCTGCTTGCTTTAGTATATCTTGTTAAAATTATTTCTGAAAAAGTTGAGCATTTTTTAACAATGTTCATCGGTTATTTTTGTCTCTTGTTACCTGTCTATACACTTCACTTGGTTTTCTATTTTCCCATTCATCTGTTCTTACTGATTTCAGACAACTTTATAAATATTTAAGGTCATTCATCTTTTATCACGTGTGTTACAAAAACTGTTTCTGTCTTCCTTTTTGCCCTGTACCCACTCATCTAGTAGCCAGAATTCATGGCTACTCTTGAATGATTACTTTTTACTTCGTTCATGTTTGGTTTTTCTTAAAGACAGGTTTTGTCTGTGTGTTTACCTAATTATGTCTGTATTCCTGGTCAGGTCTGTCCCTGATTCTTTGGCGCAGAGGTGGAAGCTGTCCTGAAAAGCTGTGACAGACCTGAGTTCCCAGCAGTGACATGGAGACTCTTTCGTGCTCCACTCAGAAGTGGGAATTTCCCGAGCTCACAGAGATGCCCCCACTCTCTAGTCCTGTGCTGCCTCAGAGAAGAGGCACAAGTTTGAGTTCATGTCTCTGTTCTCTTCGAACACAGAGGCTTGCACGGAAGAGAAACCAAACCACACATGATGGGAAGGTACGGACGATGACCAGACCTACCCTGATGTGACAGTACCTCAGGACACCCTGGAGAGAACAGATGGGGCATTTTGCATACTAGTCAGAGCACCTAAATCCTAACTTCAGCAGGTATCAAGTGCCCAGAAAGGCTCAGGTCGTGGGGTGGACTCCGTTCTTGTCCGCTCTCCTGTGTGTCTTCCTGTGCGGTGCTGCACGATGTTAACTGGCATTCCAGAGGATGGAATATTACCCATCCATGAAAAGAATGAAATCTCGCCATTTGCGATGATGTAGATGGAATGGGAGAGTATAATGCTAAGCAAAATGAGGCAGTCAGAGAAAGAGAAACACCATATGATTTCACTCATGTGGAATTTCAGAAACAAAACAAATGAGCAAAGTGAAAAGAGAGGCAAACCAAGAAACAGACTCTTAACTACAGAGAGCAAACAGATGGTCACCAGAGGGGAGGTGGGTGGGGGGTGGGGAAATAGGTGATGGGGATTAAGGACGCCTTTGTGATGAGCACTGGGGATTCTATGGAAGTGCTGAGTCACTTTATTGTACCCCTGAAACTAGTATTACATTGTATGTTAACTGGAATTTAAATAAAAACTTAAAAGGAAAAAAAATTATTTGCTTCTTTTCAGGGGTCAAGGGTGAACTGTATAAAAAAATTTTTTTAATGTGGCATTAAAAAACAGAAAAAATGAGTCAAGACCTTGCTTATGGTTCTTGCCAAGATTCACGGCCACTCTCAATGATTCACTCTTACAAAATAACTTTTCAACTACTTACTCAAGTTAAAAATAATTTTATTGCTTTGTTAACTGACACTGCATTGAAATGACAGGTTTTATTTAAGAAAAAATGGATAATTGAGTCTCTCTAAGAACAAGGTTTCAACTTACTAGTTTTTGCCTTTCTTCAACATAACTTTTTTAAGATCTTCAATACAGGTCTTCATCTAGATCCAGGACATTTCTTGTGACTTTATCTCTAGATATTTTATGGTTTTTCTTTCTATTTGAGTTATAATCTTCTCTCTTTGTATTTTATAATTGGCTACTATTTGCATAGAAAATGCTATTGATGATCGACAATAATTTTGTCACTGCCCCCCCCACCCCGGTTGGACTGTATTGGTCTTCTTGTGATTATTTCTCAATGGATTCTCAAGCATAAAATCATAAATCTATATTAATTATGATTTAACCCCTTTGATTCTGAGGTACATATTTCTTATTTTCTCCTCTCATCGAATTGCATAGACTCACAATTACTGGAGCCTTCAGAGATCACTTCACCCAACCTACTTGCTTCACAGTGGGGGAGCTATGGTCAACCTAGAAGGTCAAGACAGTGTCACAGCCAAGCCTGCAGGAGATGCCTCCCGGTCACCACAATGCAAACTTTGCCCTATTTCCCCCATTTTCTTCTTTCTTGTTCTCTTTTTCCTCCCTTCCTGTGTTAAAGATCAGCTTCCTTAATACCCAACAACCTAACAAGATTTTTCAAAACTAGATTTAAAAAAAAAGTTTTTAAAAAATGGATGCTTCAGTAATTAATTGTTACATGTGACCTCTTCCATGAAAACCTTTGATTTTTGTTCCAGGACTTGATTACGAATTTCAACTCATGCATTAAGCACAGGCTGTGGTTTCAGCCCAGATGTCTTCTGGGCATCAGAAACCAGTGTGTGTCCAGTGAAGGAACTGAGAGTGTTTTAATGACAACATGATCATCCAGTGCTTCCGTGTCCCCCAGACTAAGTCCACCACTCTCTGAGTGTCCAAAATTGAGCTGATTTAGTTTATATCAGGATTTCCATTTGACTAGTGAGAGCCAGAGAAAATCCACTTTGGGTCAAGGAATTTGGGCTACCACTCTTTATAAGCCCTGAGAGCAATCTCTGGAGGATGTAGGAAATGGGAGAAAAACTGTCCAAAGTAAAGGTGATTGATATCTTTAAGGAAAGAAAGTAGAAATGAAGGGAAGGAGGGGAATAGAAGGAGAGAGAAAGAGAGAGAGGGAGAGAGACAGGCAAAGAGGGAGAGAGAGATGAGTGTGTGTGGCAGAGAAAGAGAGAGAATGATAGATAGATAGATAGATAGATAGATCACATGACTCTAGCAAAATTCTCCCTGAGTCTTGGGGCAGCAAAGGCCCCAAGGTCTGTTCTCCCGGAAGTCGCCCTTGAGAAGGGCAGGCACCAGAGCAGATGGCCCCAGGTCAGCACTTCTGTTCTCTTTTCTACGTTGAGAAAACAAAATACTGGCTGCTGTGTTCTCAGCCCACTCCCTGGCCTGCGGAGGTCTGAGCTTACTGACAACATTCTGACAAGATGGTCTCACTGAATGAACTCTTTCTCTCTCTAGCAAAAAAAAAAAAAAAACAAACAAAAAACTATCTTCTTGCCATCATGAACCAGCTGGATGTCCTATTACCTGTTGACCCATATTTCACCTAGGAGACCATGAAGTCTTGAAAATTCCAGAGTGGGTCAGTTTACTCTATCTCCTCAGTATCGAATCCTTCTGGATGAACCAGGCAGACAATAACTTTAGCCTCAGTAGGAGTAGGAAACTCCTTTCACAAAACCATAGACACTTGGAATTCATGTCTTTTCCCTGTGCTAATGGGTCACCTCTCTCCAGATGCTTCCCAGACTCTCCTGAGCCTTCCCTTCTGAGCCTCTGAACCTCACACTTCACACAGGGGAATTAATTCACTCAGACAGTTGACTCGCCGCCCACCACTCAGTACATTCCTGCTTTGAGGGTGAATCCAGGCAGGTGGCCGTCAAGCCCCCGATATCTTACTTTAGGTCAGTTTAAATGAACTATATCATATTATACATGTAGATAGGTGGCTTTTGGTCTTCTGAGGCAGAGCTGTAAATATGAAAATGAACACCAGATGGGCCCAGTAACCGGTGACAAGCATCAAGCCCTCGCCAAAAGCAAAGCGTTATGCTACCTGCTCTCCGTGATCACTGAATTTCATCCTTAAGACAACCCTTAGAGGTAAGGTTCTCACAATGACTGTGTTCTACAGATGAGGCAACGGGGCCACACAGTGGCCAAGCAGGAACTTAACTCAAGTCTGAGTCAAACCTATGCTCCTAGCCGCCATGCAAATTCACTTCATGGAGCCTAAATTCTTCCACAGAAATAGCTTCAGGTGTCTTAGGAATATGATGCAGAAAAATAAGTGGTACGTTGAGATTTGGGATGCTAGGTTCAAGTCCTGGCTCTGTCTCTGACTTATGAATCACGTCACCTCGATCCCTCACCTGCAAAGTCACAGAACTGGGGTAGGTGACGTCCCGAAGTCCCCCCCGCCTTGGCTCTGAGATGGGTGTTCCTAAGGCACTTGGGAGAGGTGTGCGTGTGCCCACGGAAAGGGAATCAAGTGTGAGTGGGAAGGTTAATGGGACCTTCTGCCTGATAATGAGGGAACTTGTTCTTGAACACACAGCCCTGTCCCAGATCCTCCCCAGTCTGCTCTCTGCCAAGCACTCACTCACCTCCTCTCCCTCCTGTGGGCAGCAGGGCAGCTTCCTCAGCCTCTTCTTCATTCTCCAGCACCTGTTCCTGGAGGTGCCCCTAATGGCCTGACCTTGTTCTGATCACATTGCTCTAGTGAACCAGAGAAACTGTTGAGTGGGCAACTTCCAGAGGAGCAGCTAGCCCTTGGCGGTCACCCAAGGGCTAGCGACAGGTTCCCCTATTAGCATTTGTGAATGTGGTTTCCCCAGTGGAGACTGACCAGCAAAAGTTTTAGGGAACAGAGAACTTAGCGCTGTCACTGCTTCTCAGGAAGGTCACGGGGAAGACACTTGCCTCCACCAAGAGCTGAGCAGGCACCCTCCTTTTAGGAGGCATGAGGTGCGATGGAGGGTGCTGCCTTAGAGAGCATATTGCAAGAGGGGAAACTGAGGCTGTGAGAACTAGAAGACATGGAGCAGATGTGAAGAAGGAGGAGCAAACTTCTATGAAATTGTCAGACTTTGTTAGGGCTAAGATGATAAACAAGTGGAAAAAGTAAGATCTCTGTGCAGAAGGGAGGAAATCAAAAGGAAATAGTGAAACATAGCAGAAGCAAAAAAGAAATGACACATGTTGAGGGGAGACAGATAATGAAACAAGGCATTAAACCACGACTAGACCAAAGCTTTAGCCATTGAATGAGCTATAAAGTCGGTAAAGTCGTCCACCCGGGAAGAGTGAGGAGTTTTGCTGCCTTTGGTGTGTTCCTGTGTGTTCCAGTGTGGGGCAGGTGCTCCATAGGAGTACACTGGAAATAAGTGGACAAAAACAGTTTGGGTTGAAAACTACAAAAATCATTTGGGAATATTATTAAAAACTGCTCACTGCGGTATTTGGGTAGCTCAGTTGGTTACACCTCCAGCTCTTGGTTTTGGCTCAGGTCTATCATCTTGTAGTTTGTGGGTTCAAGCTCTGCATCGGGCTCTGCACTGATAGGGTGGAGCCTGCTTGGAATGTTGTCTCTCCTAACCTCTTTGCCCCTCCCCCACTCATGCTTGCTCTCTGTCTCTCTCTCAAAATAAGTAAACCTAAAAAGAAAATGCTCATACACATGAAAAGATGCTCAACATCACTCATCATCAGGGAAATGCAAATCAAAACCACACTGAGATACCACCTCACACCGGTCAGAGTGGCTAAAATTAACAACTCAGGAAATAACAGATATCAGCAAGGATGTGCAGAAACGGGAACCCTCGTGCACTGTTGGTGGGAATGCAAACCAGTGCAGTCACTCTGGAAAACTGTGGGGAGGTTCCTCAAAAGATTAAAAATAGAACTACCCTATGACCCACCAACAGCACTACTAGGAATTTATCCAAAGGATACAGGAGTGCTGATTCATAGGGGCGCATGTACCCCAATGTTTATAGCAGCACTTTCAACAATAGCCAAATCATGTAAAGAGCCCAAATGTCCATCAATGAATGAATGGATAAAAAAGATGTGGTTTATATATACAATGGAATACTACTTGGTAATGACAAAGAATGAAATCTGGCCATTTGCAACAACATGGATGGAACTGGAGGATATCATGCTAAGTGAAATAAGTCAGTCAGATACACACACACACACACACACACACACACACACACACACACATGGGTCAAGTTTGAATTAACCAAGAGAAACACAGGAGCCAGAATACCTGGGTTATGGCTCCAGGGACACTCCCTGGGCAGGTAGCTTCTCAGCTCTGGGCCTTAGTGTCTCATCTTGAAAATGAGAGCACTGAATTGGAATTTCTGGGCAGATTCACAGGAGCAGCACAGCAATCAAGTGAAAGGAATTATAGAGAGACAGAAGTCAGTCAGGTGAGCCCTCACCAGTTCTCAATTTCTCCCTCTCTCCTGGCCCCATTTCCAAGGACACAGTATGCTTGACTCAGCACCATTCATCAGGAAAACCAGTCCCTCTGCTCCTACAGTTTGCCAATTACTTATCCAGAACCAGGGTACAAAATGAACAAAATATGATCTCAGAACACGAGGGGCCTTGGAATTGATTAAACAGATGAACTCTGTTACAGTTCATGACTGTCAAGTGTAGTAAGCCCAAAGGGTCTTACAGGAAAGGACAGTTGTTGCTCTATGTTGTGGGGGTAGGGGCGTGGAAGGGAGAAATTGGCAAACCTTTTGCTATGGAGTTAACCCTTTATCTATGTCTTAAGAGATGAGTTGACATTTATGAGGCAGGTGCCGTGGTGAAGCTCATCCAGGAGAAAGCAAGATTCTGGGCAAAGATCTACAAGCATAGATTTAAATGTGAATTTGGGAAATCATAAATGAGTCCTTTGGCTGAGGTACAGGAAAAAGAAAATATTGTAGGATATATAGAATCAGATCTTGGATGGTTGAATTTGTCCATATGTAAAGAGAAGACATTGAAGGATTTTAAACAAGATGACATTGTCAAATATGCAATTTAGAAATAACTTGGTGGTAGTATGTAAGATGGATTCAGGAAGCCCAGGTAAAGGACTATTATCAACCAGAAACTTCTGTGTTTTTTTTTTAAATTTTTATTTTTGAGAGAGATTGAGAGAGAGAGAGAGAGAAAGAGAGAGAGAAACACCATAAGTGGGGAGGGGCAGAGAGAGAGAGAGGGAGACAGAATCCAAAGCAGGCTCCAGGCTCTGAGCTGTCAGCACAGAGCTCAACGCAGGACTCAAACTCTGAATGGAGAGATTGTGACCTGAGCCAAAGCTGGACACTTAACCAACTGACCCACCCAGGTACCCCGAAACTTCTGGTTTTAAAGTGGGAAAGTAAAGATGGTGATTCTCCCCTTCCTCTCTCAAGAACTCCCCAAAAGCAAAACAAAAAGAAGTAAACAAGAAATAGAGATGTAAATTTTATTATCTACAAAACTAGTAGATATGTATTACTCCAAAATAGTATAAATAATGAATTGTCATCAAATTCATGATGTGGCCAGATTAGAGGGAGACAAGAAAGGCTACCTGTGCATGCACGCCCCAGAAAATGCTGCCAGAGCACAGTTCTGCAAATCATGCCTTCACCCTAAAAGACACACCAACAGTCCTTTACCTGAAACAGTGGGATCAGGTGAGTGGGCAGGTAGTGGGAGATTCTCTGAACCCAGACTGGCACCACATTTCAAAAATGAGGAAGGAACATGTTGAATAAGGAATCACATGAGAGTCTGTATTTGTAGGAAGCAGTCTGGTTATGAGGCAGCAGTAATGAGTCTGATTATAAGATGGCACATGGTATGTCATCCTGGTGGATTAGCCATTGAAAGATTGTATTCATTTCTATAATCTTGTGTCATAGGGAGGATTCCTGGTGCCCTGAAACCCACTTCTGTCTACTCCCTACAAAAGCCTCTTAAAAACAGATAGTCCAAGAATATTTCACCTGGACAAAGATGAGTCACCATCAAACAGAAACCAAACCTAACCTTTCCAAAGATATTACCAAAAAAATTTTTTTTAATAATGTTTATTTATTTTTGAGAGAGAGAGTCAGAGTGTGAGCGGCAGAGGGGCAGAGAGAGAGGGAGACACAGAATCCGAAGCAGGCTCCAGGCTCTGAGCCATCAGCACAGAGCCCGATGTGGGGCTCGAACTCACGAACCGTGAGATCATGACTTGAGCTGAAGTCGGACGCTCAACCGACTGAGCCACCCAGGCGCCCCCCAAAAAATTTTTAAGTGAGGAAGGAACAGGAGAAAAAAATGTTAAAATAGTAACCCCCAACTGAAAATATCACCATGAAATGGATAAAAATTCTGACTTAGTGAGCACCATAACTTAATAAAGAGGACGAAGAAATTACTTGTTTTGAAACAGGGATAGAACACAAATCAGAGACACATTAACTCAGAAAAGGTATTTTGAGATAAGGAAAGATAAGAAATCTGAGCTTATAGAACGAAGGTAGGAAGTGAAAGAAGGAAATAAAACCACAATAGAATGGAGGCACACAGAAGAGACAGCATAGTTTTGGAAAAAGAGCAGAGGACGATGGAACAGGATGGAGTACCATAGGTTAAATGTTATGGAAATACATCAGAGTTCATGTGGATGAGCAGGAAGAAATGACAGACATGGAAGAGAAAAGAGAGTTGGCATTCATATAATCAGTGCCTCTGAGAAGCAATTGGGAACACTTTAAGGATAAGATTTTAAAAAGGATTTTCAGCTGATAAGACTCCAGTCTACTAAACTGAAGTGGTATCCTAAGAAAATCTGACACAGATCAATAACAAATTAATATCTCCATACAATTCCTGGATTTTTAATATAAAGAATATTTCATAATAGTAAGGTGAAACAATCAAGTTGCCAATATTATCAGGAAGGCCCAGACCTGTACAAAGGAGACTTCAACACTAGAAGATGGTGAGCAATTCCAGAAAAGTCCTCAAGAAGAGGAGATGTGAGCCCATACGGTTTTTTACTCAAACACTTGCCCTTCCATTATAAATGCAATGGGCATTTTTCAACACAAAAGGACTCAGGAAGGATAGCTCCAGTGAGAAGCTCCACTTGGGAAAGTGTGCTGGAGGACTGAGTTCAGCCAAAGGCAAGAAGGATGCCGTGTAGGGTACAGGTGTTGGAGTGAACGGTGAGCTGGTGTAATGGAAGAACCATAGAAGGACACAGAGTGAGGACAGGTGTAGAACCCACTGCAAATGTTACAGAGGATGAAATGTGAAATTCTACAACTAGTGAATGATGGGAAGGAGGGGAAGGAAATGTCAGCTGATGCTCTCCCCCACCTCCCTGCTTTTATAGCTGGAAATCAGAAGACATCATGTAAACATGATGAATCAATGAACACACACCTAAGTGAAAGAAAAGTGATATTCTCAAGTAAAATTGGGTAGTAAAGGCTATAGTGAAAATTGGTAATTAGAGCATTGTGCACAATAGGGAACCAACAGAGAAGAAGGTTAATTGGTTTCTTTAAAATTACAGTGGAAAAAGAGATCATTTACAATATTAACACAGAAAATATTTAGAAACTTAATAATGGATGTGTAAGAAATATATGAATAAAATTTAAAATTTAGTGAGGACACAAAATAAGGTTTTTATAAATACAAAGGAATAGCATATTCAGAGATTTATAAATTCAATATCATAGAAGTCAAAATTTCTTTCTCTTTCTTTCTTTCTTTCTTTCTTTCTTTCTTTCTTTCTTTCAGAGTGAGAAAGGGTGTATGTGAGCAGAGGAGGGGCAGAGAAAGAAAGAGAGAATACCAAGCAGGCTCCATGTTGTCAGCACATAGCCTGATGCAGGGCTCAATCCCAAGAACCATAAGATCATGACCTGAGCCAAAATCAAGAGTTGGATGTTTAACCAACTGAGCCATCCAGGCTCCTCTAAGTCAATTTTTCTTAAATGTGATGTAATCTATCATCTACCTGTCTATCATCTATCATCCATCTAGTTAACTTACTATCTCATAAACCCAATAAAGAAAACCAAAAGGACTTTTATTAATTACAAAAGTGGATTCATTCAGAGCAAATCCAAAATCTTTGCACATACAGCTCTGACTTGGCTGCTCTCCCCCTCCTCACCTGCCTCCTGCCCCCTCCCACCCTGGGCCTTAGCACCCTCTTCTGGAATATACTTTCCCCACAGATGTGCATGGCCCCATACCTCTGATCTTGTTCCCTATTCTCCATTACACTTAACATCTTATGAACTATTTGCATTCGTTTTCTAGAGCCGCCATCACAAAGTCCCACAGACTGGGTAACTTCAACGATAGGGATGTATTTCTCACAGTTCCGGAAGTTAGAAATCTAAAACCAAGGTGCCGTAGGATTGGTTTCTCCTGAGACCACTCTCTTTGTCTTGTAGATGGTTGCCTTCTTGTGGGGTCCTCATATGGCCTTCTCTCTGTGTGCTCATATCTCTTCCTGTGGCCACATTTCCTCTCCTCGTGAGGACACCACTCATAATGAGGTAGACCCACTCTATTGGCCTCATTTTAACTTAATCACCTTTTAAAGACCCCATCTCCAAATACAGTCACATTCTGAGGTCCTGGGGGTTAGGATTTCAACATAACCATTCTGGGGGATGCCATTCATCCCATAACACTATTTTACGATTTCCTCATCCATGTTTGTCTTCCTGTCTCCCTCTCTCCCACACACTGGGATGTAAGCTCTGTGATGGCAGGCACTTTTGTCCTTTTTCTCTGCTGTATCCCCAGTGCTTAATACTGTGTTTGGAATATAGAGGAAACTAGAAACTGAATAAACATTTGTTGAAGAAATACATTTTTCTTTTTTTCTTAACTCATCCACAGAGCTGCTGTGTAGTTAGATTTAAAGTTGTTACTGCTTTTTTTATTTGCATTTTTATATGCTGTATTTGGTTTATTTCCCTTATAATAAAAAAAATATTCTCTCAACGTTATTTTCAAAGCCTCAGACCCCAAAATTTGGGGCTCAGAGTCATGCCATGCTGATCGCCAAACCAAGCCTCAAGATCACTCTCAGATCCTTTCCACTGTGTCTTGAAACCTGAGCCTTTCTTTACACCTGCTGGTTCATCTCTGGAAATGGTGGGTCTGGCCCCATCAGCAGTGCAGTGGCCAGGTTCCTGCATGCTGGAGAAACCAGACACTGACTTCCTGGATTGCCTGCCTCTTTCCAGAATTCTCCAGGGCTGTTGGACCTGGGAAGACGCCATTACTTGGCATACCTGTAAGTCTAGCTTTGGCTAGGCCTGCTACTATCTCCGGTTGGCAGATATCCAAGTCTGATACCAGAGACGCTCTTTACCCGCACACCTGCCGCTGGAGCCCACACAGTTATCAGAACAAAAGAAGCCCTCTTGATAGAGTGTGGAGGCAGGATATTTCTTCTGACAGTCTCCCTGAGAACTCCAGAGCCACACGTGACCACCATCGGCTTCCTTCAGCGACACCATGAAGCCGGGAGAAAGTGAAGCAGATGTGTCAGGAGCAGGACTACAAGCAATGTCATACCCCAGCTGGAGCGCCTGATGCTCCCCAGACACACCTAGAGGCCCGAGCTAGCAATGACTCATTTTCCCATTCAAGGGTGCCCCTGATGTTTGCACATCTTTAAGACCTCGTTGGTGTGGGCAGGCCGAGGGTGTGGGGGTGGACAGTGCATTCCCCAGCGGCCTCAGCATGCCTCCAGGCTTCCTCTGGGCCTTCTCGGGCCAGGAGGGCGAGGCCGGGCCTGTGTGGGGAGAGGGGAGAGTGGCTCCCTCCAGAGCCCCCAATCCACACTGAACTCAGCGAGCACTTCTTGGAGAAGGCCGAGCTTCCCCAGAACAGAGTCATGCTAAAAACAAAAACAAACAAACGAAACAACGTTGGCTGCTATAGTGACACCAGAGTGGAGAGAGGATGAGGATGGGGAGAAGGGAGACTCTCTTGGCCTCTTACAGACGAGGGAGATTCTACTCTCTGAAGCCGGGGGGCCCCTCCTGGAAAACGAGTCTTCCCTCCTGGTAGACTCGGAACCTTCTGGAGCCAGAGAGTGCGCTCCAGAGCATATAATATGTTTTACAGAGAGAGACAGAGAGAGACAGAGAGAGGGAGACCGTGAGAGACAGAAGCAATGTGCACAAAAGCAAGCAGCTTTAAACATTAATTTGTCAGAAACAAATGTCCCCAGTCTCTGGTTTGCCCAGTCTTGGTAACTTTGGTGTGCTACCGATTAGTTTTATCATCAGCATCATCATCTTACCTGGGTTTTAACCATTTTCGTTAGTTTTTCAGAATTTTAAGTTTTTTTCCTGTTTTTTAATTCCCCCCTTGCCCTTTTATTGCTTTCATTTCCCTGTGCTAACTTTAATCAGAGCAATTTTTTAATTTATATTTTTAATGTTTATTTATTTTTGAGAGAAAGAGAGAGCAGGGGAGGGGCAGAGGGAGAGGGGGACAGAGGATCCGAAACAGACTCTGTGGTGACAGAAGGAAGCCCAACGCGGGGCTCGAACCCACGAACTGTGAGATCATGACGTGAGCCAGAGTCAGATGCTTAACCAACTGAACCATCCAGGCACCTCAGAGCAATTTTTTTTTTTTTTAAAGATACAAACCAAACATCCAATAAAAGAAAATGCAGCAGATAAATCAACACTGGTCACAAAAGAGCATAAATAGTAGGTGTCGCTTTTACTTAAGTATAATAAATATATACAAAACAGGTTCCAACAGAATATTCATGAAATAATAGTCCTCCTGGAAGGATTGGGTTACAGGTTGTTCTCAGGTTTCTCCTTCAATGTATATTTTCAGATTTCTTTCTTATGTTAAGCATGAATTGCTTTTGTGATAAGAAAAGAAATGGAAGAAATAAACAAGAAAAATGAAAAGAAGGATCTGAGATCGATTCGCGTTATGTTTAATATTTTAAGCCCAGTTGGGGCCGCTGTGCCTACTCAGGCAGTATTTGCATAGCTTTTTCAATTTTGAAAACTGGTAATAAAATAAATTTTCACATCATCCGTTCCTAGGACTTTTTCTATGAAAACTGTACATGTAATTTATCAATCTCTAGAACATGTGTTTTTAAGATTTTTATTTTTTAAAGTAATCTCTCAATGTGGGGCTCGAACTCACAACCCTGAAACCAGGAGTTGAACGATCCCCTCTATAAAAATGCTTTCTAAATCTCGTGCTGCTGGACATGAAGGCTGTTTCCAGACAGGAGAAGCAGGACAGCTGGGTTGTAGAAAAAGTGGATGTGGAAGGCCACACACTCCCCACTGGTATTTATTTTGAGTGGGGCGCCCCTCATGCAAGCTTGCTCTGCCCCACCTGCTGTGTGCTGTACCCCACAATTGTGAGCACCCTCCAGCTCCTGCAAGGGGGAAACAATATACCGCCTGACACAGCCAGTCCTGAGACTGAATGACATCAGTCATCTAAAGTCGTCAGTCCATTGCCTAGAACGCAAGTTTAAACAATAGCTATTGTGAGTTAGGGGGGAAAAGTGCCCTCTAGGGACTATTTATTTTGACCTAAATGTTATTCCGAGCTACTCTTTATTTCCAGCACTTTGCTTTAGGACACATTAGCAACTTTTAATTTTTTTATTGTTTTTACAATGATATAACTTAATTCTGGGGGAATAGGGTCGGGGGGAAGGGGGAGTGGAAGAGAGTTTAAAATGATTCAAGCTTTTTTAAAAAGTATAAAAGTTAGGAGAGTATGAAAAAGAGAGTGTAAGTGGACTGAAATCCCAATTAGATGTTTAACATCTTTCCAGACACAGAACATATTTTTTTTTTTTCAACGTTTTTTATTTATTTTTGGGACAGAGAGAGACAGAGCATGAACGGGGGAGGGGCAGAGAGAGAGGGAGACACAGAATCGGAAACAGGCTCCAGGCTCCGAGCCGTCAGCCCAGAGCCTGACGCGGGGCTCGAACTCACGGACCGCGAGATCGTGACCTGGCTGAAGTCGGACGCTTAACCGACTGCGCCACCCAGGCGCCCCGACACAGAACATATTTATACACACATTTTCCGAGTGGTACCACAGAATATATGCTGATCAAGACCTGCTTTATTCATTCAATAACCAATCAAGGACAATTCTCCATGTAGATATGTAAATGTATGCATATACATTTAGATACATTACCATTTCTATGGCTGCAAGAAATTGCATCCTAAGACTATATCATGATTTATTTAATAAATCTCCTGACACATATTTACATTAGTTCCAACTTTCTATTGTTATGCGCAATAACATGATCAATATTTGGACATACTTTTTGTGAACTGTCCAGTATACTCCTTTGGATGAATTTCTAGAATTGGTATTGCTAAGTCAAATGGTATGCATATTATAAATATGTGTATAGTCAAAGGCTCCATAGGAAAATTTGCATGCATTCACAATCCCACTGGGAGAGCATTAATGTTTGTCTTTCTCCATGTACCATCCCCACCCCCCCCCCCCCCCGCTGCCATTAGGTCTTGTCAAGCTTTTCCAACTTACCCAGTCTAAATCTACAGAGGCTGAAAATTTTTTATAAATCAAATATTTCAATTTCTGTGTCTGCGGGTATAGCCTCTTCCCATACACACAAAACATCCCAATCACAGTAGCAAATAAAGTCCCAAACCAAATTACACCACCACATCTAACGACAACCATAAAATCCATAAAATACCTACAACATTCATAAAATACATTTGCATAACTTGGATGGATAAAAGGATACAACTATCCTGCAGATAATAAAGAACACTTACACATCAGGGGCACAATTTCCTCGATGTTAAAGAGACATTATATTATAAACTACCTATTCCCGGGGCGCCTGGGTGGCGCAGTCGGTTAAGCGTCCGACTTCAGCCAGGTCACGATCTCGCGGTCCGTGAGTTCGAGCCCCGCGTCAGGCTCTGGGCCGATGGCTCGGAGCCTGGAGCCTGTTTCCGATTCTGTGTCTCCCTCTCTCTCTGACCCTCCCCCGTTCATGCTCTGTCTCTCTCTGTCCCAAAAATAAATAAAAAACGTTGAAAAAAAAAAATTTTAAAAAAATAAATAAATAAAAAAAAAATAAACTACCTATTCCCTACATGAATATGTAAATTTAATTCAATCCAATCAAAATCCAAATGAGCTTTCTGAAAATGGCTTGAGTGTCATTTCTTTTAGTTCATTGGGAACTAGATAGAACTATGACCCTAGCTAGGAGCATAATAAAAAGGAGGGTGATGAGGCTTGCCCTGATATATTTTAAAAGAATAGCTACCATACAGAAGTTAAACAGTGAGGAAGAGTGAAGAAAGAGGTGCTTTAGTGAAAACAAAAGGAATAGAATTTCAGCCATGTAGGTGAGAATTCAGCATTTGAAAGCAAAGGGGGAAATTCAGACATGTTAATCACTAGTTTAAGGAAACCGAGTAAACATCTGACCTGAAAAACAAAACGTGATTCCCAATGCATTCCTTCTATCAAAATAGACTCCAATTATCACAGAGGTTCAAATGTAAAGAAAAAAAATCAATTAAAAAACCTTTGTGATCTTGATATAGGGTAGATTGTTCTAAGAATGTCACAAATATCAGGAACCATAGAAAAAGACAGAGAAGGTGGACAACATAAAGTTTCAAACACTTCTTTAAAGCACATTTAAGCAGATTTTAAGCTGTTCTACCTGAAGCAAGCAGTGTCTGTGAGCATGGATATGAAGAAGGAAATAGACCAATATACAGAATAGGGGTGCCTGGGTAGTTCAGTTGGTTAAGCATCCAACTATTGGTTTCAGCTCAGGTCATGATCTCATGGTTTTGTGGGTTTGAGCCCCACTTCAGACTCCATGCTGACAGTGTGGAGCATGCTTGGGATTCTCTGTCTTCCTCTCTCTGTGCCTCCTTCCAAACGATATGCAGAACAGACCTAAGAACTCAGAAAGATGATTGCTGTGAGACTTTTTTTTTGAGAGAGAGAGAGTGAGAGAGAGAGAGAGAGAGAGAGAGAGAAAGTGAATCTTACTCAGCTCCAGACTCCATGCTTACCTTGGGGCTGGGTCCCATGACCCTGGGATCATGACCTGAGCCTAAATCTGGATTGAGACACTCAATGGACTGAGCCCCTCAGGCGCCCCGTGAGACTATCTTTATAGGGACACAGAACCCTACGCATCAATAGAACAATAATGTATAATCATAATGAATTATTTAATTGCGCAAGAAAAAGTTGAATTAATATACAGTGGTGTCTATTTAAGAAGAAATTGAAATGAAACTGTAACCCATCCAGTTTTCCACACAAAAATGTTATGACTAAGTCTTTGAAATTCAAGGGGCGCCTGGGTGGCTCAGTCGGTTGAGCGTCCGACTTAGGCTCAGGTCATGATCTCACGGTCCGTGAGTTCGAGCCCCGCGTCGGGCTCTGGGCTGATGATGGCCCAGAGCCTGGAGCCTGCTTCCGATTCTGTGTCTCCCTCTCTCTCTGCCCCTCCCCCGTTCATGCTCTGCCTCTCTCTGTCTCAAAAATAAATAAACGTTAAAAAATATTAAAAAAAAAAAAAAAGAAATTCAATTCTCAGGGATAGACTTCCATCTATCCAAAAATCTTTGACATCCCAAATGATTTATTTCCTAATGTTTCTGGGAAGTCAAACGAATACAAATAGTGAATAAACCAAGAGCAGAGACCATACATCTTTTTATTTTGTTGTATCATTCTTAGTGTTACACAGAATTCTGGCATTTCAATAAAGATGTGTCATTGGAGGTATGTGAATTATGTTGAACTTCCTAAGCCCCAAGTCAGTATCTAGGGCCCACGCTAGGCTTCTGCCCACTGCTTATGATCCTGTCACACAGTAGTGACAAGGGCAGGTGTCATTTATACAATGTGGAACAACAGCACTGGCCTGGCCGACTGCATAGCCTGTGGCCAGAACACCACCCTAATACATCTGTAAGGAGCCCTGCCTTTAGGGATTAGATCTAAGTACGACTCACAGAAGGATGGTGTGTGCAAGAACATCCGAGCTGGGGCACAAAGACCTCAAAAGTCTCCTAAAATGATGACGGAACCTCCAGGACTACCATCTGGATGCCCCAGCTGTGCTAAGAACCTCACCACCATTATCTCTTTTAATCCTCAAATGATCCTGTGAAGGAGCTACCGTTATCATAGAAGAACTATTGTCTGTATCCTTCTTTTGAGAATTTGGAAACCAAGAAACAGAAAGTTTGAGGGGCTTGCCCAGGGTCTCAAAGCTAGTACGCGACAGCACCGATTCTGATCATGTGGCTCACACTCCCTCTCCCCATAATGGGACGGGCAGGTCAGCTCCCTTCTCTGAGCCTCAGCAGGGGTTATGGGACAACCCCTGGGGTCTTCTCCAATCCCCATGAGTAGATTCACACTCTGATCTGGCTTCCCACAGAAGTCTGGGGATGGGGCTCAGATCTGGTGTGGAGCCTGAACAGTCAGGAAGCCAGGAAGTGTCAAGGAGAACGTCCCCTGCCACCTATACCAAGTTTATTATGATGCAAATAAGACTGTTCCTCTTTTATTTTGCCCAATAAAAATGTTTAGGAAAGATAAAGACAGTTTGAATTCACCCAGGAACAAACCACTCACCTCGCTATAGCATCTTGGCTTGAAGACAGAAAGAGGCTACTTCACAAAGTAGATTGGGAAAAAATAGAAAAACTGCCTGCTTTCCACCTTGCAGGAAGTGTGCAGGCTGTCCAGGCTCTGACTTAGTCTCCCTCAGAATTGCTAATCTGCAGAGGACTCTCAGAATTAGGGTGTTGCCCTCGGTATACCTAAATGAGATGTTGCTAGGGTAGGGGAGGAACAGAGCAGAAATGGAGTTCTGGCAAGATGTTAATATACAGTTTCCCCCGGGCAGCAGGTGACAACCACTGAGGACTTCTATACATCCCGCCAAAAGTTCTCAGCCCCCACAGTGTCCTTGAATATTAAATTCTGAACCCCAAAGTCCATATACATTCCGGCACTGATCAAATATCATTCAAATGTCAATCTTTTCTAACAAGTTTCATTGCCTAGATAACCTTTCTTGAATTTAGGGTGCTAAAGACTGTCAATTTTGAATTTTTTTTTTTACATTTATTTATTTTTTGAGAGACAGAGCACAAGTGGAGGAGGGGCAGAGAGAGAAGGAGACACAGAATCCGAAGCAGGCTTTAGGCTCTGAGCTGTCAGCACAGAGCCCAACGCAGGGCTCGAACTCACAAACTATGATATCATGACCTGAGCTGAAGTCAGACACTTAACCAACTGAGCCACTCAGGTGCCCCAAAGTGGTCAATTTTGGAATGACTTACACATTTGTATCATCAGCTCCAGCCACCCCGCTGAATCCAGTCTCAAGCACATCTTTTCTTGATACAGTCCTGAGAATCTCACTCCTGGTGCCTGAAAGTAAACTCCTGGCCCTGCGTCTCCCCAGCTCACCCCTCCCCTGGAGGCCACATCTCAGGCTGTGAAGCCACCACTCCCACAGCTGGGCATGACCAAAAAATATTTTTCTAATCCCTCTCATCCCACATTCTCCATCGGCAAGTGCCACTGCCTCTACCTGCAAAATAAACCCTGAATTGGACGTTTACCTGCCACTGCCATCACTTCTCCCCTGGGCTGCTGTAATTACCATCACTGCTCTCCGGGGTGACACTGGGGGCCACTGTTGCCCATCTCCCATACAGCAGGCACAGTGAGATCACATCACTTCCCTCCTCAAAACTTTAAAATGGTTTCCCATCCCTCTTCACATCTCAAGTAGTTACCACAAGCTGTAGGGACTGTGAGACTGGCTCATAGCTACCTCTGGCCTCACCTCCCACCTCTCTACTTCAGTTGTTCTGTTCCAGCCACACCGGCCACCAGGGTTTCCTCGATGATACTCTTGTGGTCTACACTGTGTTCTCCCCAAATTCATATGTTGAAGTCCTAACTCCCAACACTTCATAATGTGACTACTTACAGTCTTTGAAGAGGGAATTAAGTTAAAATGAGGCCATCAGGGTGGGTGCTAATCCAATATGGCTGATGTCCTTCTAAGAGATTAGGACACTGACACATTCAGAAGGAAAAGCATGTGCAGACTTGGGGCAAGACGTCGTCTACAAACCAAGGAGTGAGGCCTGGAGCAGATACTTCCCTCAATGCTCCCAGAAGGAAACAGCCCTGCAACCCCAGACCTCCATCAGAACTTCAAGAAAATAAATTTCTGTTGTTTAAGCCCCCCAGTCTCTGGGACTTCGTTATGCAGTTCTGCTAGCTGATACAGATGCCATCACTCAGGGGCCTCACTGCTCAGTTCAGAGCACTGGCCTTGGCTTTGGACAAGAGCAAATTCTTCAGGAAGAGTCTATAGTCCAACAGCATGTGCAACGTGAAAGGGGTGCTGCTTAAGGGTGCCACCTTTCCAGGGGCCGTGAAACATGCCCACACCACTACCACAGACTCTCCCAAAAATTGTCCCGGGGAAGTGCTGTCCTGCCTCTGTCCTCCTTACCCCCAAATGCTTTTCACAAGTTCTATAGTGAGAGACAAACATTATTTAAGTCTTTAATCCAGAAATACCCCTGAGTTAGTCTACAAAGTACAATGGTTCTTGCAAGACAAACTTCCCAACTAGGTAGTAGAGTCTGTCCCTTATAGATGGGGAGGCTGGGACAGATCCCAGAACCATCGGGAGACACGATAAACAGGAATCAGTCATGGCTTGAACTGGGAGGTGAGAGAGAGAAAGGCATTGATGGTGACTCATACCCAGGTGTGTGGTCACGTCCTCCATGAAGTCTGGGGCTTGGGGAAAGGGGTGGCAAGAGATTTGGGAAGTAAGGTGCTGGCTCCATTTGGGGCATCCTACGTTAGAGCAGCCTGTGGACAAGGTGTAAATTACCTGTCATGTTGGGAGGAAGGACTGGGACCCTCCAGATGGGACCGGGTTTTGCTGGAGTTCCTGGACCACCCTGGGTGCCAAAATTTACACACCTTGTGCTGCAGGATGAAAGTCTCCCGTCCTTGACCACGTGTGCACAGTAGCGTCCCCCTAGACTTCCCTTCTCCCGCCTGCCAGCCAGCAGCCAAGTATTCATTCAGGGAGGAATTCTCCATATATTGACTTAAGTTCATTGGACCTTGGGGCGCCTGGGTGGCTCAGTCGTTTGAGGGTCTGATCTTGATTTCGGCTCAAGTCAAGATCTCACGGTTCGTGGGTTCGAGCCCCACATTGGGCTCTGTGCGGACAGCACCGTGGAACCTGCTTGGGATTCATTCTCTCCCCCTCCTTCTCTCTCTGCCCCTCCCCCACTTACACACTCTCTCTCTTGCTCTCAAAATACACAAACTTTAAAAAAAAATTCATGGGACCTTAAGCGCCACGTGCATGCACACCCAGGATCCTCTATCACATCTCTCTGCTTGTTTCTTTCAGGACACTTGGCCAGCATCTGAAATGGTCCTGTTTATGTGTCTCCTTGTTCAGTCCTGCTTCCACAGCCTCCAACTTCTGTGAGGGCAGGGACTGTGGTTCCAGCTGGGACCGTCTACCTGCTCAACGGACCACATCCCTGTTGAAATTCCACCTTCATATTACATGGCTCCAACCTGCAATTCTGTTAAAACATGTTCCCCTGGGCATCGTGGGCCAGCCCCACAAGCTTTTCAAGATAAAAGCAAGTCTAAAAACTTGAGGATTAAAGCCATTTAGCAATTCTCCATTCGTTCCACTGAAGTTCGGACTCAAATGTTTAAAATTGCGAGCACAGACTAAGCCTTGTGTGTGAGAAGCCCCGATCTTCCAGAGCAGACAAGCGGATGGCACCATTCTGGGCTCAGAGCCCAGCTTTTCCTTCATTGCGTGCACTTGAACAGATCACTGCCATCTCTGTGCTTCTGTTTCCCTCCTCGTAAAAGGGAATAATATAGCACCTAGTTACTATTAACAGTAGTAACGAGTTGCCACCATAGGGGGGTGGTGTTAGCATGGGTCTGGCACAGGGCAGGCAGAATGCTTGCATTGGGTGTTTGTTACTGTCACTACTATGACATCATCATGGCTGCTGCCACCTACTGTATTGCCTCGGACCCGGAGCTCCTCGAAGAATGTGTAAAGCCCACAAAGTCCCATGGCCGTTTTAACCAGAATTTGACTACTCATCCTTCTGTGGTTTTCTCTGCTGTCTCTGCCTTTAAGAGCTAAGTGGGAATAGCCCATTCCTGGGAAAGTCTCTCCGGCCTCCCTCAGCCCACTGGAGAGAGTCCCAGGAGACAGCTGCCCTCAGCTACTTGTCTGGCACAGGGCTTTCCTTTGCCATGATTTCGGCCACCTCCACAAACCTTATGCTGCTGTTCCCTGGAGCAGAATGTGTGCCAGTCACAGCTTCCCCCTGAGCTCCAGCCCTTCCAAAGTGGGGGAACCAGGGGCAAATGAATAGTTGGTTTACATCCATGTTTTTAAAAGGTAGGTTTTAATATTATTCAGGAATGATGAGGTCAACTGATCAGGAGATGAGTGCCATCGTAAACAAAGTTTTATTACTATTCCCAAAAGGAAGAGGGCATCCCTTGTGCCATGAGGGGAGCAGGGCCAGTCAGTGGGCAGAGGTGCAGGGGACTGTGGGCACGGGTTTTTGTGGTGGTTCCCACGGGAAGGAGTGGGTGAGGTGGGGGACACAGGTTTAGGACTGGGTGGTCTGAATAACCAGTGGGCTCTAGGACCCTCCTTGTCTGGCCCCTACCCTGGGGTTAATACAGCAGGTGCACAGTGGCCCCGAGTGTGAGTCTGATGATGGAGGTGGCTGGGCTGTGGGCTCTGGTCTGGTGGGCTCGCACACGAAAGCGTTTGGAGTAGGGACAGGCCCTCCAGGGTCAGCCAAGCCCCAAGTGTCCAAGCAGCAGACCCTCCTCTGTGTGAGGGCAGGAGACCGCATGCCTTACTTCAGCGGCTCACCAGCTCGTGACAAACACAGCCTTCTCACCCTTCCCAGACTCCGTGCTCATGCTGCACAAGCCGGGACTCCTGCTTGCCGCCCGGGCGATGCCTCTGACTCTCGGTTCACCACCAGAGGTGAGCCGCAAGGTCTGAGCCCAGTAAATGATTAAGCCCTTCTTTGTTCTCAGCGTTGGCTCTTAGTCACGGTTTCAAGGAAATTTATGGAGTCCCTGCACTGGGCCAAGCACAAGACAGGTCACGTGTGCCTCCCTCCCTGTCTTGAGCCAGGGAACAGGGTTCGCTCTTCCTGGGGGGCTAATGCCCACTGTTGCACCAAAGGTTGTAGGGAACTATTATTTAAAAATAAACCGGGGCGCCTAGGTGGCTCAGTCGGTTAAGAGTCCAACTTCAGCTCGGGTCACGATCTCGCGGTCCGTGAGTTCGAGGCCCGCGTCGGGCTCTGTGCTGACAGCTCAGAGCCTGGAGCCTGCTTCGGATTCTGTGTCTCCCTCTCTCTCTGCCCCTCTCCTGCTCATGCTCTGTCTCTCTCTGTCTCAAAAATAAATAAAAACATTTAAAAAAATTTAAAAAAAGAAAGAAAAAGAAACCACAATAGAAGGCTGTGTGAGCTGATAGTTCAGAACTACTGGTAGTAAAATATAGGAACACACTGATCAGATTACGAAACGTAGGGTCTTTGCCTTGCTAGGGACTTGTCCTGACCTCACGGCCAGATCATGAGCAGAATCCAGCCGGGTGGGGAGTGAGTTGCAGAGAGTCGAAGGGGAAGCTCGGGGCTCCGTAGAGACATCCCATATCTTATGGCGATGTGGGTGACAGGTGAACGCATTTGTCAACTCATCCTACTGGACGTTCAGGATCTGTGTTTTTCATGTCCTGCAAATCACGCTTCAATCAAAACCTGGCAAATACAACGTGTAGCCTTTGTAAAAATGTCCGTTATGTCTAGAAGGTAAAAATGGATAAATAAAGAGGCTGGGAGGAGGTGGAGGAGGGGCACCAAGGATCACTTCTACTGGACTTCTCGCCAAATTCTCTGCGAAGTTTCCTGCTATCTTTGCTCCGCCTGGCAGGACACGCCTGTGCACCCAGAACTCGTCAAGGTCCTTGGCACGTTGGCTTCAGACGCCTCAGCCCATCCGCCTGGGGCAGGAACACAGACCGGTGGTGGAGCTGTGCATGTAGACGGCCCCGTGCAGCTCCCAGACCTCAAGCGCATGCTGCCAACGGGAGCAGAGGGGAAAGTGGCGTCTTGTGTCCTGACTTCCCTGCCCAGAGTCATAGCTGAAGGTGATGACCTGTGGGCTGCCCCAGGGGCAGCCCAGCTGCAGTGGGCGGGCAGAGGTCAACGTCAAAGCCAAGGAGCCCCAGCCCCAGTCTCACGACACCAACTTTCTCCTAAGCCGGACACTCCTGAATCAGCACAGGTGTGCTCTAGGCACCTGCTCCTGCCCAAGCCGCTCTGTGCCTTCTCCGGATAGCCCCTGCTCGGATATTTCTGTAGATGAGCCCCCAGCAGTTAGCAAACAGAGAACGCCCTCCCCCAAACGGGACGGGGTAAGAGCACTCCAGGACAGTAACACCACGAGTGCCTCCCCATTTCAAACAGCCCCTTGCTGTGTCATCTCATTTCCTTCCCTACACAAACGGAGAGGGAAATAGAGCCACGGGCACTGCTTCCCAGGAGACCGTAGGGTAACAGGGGAGGACTGGGATCTCCCTGAAGCCCAGCGGCCAGCAGCTGTGGGGCTTCATTTGCTCCCTGCACACCCACCTCCTCCATGCACTCACCTCCCTCCTCCCACTGGCACGTGGATCACAGGAGGTGACCCAGGTGGCTGTCCTGACTTGCCTGTACGCACTCGGTGCTACAGGATCACGATGCACATCACGGTCCGTCCCCAAGACCAGACAGGTCGAGGGCGAGCTATAGAAAGAGGAGGGAGAGAGGGAGGGAAGGGAGAGAAGCAAGAGCAATGAAAAGCTAACATCACTGCACTTTATACCCCACAATGTAAAATAATAAGAAAACCACTCGGCTTCGGCTCAGGTCATCATCCCACGCTGGCAGCACGGAGCCTGCTTGGGATTCTCTCTCTCCCTCTCTCTCTCTCTGCTCCTCTCTAACTCACACGCGCTCCTGTTTTCTCTCTCACTCTCAAAATAAATAAATACACATTTTTTAAAAATAATAAGTCCCCAGGATTGTTCAAGGGACCTTCAGCGTGACCTGGAATACCAATGGGCAATCAGGAAGGTGTGTCCCCATAAGGGAATACGACTCTTGTAAGTGAGGTAGCTGCTTACATAAGCACACTCAAGGGTCCAGTATTATCTGTATTTGACAAATGAAAACAATTTTTATTGTTTTTGTATTATGACCTTCAAAGAGGTTTGGACCAAATCTCACCTGACGAAAATATGGAGCAAATTCAAAGATTCCCAAGAATCCTTGGGTGGAAGAGGGGAGGATACGAGTGTGGGGTTTTCATGTTTATCAGAAGGGACATGAGTTTTTCTGGCTGCAGAACAATGAGAGAGGAAGGCCATCCCCCTGGTGATGGAGTGGCAGTACGTCTCCCGCCACTAGGGGGCGACAGCACGCCCCTCAAGCTGGGATCATTTGCTCCTGGGAATGATGCCTTCTGGGCACCAAGCCAGGGATGCCAGATGGTTTACCACTGTGCCCACTAAAGAGAAAGTGATTTTGGAGAAAACAGAAGAATCCAAAACCCGAGGGAAACTTACATTGGAGAAAAGATGTTACCACATACACAAGGCGACATCCACCCCATCCTACCTGCCAACAGAACCCGACATCTGCCCTGCACCTCCCTCCTGGCAACCACATCCTTCAGAGCAACACTTCCCAGTCGCCCCCCGGTGAAAACACTTTCTTTTGAAGTGTGTGTGCCAACCTCTTAATGTCCTTTGAAAACGTACAAATGATCAATCCTATTTCTATTATTAGATCCAACAGACATAAAAGAACATTTCAATAAATGTAAGTTCTTGCAATACATGTATTGTAATAACTTATTGCATGTATTGTTATTATTGCAATAAATATAATTTCAATAATCAGAACAGAAATAACAAGAAAGAGAATGTCTCCACACACACACATTGTTTGCTAGAAGTGAGTTTACAGGCCCTGAACATAGACAATCATTGTTCTGTTTGTAACATTCTGTACTTCCTCACCTGGGATTAAACAAAAATTATTAGTGACACAGTGATAACCCACAGGAAAGGCCTATAAATGTCTGGACACATCTGGAGTTAAAGTTTGCTTTTTTTTGGTTAATATTTACATTAATATGAGAATAGTTCTACTGTCAGTGAATACTCGAATCTAACAATTCTTATGCTTTGTCTCAGACATTGTTTAAAAAAAAGGTCTCGCGGGATTATTGACAGGAATGAAAGCAGGGGGTGTCAAAAATTAGCAAGCCCTTCAGCAACCTCAGAATCTTCTTTCTTAACCTTTGTGCAAAATGAAGACAGTTATTCTGTATTGTTAGATGCCTTTAACCCTTTCACATTTCCAACAACTAAAGGTTTGATTTGAATTATCTTTCCATGAAATAAATTGATTCTGGACCTGTATTTTCAATGCCCACATCTTATTTGAAGGATTTAAAATTAGAATGCTCTACCTACACCATAGGCTGTTCAGTGATAACTCTTAGCCGTTGTGCAGTTAATTTATGAAAAACGTCCTAACACTTGTTCTGTTCTTCCAGGCGTTTTACTTTAATTTTTGCCCTTTATTTTCATGCCTTCATTGTCTGAAAGTATTAAGATCATTAAAAAAACACTGCCTTTACGGTGCAGAAGCTTGTTATTTTGATGTAGTCCCAAAAGTTTATTTTTGATTTTTTTCCCTCCTGCTTCAGGAGACATGTCTAGAAAAATGTTGCTAAGACCAATATCAGAGACATTACTCCCTGTGCTCTCTTCTAGGGTTTTTATGGTTTCAGGTCTCACATTCAGGTCTTTAATCCATTTGTGAGTTTATGTTTGTGTAGAGTGAGAGAAAGTGGTCCAGTTACATTCTTTTGCATGTGGCTGGCCAGTTTTCCCAACTCCATTTCTTGAAGAGACTGTCTTTTTATGTTGGGCACTCTTTCCTGCTTTGTCAAAGATTAAGGAAACAATCAGCACAAAAGACATCCTGCTGAATGGGAGAAGAGATTTGCAAATGACATATCCAATAAAGGGTTAGTATCCAAAATATGTAAAGAACTTGTACAACTCAACACCGAAAAAACAAATAATCCAATTAAAAAATGGGCAGAACAGAATGTAGGGGGAGGATCCAAGATGGCTGAACAGCATGGAAGCTTTTTGTGTGTCTCGTGCCCGTGAAATACAGCCACACCAACACTAAACCATCCTACATACCTAGAAAACCGATTGGAGGATTAACACAACAATCTGCACGACCTGAACCACAGAATTCAGCAGGTATGCGGCGCAGACAGGTGAATTTGGGGAGCAAGAAGCCGCAAAAGGTAGAGAACCGCTTCTGAGGGCGGAGAGAGGACAGAGACTGGGGAGGCGGGGAAAATACGGGAAAAGCACCCCTTCCCGAAAGCAGCTAGAGAGAAAGTGGAAAATTGGAAACAGCTGCAGGAACTAAACTAAAAAGGGAGAAAGGAGAAAGGAGAGGGTTTAAATTCCATTAAGACTGTAAACAAGGGGAGCACGAAGGCTGCCACTCCACAGCTCCATACCTGGCAGTGCTCTGGTGGGAAGGGCGAATCCCCAGGAACAGAGTGGCGTCCTCGAGGTTCTCGGGCCACACGGGGAAAAGTGGTTCCACTGCTGGAAGGGCATTTGGGAGAGACTGTTGAAGCCATCTGGTCCCAGCAGACCCCGGAAGGCGGCCACATTCGCCGGTGCTGGGGCAAGGTCGTTAAGGGTGAAGCCAGGTGCCGGATATGTGTTGGGATTTTCCATAATCCCTGAGATGCTGCTGCTACACTGTCTCTCGAACTTTTTCTGGGACGGGCTGGCACCTGGCCGCAGTCTCAGGGCACCAACAGCAGCAGGGTCCAGCCGGGGTTCCTGGGGGCAGCCGATATTCGGCCGCTGCTCTTTCGGCCATTGCCCGGTGAGACCCTCCCGCAGAGGGGCGGAACGGGGCAAAGCTGCAGTCCTTCGGAAGTAAGGGGCCGGGGAAAACAGCCGCATCTGAGACAAAACTCAGGAGAGAGGTACTGCCTGGGGCCTGGTCACAGAGAGTGGAAAAGCGGGGAGTGGACGAGAGCTGAAGACGGAGGACCGGTGTGCGATTGGTGATCCGGAAGAACAGACTGGGTGGCTGGGTGGCACCATTTTTACCACTCCCGTGCATGCGCATTAGCACCTACGAGCCCCACAACACTCCATCCCTAGTAGGCTAGCGGCGCCATCTAGGGGAGAGTGAGCTGTTACACTGAGCCCCACCCAAGTGGGCTGACTTCGCTCTTCAAGAACACAAGTCACACTGCCGGCTTAATTTATGGACCATAAAGAGCTACATAGACTGACTTCTAGGGGAAAACGAAGCAATTTCAGTCCTAATTCAGTCTATTAGCAGTCCTACTTCATCTATTCAATTTTCTTTCTTTTTTTTTCTTTTTCCTTTTTCTCTTTTACAATTCTTTTCTTTTTCTTGAATACAGAAAGAGAAAAAATTCATTTTTATTTTCAATTTTTATTAAAAATATCTTTAATTTTTATTACTATATTTTTACTTTTGTGTAAATTTTTTTCAAATTCTACTTTACTTCCATCATTTTATTTTAGTCTACTTCAGTGTATTCACCTTTTCAAACTTTCAAACAATTTCTTTTTTTGTTTTTCTTTTTTCTTTTTCATTTCTATTCTTTTTCTTGAATACAGAAAGAGAAAAACTTCATTTTTATTTCAATTTCTTTTAAAAATTTTTATTTAATTTTTATTACTATATTTTTTATGTAAATTTTTCAAATTCTATTTTGCTTCCATCATTTTATTTTAGTCTACTACAGTGTATTCACTTCCTCAAATTTTCAAATGATTTCTTTGTTTTTCTTTTTTTATCTTTTTTATCTTTCTTTTCTTTTTTAAATACAGAAAAAGAAAAAATTCATATTTATTTTTAATTCTTCTTAAAATATTTTTCTTTAATTTTTTTCTACTACATTCTTTACTTTTGTATATATTTTTTTCAAATTCTATTTTACCCCCATTATCTTATTTTACTCTACTTCAGTGTATTCATTTTTTAAAATTCTCAAGGAAATTCCTTTTTTTTCTCCCCCCCTTTTTTTTCTCTAATCTGTCAAACCACTTTCAACACCCAGACCAAAACATATGTAGGATCTAGCATCATCTATTCAATTTGTGTGTGTGTGTGTGTGTATTAATTTTTAATTTTAATATTTTTCTATTTTAATTTTTTTAATTTCAATTTTTCTACCTGATTAGTTCCTATTCTCCCTTCAAAATGACAAAACAAAGGAATTCACCCCAAAAGAAAGAGCACAAAGAAATGAAAGCCAGGGATTTAACCAAGACAGATACAAGTAAGACGTCAGAACCAGAATTTAGAATCATTGATAATAAGAATACTAGCTGGAGTTGAAAATAGATTATAATCCCTTTCTGCAGAGATAAAAGAAGTAAAAAATAGCCAGAATGAAGTAAAAAATGCTATAACTGAGCTGCAATCATGGATGGATGCAGTGGTGGCAAGGATGGATGAGGCAGAACAGAGAATCAGCGATATAGAGAACAAACTTATAGAGAATAACGAAGCAGAAAAAATGAGGGAGATTAAGGCAAAAGAGCACAATTTAAGAATTAGGGAAATCAGTGACTCATTAAAAAGGAAGAACATCAGAATCATAGCGGTCCCAGAAGAGGAAGAGAGAGAAATAGGGGTAGAAGGGCTATGTGAGCAAATCATAGCAGAAAACTTTCCTAACCTGGGGAAAGACACAGACATCAAAATCCAGGAAGCACAAAGGATCCCCATTAGATTAAAAAAAACCCGACCATCAACAAGGCATATCATAGTCAAATTCACAAAATACTCAGGCAAGGAAAGAATCATGAAACCAGCAAGGGAAAAAAAGTCACTAACATACCTGAAGACAGATCAGGTTTGCATCAGACCATCCACAGAAACCTGGCAGGCCACAAAGGAGTGGTGGGGTATATTCAGTGTGCTGAATCAGAGAAATATGCAGCCAAGAATTCTTTATCCAGCAAGGCTGTCATTCAAAATAGAAGAAGAGATAAAAAGTTTCCCAGACAAACAAAATTAAAGGAGTTTGTGACCACTAAACCAGCCCTGCAAGAAATTTTAAGGGGGACTTTCTGAGGGGAGAAAAGATGGAAAAAAAAAAAAAATATATATATATATATATATATATATATATATATATATATATATATATATAGCAACAAAAGATTAGAAAGGACCAGAGAACACCGCCAGATACTCCAACTCTACAAGCATCATAATAGCAATAAATTCATATCTTTCAGTATTCACTCTAAACATCAATGGATGCAATGCTCCAATCAAAACACATAGGGTAACAGAATGGATAAGAAAACAAGATCCATCTATATGCTGGTTACAAGAGACCCACTTTAGACCTGAAGACACCTTCAGATTGAAAGCAAGGGGATGGAGAACCATCTATCATGCTAATGGTCAACAAAAGAAAGCCGGAGTAGCCATACTTATATCAGACAATCTGGACTTTAAAATAAAGACTGTATCAAGAGATGCAGAAGGGCATGATATCATAATCAAGGGGTCTATCCACCAACCAGACCTAACAATTATAAACATTTATGTGCCAAATGTGGGAGAACCCAAATATATAAATCAATTAATCACAAACATAAAGGAACTCATCAATAGTAATACCATAATAGTAGGAGACTTCAACACCCCACTGACAGCAATGGATAGATCATCTAATCCAAAAATCAATAAGAAAACAATGGCTTTGAATGACACACTGGACCAGATGGACTTAATAGAGATATTCAGAACATTTCATCCTAAAGCAACAGAATATACATTCTGCTCCAGTGCACATAGAACTTTCTCCAGAATAGACCACATACTGGGACACAAATCAGCCCTAAGTAAGTACAAAAAGATCAAGATCATACCGTGCATATTTCAGACCACATCGCTATGAAATTCAAAATCAACCACGAGGCAAAATTTGGAAAGGTAACAAATACTTGGAGACTGAAGAACATCCTACTGAAAAATGAAAGGGCTAACCAAGCAGTTAAAGAGGAAATTAAAAAGTATATGGAAGTCAATGAACATGATAACACCACAACGCTAATCCTCTGGGATGCAGCAAAGGCGGTCATAAGAGGAAAGTATATAGCAATCCAGGCCTTCCTAAAGAAGGAAGAAAGATCTCAGATACACAACCTAAACTTACGCCTTAAGGAGCTGGAAAAAGAACAGCAAATAAAACCCAAAACCAGCAGAAGACAGGAAATAATAAAGATTAGAGCAGAAATTAATGCTGTCAAAACCAAAAAAAAAAAAAAAAAAAACCAAAAAAAAACCCAAAACAAAACAAAACAAAAACAGTAGAACAGATCAAGGAAACCAAAAGCTGGTTCTTTGAAAGAATTGATAAAATTGATAAACCACTAGCCAATTTGATCAAGAAGAAAAAGGAAAGGACACAAATAAATAAAATCAAGAATGAAAGAGGAGATATCACAACCAACACAACAGAAATAAAAACAATAATAAGAGAATATTATGAGCAATTATATGCCAATAAAATGGACAATCTGGAAGAAATAGACAAATTCCTAGAAACATATGCACTACCAAAACTGAAACAGGAAGAAATAGAAAATTTGAACAGACCCAAAACCAGTAAGGAAATCAAATTAGTAATGAAAAATCTGCCAAAAAACAAGAGTCCAGGGCCAGGTGGATTCCCAGGGGAATTCTACCAAACATTTAAGGAAGAGTTAACACCTATTCTCTTGAAACTGTTCCAAAAAATGGAAATGGAAGGAAAACTTCCAAACTCTTTCTATGAAGCCAGCATGATCTTGATTCCAAAGCCAGACAGGAGACCCCACTAAAAAAGAGAACTATAGACCAATTTCCCTGATGAACATGGATGCAAAACTCCTCAACAAGATATTAGCCAACTGGATCCAACAATACATTAAAAAATTATTCACCACGACCAAATGGGATTTATACATGGCACACAGGACTGATTCAATATCAGGAAAACAATCATGTGATACATCATATCAATAAAAGAAAGGACAAGAAGCACATGACCCTCTGAATAGATGCAGAGAAAGCATTTGACAAAATACAGCATCCTTTCCTGATAAAAACCCTCAAGAAAGTAGGGATAGAAGGAGCATACCTCGACATCATAAAAGCCATATATGAACGACCCAACACTATTATCCTCCTCAATGGGGAAAAACTGACAGCTTTCCCCGTAAGGTCAGGAACAAGACAGGGATGTCCACTCTCACCCCTGTTATTCAACAAAGTATTGGAAGGCTTAGCCTCTGCAATCAGACAAAACAAAGAAATAAAAGGCATCCAAATCAGCCAGGAGGAGGTCAAACTTTCACTCTTCGCAGATGACATGACACTCTATATGGAAAACCCAAAAGATTCCACCAAAAAACTGCTAGAACTGATTCATAAATTCAGCGAAGTTTCAGGATATAAAATCAATGCACAGAAATAGGTTGCATTCCTATACACCAACAGCGAAGCGACAGAAAGAGAAATCAAGGAACTGATCCCATTTACAGTTGCACCAAAACCCATAAAATACCTAGGAATAAATCTAACCAAAGAGGTGAAAAATCTGTACACTGAAAAGTGTAGAAAGCTTATGAAAGAAATTGAAGAAGACACAAAAAAAAATGGAAAAAGATTCCATGTTCCAGATAGGAAGAACAAATATTGTTAAAACGTTGATACTACCCAAAGCAATCTACATATTCAATGCAATCCCTATCAAAGTAACACCAGCATTCTTCACAGAGCTAGAACAAATAATCCTAAAATTGGTATGGAACCAGAAAAGACCCTGAATAGCCAAAGCAATCTTGAAAAAGAAAACCAAAGCAGGAGGCATCACAATCCCAGACTTCAAGCTATACTACAAAGCTGTAATCATCCAGACAGTATGGTCCTGACACAAGAACAGACACTCAGGTCAATAGAACAGAATAGAGTACCCAGAAATGGACCCACAAGTATATGGCCAACTAATCTTTGACAAAGCAGGAAAGAATATCCAATGGAATAAAGACAGTCTGTTCAGGAAGTGGTGCTGGGAAAATTGGATAGCGACATGCAAAAGAATGAACCTGGACCACTTTCTGACACCATACACAAAAATAAACTCAAAATGGATGAAAGATGTCAATGTAAGACAGGAAGCCATCAAAATCCTCAAGGGGAAAGCAGGCAAAAACCTCTTTGATCTTGCCCACAGCAACTTCTTACTCAACACGTCTCTGGAGGCAAGGGAAACAAAAGCAAAAATGAACTACTGGGACCTCATCAAAATAAAAACTCCTGCGCAGGAAGGAAACAATCAGCAAAACTAACAGGCAACCGACAGAATGGGAGAAGATATTTGCAAATGACATATCAGATAAAGGGTTAGTATCCAAAATCTATAAAGAACTTATCAAACTCAACACCCAAAAAAGAAATAATCCAGTGAAGAAATGGGTGAAAGACATGAATAGACACTTCTCCAAGGAAGACATCCAGATGGCCAACTGACACATGAAAAAATGCTCAACATCACTCATCATCAGGGAAATACAAATCAAAACCACAATGAGATTCCACCTGACACCTGTCAGAATGGCTAACATCAACAACTCAGGCAACAACACATGTTGGCGAGGATGCAGAGAAAGAGGATCTCTTTTGCATTGTTGGTGGCAATGCAAGCTCGTGTGGCCACTCTGGAAAACAGTATGGAGGTTCCTCAAAAAACTAAAACTAGAACTACCCTACGACCCAGCAATTGCACTACTAGGCATTTACCCACGAGATACAGGTGTTTCAAGGGATACATGCACCCCCAATTTTATAGCAGCACTATTGACAATAGCCAAAGTATGGAAAGAGCCCAAATGTCCACTGATGGATGAATGGATAAAGAAAATGTGGTACATATATATACAACGGAGTGTTATTCGGCAATCAAAAAGAATGAAATCTTGCCATTTGCAACTACGTGGATGGAACTGGAGGGTATTATGCTAAGTGAAATTAGAGAAAGACAAAAGTCATATGACTTCACTCATATGAGGACTTTAAGAGACAAAACAGATGAACATAAGGAAAGGGAAACAAAAATAATATAAAAACAGGGAGGGGGACAAAACAGAAGAGACTCATAAATATGGAGAACAAACTGAGGGTTGCTGGAGGGGTTGTGGGAGGGGGATGGGCTAAATGGGTAAGGGGGATTAAAGAATCTACTTCTGAAATCATTGTTTCACTATATGCTAACTAATTTGGATGTAAATTTAAAAAAATAAAATTTAAAAATAAATTTAAAAAAACGGGCAGAACACATGAACAGACATTTCTCCAAAGAAGACATCCAGATGGCCAACAGACATGTGAAAAGATGCTCAACATCACTCATCATCAGGGAAATACAAATCAAAACCACAACGAGGTATCACTCAGAGGTGATACCTCTGCTGGTGGGAATGCAAACTGGTGCAGCCACTCTGGAAAACAGTATGGAGACTCCTCAAAAAGTTAAAAAGAGAACTACCCTATCCATAATCTAGTAATCACACTACTGGGTATTTATCCCAAAACTACAAAACACTAATTCAAAGGGATACGTGCACCTGTATGCTTATAGCAGCGCTATTTACAATAGCCAAGATACGGAAGCAGCCCAAGTATCCACTGGTAGATGAATGGATTAAGAAGATGGTATAGAATGAAATCATGCCATTTCCAACAACATGGACCAAACTAGAGAGTAGAATACTGAGTGAAATAAGTCAGTCAGAGATCACAAATATCGTATGATCTAACTCATATGTGGAATTTAAGAAACAAAACAAAGGAAAAACAGAGAGAGAGGGAGAGAGAGAGGGACAAACCAAGAAACAGACTGGTCACCAGAGGGGAGGTGGCAGGGGGTTGGGGGTAATAGGTGATGGGGATTCAGGAGTGCACTTGCTGTGATGAGCACCAGGTGATGTATGGAAGTGTGAATCACTATATCGTACATTTGAAACTAATATTATGTTGTATGTTAACTATACTGGATTTAAAAAAAAAACACTGTAGGGGCGCCTGGGTGGCTTGGTCGGTTAAGCGTCCGACTTCGGCTCAGGTCATGATCTCACGGTCCGTGAGTTCGAGCCCCGCGTCGGGCTCTGTGCTGACAGCTCAGAGCCTGGAGCCTGTTTCAGATTCTGTGTCTCCCTCTCTCTCTGCCCCTCCCCTGTTCATGCTCTGTCTCTCTCTGTCTCAAAAATAAATAAACGTTAAAAAAAATTAAAAAAAAAAACACTGCATATATCAAGCAAATAAGGAACTCTGACTGATCAACTGGCAGTATGAAAATAATATGACTTGGGTGCTTGGCTAGCTCAGTCGGTTAAGCCTTTTACTTCGACTCAGGTTATGATATCACAGCTTGTGAGTTCAAGCCCTGCGTCGGGCTCTGTGCTGACAACTCGGAGCCTGGAGCCTGCTTCGGATTCTGTGTCTCCCTGTCTCTCTGCCCCTCCCCCCTCCCCCCCCCACCCCGGCCCGTACTCTGTCTCTCTCTCTCTCTCTCTAAAATGAATAAATATCAAAAAAAAAAAACAACTTAAAAAAATAATGTGACTACATTTATTTTGTCACCTACGGAAAATTTAAGTGTTCCATTGGTTCAATGTTTTTGGCAGAACTTTTCCTCTTGAAAGCTGTAATTTCCACACAGTTGTTGATAATCATCTTTTAGATTCTCAAAACCTAAACTTCTTGGCTGCCTGGTCCCTGGCAGGCACTGATTTAGAGCACAGGGAATACTTGATAAAGAGACGATTGGGTCTGTGGACTCTGGATGGGTTGGTTTGTACAGGACCCATATACTTGGGGGACTCATTTGTTCACTCTAGGAATCAGGTAGCCCTGGGATTCTCTCCAGGATCAGGGTCTTGAATGCCAAAGCATCAAGAAGACAAGAAGTAAGAAAATGTAGTCACTAGAGTCTGAGTAAACATGGCCTCAGCTCAAACACTTACAGTGGGGGCCACTGTATTACCTTTCCATCCTGTGTCCTTCTGTTTGTTTGGGGCTTCATTGACAGAGTCACTTGTCTTCTTCCGCATTCCGTAGGTGTTTGCTGAGCCCCTGTGATGGGCAAGGTCAATCGGGGCTCCTGAGGGCGGGGGGGGGGGGGCCAATACCTGCCTCCTGAGAGCTTTTGCAGGTGGCCACAGGAGTGTGAGCGGTTCCAGAACGGCCTGGTGCGTGCTTAAAGGGCGTATGGGCAAGTTTCTAGGAGCGGCCCCCTAGAAGTGACAGCAGGCTGAATTCTGAAGGATATGGAGTTGAGTTGGGGGTGTGCCTTATACACACAAACAGGGGCTGCAGGCCAGTTTGGAAGGCCCGACAGGCGGGGTGTGTGAGATCAGCTGAAGTTTTTCCCGAAGTCCGAGATCCCCTCACTGCCCAGATGGAGTAAACAGGGATGTTCTCCGTCAAGGACTGGGGTGCTGAGTTGAAACCCTTACTTCCCTATTTTCTCCACTGCAGTAAAAAACCGTCTTTTTGATTAAAAAAAGGAAATGTATCAGGATCTATCCTGTACCAGGGACTGCCTGAGCCACTGATGATACCCCGATGGGCAAGAAAGTCAAGCTCCCTGCCCTCTGGGAGCTTACGCTTTTGACAGGAAGGGGAAGCCACCAATAGAACAAGAAGCCTCTGCCCTGTGGGACGCACACTCAGGTGGAGAGATGAGCAGTTAAGCAGTTAAACATGGAAAGGTCTAAAATAAGCAAACATAAAATGGAGATGTAGGTACAGACACAAACTGCCAAAAAAACCAAAGCAGGTCAAGGGAACAGAAAGTGGTGAGGATGAGTCATCCCTGAGGTTTCTGATGTGACGCATGGGGACAGGCAGGGTTGCAGGGCCATGGGGCGCTTCATCAATTCCGGGGGGGGTCAGGACAGGCGCGCCCGGGTCCGAGTGAGGAGGGGCTGGTGCGCAGAGAGGTGCAGGCAGACCAGCACCATGGAGGTTAAGGCGCGTGGTGTGGCTCACGGGCTTGGCACACCCACGTGAGAGAGGGAAGGGTAGGCGACGGGATCCAACACCAAGGGCCGGGCCTGAGCATGTACCGTCTTGACAGCCATAAGCTGTTTTTCTAGGCATCATGAAAAGTCCTTGGTGAGTCATAAACAGGGAAATGGCATGCTCTGATGGACACCCCAGAAAAATCACTTTGATTGCTGGTTGAAGAGGGGGTTGAAGAGAGAAAGGAGGGAAGCAGGTGACCAGATAGGAGGCTGTGCAGCCGACCAACAGGAAGATGACACTTGTACCCAGATCCTTCCCCAGAGACAGGAAGACATGTTTGCCGAGCAGGGGAATCACAGCCATGATACCACACATCATCGAGCAGCAGGGCCCAGGTCAGAGATCTTATTCTAGAATGTTCCCTTTACACCATCCCTTCCAAAGCTTCCTCTTTCTGGCCTTTACCTCAAGATGAGTAGGTGAAAGTCAGCGGTCCACACTTGGTGGCCCATGTTCAGTGGCCTATGTTAGGTGGCCCGTGTTTGCGGCCCATGTGTGATGGTCCACAGTCAGTGTCTCATGTTCATGGGCTCACGTTTGGTGGTCTGTGTTTAGCAGTCCATGTTTGGTGGTCCACATTCAGTGGCCCGTGTTCACTGGTCTGCTTCAGTGGTCCGTGTTCAGTGGCTCATGTGTCACCCTTAGAAGTGAGCTGAGGGGCACCTGGGTGGCTCAGTCGGTTAAGCATCTGACTCTCGGTTTCAGCTCAGGTCATGATTTCATGGTTTGTGGGTTTGAACCTACCACAGAGCCTGCTTGGGATTTTCTCTCTCTCTCTCTCTCTCTCTCTGCCCCTCCCTAACTCGTGCACACAATTTTACTTTGCCTTTCTCTCTCTCTAAAAATAAGTATATAAACTTAAAAAAAAAGAAAAGAAGTGAACTGAGAATCAGAGACATCACCGAAATGTACTCTCATAGAAATATACAAACAATGGTAGATTTGGAGAGGGCTGACTAGAGTTTGTGTTCTTAAAAATTTTCAAGTCCTATTCCCAAGTCAGAATTTATAGAATTTTGGTCAGGCGGTGTGATTTGCAGTAACAAAACAACAAGTTCACGGATTCTGTTTCTAGTTCATTTGTTCTGTGAAGGGGGTTGGTTAAGAAAGCAATTTTTAAAACTATGTTCCCAGAAGTCTTTGTGGTGAAGAGAGATAAAGTTGAAGTTTTTAACACAGATTATTAGACTCAAACATAGGTTTCTACACTACTCTTTCACTATTTTTAAAAAGTTAACCCATGGTTCGAAATTAACAGTAAAATGTGCACATATTACAGTATTGCAATACGACTGATACATTATGAGCATCATAGCAATATCTTTCTCTCTACTCATCTTGATCTAAACATTCTTCCAGAGGCAGAAGCAGGAACCTAACAGGGCAGCTTATCTTACCATTAGCTGCACGTATGTCCATCCCCCTGATGATTTTACTGATTTATGAATTCGCACAGTGCCTAACAGACGACGCAGTACCTAGGAGTTTCTAGTAAACATTCATGAATCCATCGATTTGACCAAAAAGATAGCTTGAGTTTACAGCAGAATTCGAGCCAAGACTGAAGACTCAACAGCTTCACACCTTGTGACCTCGACGTAGCCTTTCAAGCATTGAGCCAGTCCCAATTCTGCTGGCAAGGCCTTTGCGGGCTGTTTTTGAAACTATGTTCCTATTCCCTGGATCACTGGTAATCCGCAAATAACTCTCAGGTATGCCAGAGGGATTTAGAAAACATTATTTCAAGTTCTACCAGAACTATTGAAATGATAGCAGTCTTGGCAATTTTATTTCTACCTTTCATGAAATGATATGGTTATTATTATTATTTTTTTTTTTTGAGAGAGAGAGAGACAGAGAGAGAGAGAGAGAGAGAACAGGGGAAGTTCAGAGAAGAGAGCGAGAGAAAGAATCCCAAGCAGGCTCCACACTGTCCACACAGAGCCCAGTGCGGGGCTCTCACTCATGAACCTGGAGATCATGACCTGAGTCAAAGCCAAGAGCCAGATACTCAACCGACTGAGCCGCCCACGTGCCCCGAAACTATATGGTTTCAACTGGTTTTTACTCAGTGCTGTTTGGATTATGTGTTCTGAAATCAAATGAAAAAAGATATTCAAAGCACCCAGGGCACAAATGACCCCGGACACCCCTCTCCTCTTCCCCGTGGCCTCCCCCCTTTGCAGTAACTTCTCTTGGTGGCTTCACCCTCTCTACCACTCCCTCAGGAGCATGTGTCATAGAGCCCAGTACCCTGGGGATTTGGCCATTTGCAAATTCTGGAAAGATCCGCAGGGTGTGTGATGGTGTGGGTAACGGAGGTCTGAGTAGAAGGGGGTGTTTGGAGGCCACTGTGCCCACAGGAGGGGGGACAACTGGGAGGAGCAAGGACCATGGAATGAGTGGGGTCCAGCTGTGCAGATGTCTCAGTCCAGCTGTGGATCAGGAACTACTTTAGTTTGACAGCTAAGCTGTATCTCACCCTCAGCCATGCACATTCAGTGTTTTACTGAGCACCTAGCATATAAAAAACACCCAACAGGTACAAACTCTCACGGGGTGAATAAGTTCTGAGATCTAATGCAGACATGGTGACTGCAGTTACGAATACCGTACTGCAGAGCTGAAATGTGCTAAGAGGATGGGTCTTAAATGTTCTCCCCTCACTCACGAAAGGTAGCTATGTGAGGTGATGGAGATGTGTTCATGGATCGTGGTGATCACAGTGTATACGTGCATTAAATCAGCATCGTGCCCCTTAAAGAAAAGAAAGGAGGGGCGCCTGGGTGGCTCAGTCGGTTAAGCGGCCGACTTCGGCTCAGGTCATGATCTCGTGGTCTATGAGTTCGAGCCCCGCGTCGGGCTCTGTGCTGACAGCTCAGAGCCTAGAGCTCGTTTCAGATTCTGTGTCTCCCTCTCTCTGACCCTCTCCCATTCATGCTCTGTCTCTCTCTGTCTCAAAAATAAATAAACGTTAAAAAAAAATTTTTTTTTTAAAAAGAAAAGAAAGGAAATAGGGTGTGGTCCTTGCCTTCCAGGAGCTCCCACACGTATCCCCCAGCCTCTGTCTGGAAAGCTTTCTCTTAAGACGGGAGTCTCGCCTGCTGTCTCCACCAGGAGAGAGGCTTCCCGGCTGAGTTCACGCTTCCTGCAAGAGGGAGATGTGAAAGGCACTCACCCCATTACGGCTGCCCTGGGTGCAGGCCGTGGAGCGGATCGCCCACAATTTGCATTGAGTAAAACATTTACCCTTATCGTCTGCCACGTGCCCTTGGGCAGAACAGGCACTGTTTTACGGTAAAGGGAAATAAGAGTGGGGCACGTAAGTCATAGGCTCCAGGTCACACATCTAGTAATTAGTAATCTACTAATCTAGTAATTAGTGACTCAGGGTCTGGCTCTCATTTTCCCGAACACCAAAGCCCAGGGTTCTTGCCATGTGGCACCTCAAGCCTGGCCAAGTGGACAGCGATGCCCAGATGCCACAACCAGCAGCCTGCCAGGCCATCTTCCCTCAGTCGCACAGGCCAGGGAGGATGTGCGCCCAGATGCGCCTGCTCCCCCACGCCCTCCACACACCCCCAAGAGCTCTACCCTCCTGACAACATTGGAAACACCCACCAACGGACGTCAGATTCCTTCTGTTCCATTTCTGGGAATTTTGACCGGGGCCGAGCAGAAGCCAGGAAGGCTCGGCACGCCTGCAGCAGGAGTTAGCCCTGCTTACACCCACAGCTGCATCTCGGACACTCAACTCACAGGGTCCTTGAGGGCGGATGCCCACTGGGGGTGGCAGGGGATGAAGGAAGGGGTATCCTGGGCCCGAAAAACGTGGGGCTCCATCCAATCATCCTTCCTCTCCCCCAGGCCCTCCGCGTCTGCTATGTACCTGCCCAAGCCCGAGTCTCGTCTCCGGAGGTATCCTCTCAGCCAGCCATAGCATCTGCCCCAGGCTCCGTCCCGTCCTGCCTTGTAGCTCAGAGGCCACGCTTTGCACAAGGCACCGCAGGGATGCAGGACCGGGGGACTGTGGACACGGTGAAGCAGACGGCGTGGCAAAGCTGGGGAAAGAGGGAATGACCGGCGTGCACGTGTGCATGCGTGTGTACGTGTGCTCACCTATGTGCACGTGGGTGCTCATGTGTATGCCTGTGTGCACGTGAGTGCGTGTGCGTGCATGTGTATGACATTGCTAACCAGTAATCGAGCGACCCCTTCCCCCAAGCCCTCACAGAGCTCTCTCATCCTGTTCAGGTTTCGGCCGAAATGCTGCCTCCTCAGAGACACCTTCCCTGGCCAGTCCGCTGAACTAACTCCTCCACATTCTGATGCTGCTTAATTTCTTTCACACACCGATCCTTACCTGCACATCTCTCACACACACACACATGCACACACACGCGTGCATACGCACATACACACACACACGTGTGTGTGCAGTTTGTGTTTGCTGTCCGCAGTTGATCTCATCCACTGAAGTAAAGGACAAGGGACCCTGGTTGTCCTTGAATCTGAATTGAATCAGAAGACAGCGGGGGGGAATGTTTATAGCAGCACTATCAACAACAGCCAAAGTATGGAAAGAGCCCAAATGTCCATCGCTGGATGAATGGATAAAGAAGATGTGATTTATATACACAACGGAGTGTTACTCGGCAATCAAAAAGAATGAAATCTTGCCATTTGCAACCACGTGGATGGAACTAGAGGGTATTGTGCTAAGTGAAATGAGTCAGAGAAAGACAAATATCGTAAGACTTCACTCTTATGAGGACATTAAGACACAGAACCGATGAACATAAGGGAAGAGAAGCAAAAATAATATAAAAACAGGGAGAGGGACAAAACATAAGAGACTCTTACATATGGAGAACAAACAGAGGGTTCCTGGAGGGGGTGTGGGGGGGATGGGCTCAATGGGGGAGGGGCACTAAGGAATCTGCTCCTGAAATCATTGTTGCACCATATGCTAAGTAACTTGGATGGAAATTTAAAAAAATAAAATTAAAAAAAAAGAAAGAAAGACAGCGGTGTGGGGTGCCTGGTGGCTCAGTTGGTTGAGCATCCAACTTCAGCTCAGGTCATGATCTCACGGTTTGTGAGTTTGAGCCCCACGTCAGGTTCTATGCTGACGGCTCGGAGCCCGGAGCCCGCTTCGGATTCTGTGTCTCCCTCTCTCTCTGCCCCTCCCCCACTTGCACTCTGTCTCTCTCTGTCTCTCAAAAAGAAACAAACATTAAAGAAAAAAATTAAAAATAAATAAATAAATAAATAAATAAATAAATGAATAAGTAGATAAATAACTAAAGAGAAGACAGCAGGGACTCTGCTTGTACAAACGGGGAGGAGCTGGCACAGTGTCCCCACAAGGCCACAGCCACCATCACAGAAACTTCTGTCACTGCTGCAGCCCAAGCCATGGGGCTGGAGAGGACACGCTCACACTCACGGGGAGCCTGAGAAACCTCCAGTCTCCCTCTGTGTCACTCTCACCCCTCAAAGCCCGCAGGCAATCCCCACAGTGAAAAACCCAGACCTAGGCCACCCACGAAGGAGCCACAGATAGCCCGCCCCGCCAGCTCACCGCTGATGCCCTGGCCAAAGAGGGTCTCAGACACAATGAGGGTGATCCATCAACGTCTTTGAATGAACGGACCAACTAATAAGGAACCAGTGACACTCAGATTGATTAAAAGGCACTTGGGGGCGCCTGGCTAGCTCAGTGGGTTCAGCATCTGACTCTCGGTTTCGGCTCAGATCATGATGTCATGGTTCATGGGTTCGAGCCCTGCATCAGGTTCTGCACTGCCAGCGTGGAGCCTGCTTGGGATTCGCTCGCTCTCGCTCTCTCTCTCTCTCTCCTTCTCTCTCTGCCCCTCTCCCACTTATGCTCTCTATCTCTCAAAATAAATAAATAAACTTTAAAAAGGCAGTCTGCTTGGGATTCTGTCTCTCCCCCTCCTCCTCTCATGCTCTCTATCTCTTAAAGTAAATAAACTTTTAAAAAAGGCACTGGGAAATTGGAAGAATATGATTTGCAACAACCAAAAATTGTGTTTGGCTATTTAAGAGCAACGCACGGCATACCCGTGTAAGCGGGAAAGCTCATTGTTAACGCGGTGTGCACCATTTCCGAGCAGCGGAGAGCATCACAATGCAGGTAACCACGTTTATCTGTGGAGGCTGGTTGTTGCTCATGACTTGGGAACTGGAGCAGGACCGTCTTGCATCCACTTCCCGCAGCCCTTACCTCACCGTGTTGTGGGCAGACCTTGTTTACGGTCTCGGCCACCTGCAGGGGCCGCTGCCCCGGGCGGGGCCTGCAGGGCGAGTCTAAGAATGCAGATGCTGCCAGCACAGAGCGGGGGCCCCGCAAGGGCTGAGTGAGTAAAAAGGAAGAAATCTGTGCGTGGTCTGCTCCATTATAATCAGCCTTGATGAGGTCGAGCCCACGACACCCCCACTGATTGGCACAATGATTGGTACTGATTGGTACCCACTGATGGTACAATGAATACACCGGGCCACGCCGGGGGCTGACAGCAGGTGACATGCTCGTAGCCCAGCGCTGAACCAGAATGATACTTTTACTCCTTAGAGCAGAGGTTCTCAGCCGGCTGTCGTCTGCCCCCTGAAAGGCAGTGGACAATCCTGGGGACATTTTTGACTGTCCTGAGGGTGCCGCTGGCATCTAGCGAGGGATCCTGCTCAATGTCCCACAATGCACAGGACAGCCCCCCACGACAGAGGACTGTCCAGTCTGAGATGCCCACTATGCCGAGGGTGTGAGATGCTGCCTTAAAGCAAAGGGTTCAAGCCCAAGACCTCAGACCAAGACCCACCTTTGGACAGCTTCCTCTCTGTGGGTCCCCTCAACTGGTGGCCCAGTGCAGGTGTGGTCTGGCCAGAGATCATGGGCCTGGCCCTGTTGGGGTTGAGGAGGTCAGGGGTAGGAGGACGGTGCAGGAAGCGGGGTTCAGCCAGTCTGGCCAGCTTTTTCTGGGACCACAAGCCCTGAGGACGAAAAGAAAACTTGAGTGCTGACTGGAGGAAAGTCCCGGCCGACTCTGCCCGCCTTCATCTGGAAGAAAAAAGCCTCCACTTCTCCCAGAGACAGGCCAAAACACAGCTCCTCCAGCACGAGGCAGTCGCTCCAGCCCCTTCTTCCACCCCGTTTCCTCACTCGGAAAGTGGAGGGGCACCCGGGCGGCTCAGTCGGTTAAGACTCTTGGTTTCGGCTCAGGTCGTGATCTCGCGGTTCATGAGTTCGAGCCCCACATCAGGGCAGATAGCACAGAACCTGCTTGGGATTCTCGATTCCCCTTCTCTCTCTGCCCCCTCCCCTGCTCATGCTATCTGTCAAAAATAAATAAACATTAAGGGGGCGCCTGGGGGGCTCAGTCGGTTAAGTGTCCGACTTCAACTCAGGTCATGATCTCACGATCCGTAAGTTCAAGCTCCACGTCAGGCTCTGTGCTGACAGCTCAGAGCCTGGAGCCTGCTTCAGCTTCTGTGTCTCCCTCTCTCTCTGCCCCTCCCCCACTCATGCTGTCCTTCTCTCTCTCTCTCTCTCTCTCTCTCTCTCTCTCTCTCTCTCTCTCTCTCAAATAAATAAACGTTAAAAAAAATAAGAAAATGGAAATTTAACAGTATGTCTGTGCAGCATGGGAACGAAAACAGATTTGAAAGCCCTTTGAACGTTGCAGTGGGTTACACAAGGCAAGTCGACCCACCCAGCTTTCTAGTTGCTTGAAAACCCTCCCAGACCCAGCCCCCTCCAGGAGACATGGGCCCTTCCTGTGCCCACCATGGCTTGTTGCAGCGGTGGAGGCTGTGGAAGGTACTGGAAGGGCTCACAAGGCTCCTTCCTCAGGAGTCAGAGGGGAGGCTTGCAGGGTCACGGGAAAGGCTGTGCAAATGTATAGGTAAATCGTAAAGTGAGGACAGCCATGGAAACCCTCCATAATCATGTCAAGTAACAAAAGCAATTCACTGAATAAGGTGTAGCATGATCACACTGGTGTGAGGAAAAGAACAAAAAGGAAATCTGCGTGTGTGTGCACACATAAGTCAGTGTAGAGAAAAAAGCCAAGAGCCTAAAAAAGAAAATTACCGAATGTTCTTTATCTCTGGGAAAGGGAAGGAAGCTTGGAAGGGCAGGTAATGAATAAATCTTGCCATTATGTATTCTGTACACTTTTATTGTTTGCTTATTTTATAAGCACAGCAGCATGGATTATTATAAAATTTTTAATGTTTAAAAAAAAACAAAAACCTTTTATGGGCTGGGTTCAGCTATGTTTAACCACGTATTAACATTAGCAAATCCTACGATCACACACAAACGAAAACAATGTAGACGTGGTATTTGCATTTGATATATCAGCACATTTGTTGTGCACTGAGGATAGATAACAACTACCCAAAGCCAAGAATGAGGGCAGACGGCTTCCTGAAAGTCACTCCAGTTCCAGTGCCCTGGCCTTCTGAGCCCAGTGCTTGGAACCCCAAAATGGGGGCTCTCGATGGCCTGAGATACAATGAATCCAACCAACCTCAACTCGAGAGAGCCCGGTGGGGGCCACCCCCTGGGCAGATAATAGAAATCCAAACTCCATTCAGGTTAAGTCTCCACCTTCAAGGAAGGTGAGGGGGCAAGATACCTACACAAAGAATAGAAGCAGTAAGACCCACTGGCCCGGAGTGCCGGGCACTGTTCTAATTCTGTAAGATCATGTATTTCTTACCACAATCTGAGGCAGTAGGTGTTGTTATTGGCACCAGTTTACAAATGGGGAAACTGAGGCATAGAAGGTAAGTTGCCCGAAGGCCCCCCCCCTGCCAGTTCCTTTGGGAGGGCCGTAGGAGTTTGGACTCCTGAGTCTATGGGCGCACTATGCCGTGCTGTACTGGTGGGTCCAGGATGGAGGCAGGAGGCATGACTAGACCATGAGTGTGATTCACAGACTCTCCGGAAGAAGGTGACCCATTCCGGATTACAGACTCCTAGCAGAGCAGAGGTAAAGGACTTTAGAAATCAAATGACCCAAACTCACCTTTGTTAAAGAACTTTTTATAGTACTTATTTCTAAGAGACGGGGGCGGCGGGGGACAGGGAGGGGGAGACACAGAATCTGAAGCAGGCTCCAATGCTCCGAGCTGTCAGCACAGAGCCGGATGTGGGGCTCGAACTCACCAACCGCGAGATTGTGACCTGAGCTGAAGTTGGACGCCCAACCGACTGAGTCACCGAGGCGCCCCCAAACTCACCTCTTAATAAGCAGGACACCAAGGCCCAGGAAGGGACTCAGTGTGATCCTGGTTGGGCTCTGGCTGGGGAACCCAGCTTGGTTTTCTGGAAAGCAGTAAGGGCCCAGCAGCACCCGCCTGTGGAGACAACAGAGTTTGCCATGACTGGATGGCCTGGCTTGGAGCCGGGGGTCAATGCTGTACTGAGGCACAGGGACCCACATCCCACATTCAGCACCGAGCCTGGCCTTTTGCAGCCTACTGAACTGGGAAGCAGCTTTGTGTGGGGGCAGGCTGGGGTACTGGGGGGGTAGTGCACCCCCAATTCGTCCTGCTAAGACAACTGCTCTGTCACCACTCTGAAACACTGCACTCTCGACACTGTTAGAACGTAAAACCTGCTTTGGTTCTGAACACTTAGCAAGGAAGGTGGATCGTGAAGTCCACAGATGCAGGTGGAACAGATGTGCAGAGACACAGTGCAAGGACACCTGCCTCCTGTGGGTGCTGATGCCCAGCTCAGAGGGGCTCGCCCTGACGCCAGCCTGGGCGGCGTGAGGTCCGTGAGCAGAGGCCACACTCTGCCTCCACGTCGCCAACCTGGCGGGGACCCCAGGAGCCACGTATCCTGCACAAAGACCACTCCTTCTCATCCTCGGATTCTTTCTTCTTGCCCCACTGTTCCTGGGCACCTCTTCCCCACTTGCCATGTCCTGATCTGCGTAGACCTAGGTCAATGCCGTCTCTCCCTATCCTTGGGAATTATTGGACCAGAAGACTCAGCAGCCATTCGACCCACGAACTGTGACGTCCCAGGGAAGTCAGCTTAACGTGGTTGAACCTGTTTGCTCATCTAGAAAATGGGGACTTGGGTATAATGGACCTACTGTACTCATTTCACGGGGCTGACGTGATCATCACACAAGTGTGGGGTCGGTCGAGCATTACAAGCTTTACACACTGTGCGAACGTACCGGGCCAGGATGACCGATGGCGGGTAGGAGGCATCCAGAACAAACAAGTGGTTACCTAATGGGATATTTTTCCCAAGCTAGAGTCGGTGGAACACCTCATTCACTGTGGTAACACTCCACCCCGCATGAGGTCTCACGCGAGGCCCTAACGATCAGTTGCCAGGTGGATGCGTGCAAGAGCAAACCCGGAACCAGTTAAGGATGGATGCATTTCCAACCGCCAAGTGGCCACTGAGCTTTTATTATGTGCCAACTGTTGTCACGGGCTTAGTTTCTGTGAAACTCATAGGCTAACTGTTCTAATACGAAGGGGATAAACAACTTTAATTCAAGGCAGAGAAAGAACAGTACTGTGGGGGAGGCCCCACGTGCAAAAAACAGCTTCAAAAGGAGGAAGGTGTTACAGCTATTGGGAGGTCGAGAAAGGTTCACAAGCCTCGAAGGATGCACAGAATTTTAGCCCATGTCATTAGGAAGGGTCTCCCAGGCCCAAGGGAAGCAGGGTGGGGAGGGGAGCAGTGACACGACAGCGTAGACACGGATGGGAGTGCAGGGGAGAAATGAAAGATACTCCAGGGAAGCCTGCTTCAATCCAAAGAATGGATGTCTCCAAATATCTGCTAAGGATTGTAGACTTTCTCTTAGGACAGGAAAAAGGATATGAGGTTCTTCCAGGCATTGACCTGCTCAACTGGCTCCTTTTGCAGGAGGAGCAGTTAATTATGGCTTAAATTCACGATTCCTTGGGGCCCCTGGGTGGCTCAGTTGGTTAAGTGTCCAACTCTTTGTTTCGGCTCAGGTCACGTTCTCACAGTTCATGGGTTCGAGTCCCATACTGGGCTCTGTGCTGACAGTGCAGAGCCTGGTTGGGATTCTCTCTCTCCCTTTCTCTCAGCCCCTCCCATGCTCATCTTCTCTCTCTCTTCCTCTCTCTCTCAAAATAAATAAACTTAAAATAAATTCATGATTCCTTGCCCAAACCTAACTTACTGCTGCCTGTTATAGATGCTCTGTCTTCCACTCAAACAGGTCATTGGCCTCTGAAACCTATGCATCAGCATCTATTTGACGGGATTAACCAGGACCGTACATATGTTTTGGGAATTAACAGTGACAATAGCTATGTGAGTCCTTGGCTTGGAGACGCATCTTTTTTGTCCAAGGGATCACAGCAACCTTCCTTCTCTGGTAGGGACTTCTTTGCAATACAAACACACCTGCAGTGAGGAAATGCATTCCAGAATTATCTAACTGGAGAAGATGCCATCTGACAGACCAGGAACTCCAGAGGTGGGAAGCAGTGGCTTGCCAAGCCACACAGCCTGTCTCCCACAGACCCGAGACCAGAGTCAGGGTCTCCTCCCTCCTGCCACTGGCTCCCAAAAACTGAACACCAGACGGGGACTAAAAGTACTTGAGGTATTTGTCTGCAGCAGAAGAGGCTGGCCCCCCATGTTAATCCTCAGTCTCCCATCCCCTAAAAGTCCAGAGCACAAGTGTTGAGGATATTGGCCAACTCCTCAAGATTCCTGTTGTTCCTGTTGTTGGCTTGCAGGGAGAGCAGGGAGTCAGGCACAAGGTCAAGGAACTTACCTTGTGCCAACAGGACTTTGCCTCAACTCTGTTGACAGCTATATCCCTTCAACCTACCACACCTGAATGCACAGCCGGGGTGAGTTGTCGCATGGCTTTTGAGCATTGTGCAGATTTGGAAATAAAGACTCAGAGAACTCGAACAATTAGACCAAGGACACGTAGCCGGTAACCGCCCCTTAGCTCAGTTTCCTGCTTCTCCATCAGCCCTTGCCTGACGTATGTACCACGCTCCTTGTACATTGTCTTTACCAGTGTTAACTAGTTACTCCTGGGTTGCTGGAATCAACGGACACTCTTTCAGTCTTACCAAACACCTTCTTCCTGAAGGCGCTTCTTCCCTTGGCTTTCATGATACCACACTCTGGTTTTGTCCTCTCTGAATGTTCTCTTTCATTGTTTTTGGCTGGCTGATCCAACTCTACTAGACCATAAACATGGAAGTCTCTCGCGGATTTTTTTTTTTTTTGACCCCTCTGCTTTCTCTCTGCACCCTTGCTCTGGGGAATTATGTGCACACCTTGGACCTCAATTATCAGTTCAGGGCTGATGACTTCTCCATCTGAGTGGCCAGCTTATACCTGAACTCTGGACTTAGAAATCCCTGCTTGGATGGCACCCATGCCTCTCAAACTCCACTTATTCAGAGCTTAAGTCTTCATCTGCATTTCATCCTTGCACATGGCAGCCCCATCCACCTGGGATAATATCTGCCCGACTCTCTCTCTCCCTTGGGCCCCACACCCAAACAAACTTTTTGATTCCTCCTCTTAAGAAGCTCTTAAGCCTTCTGTTTCTTACCATCCTCACCACCACCTAATCCTCTTATGCTGGATTCATACAACCAGTATGAGTAGGAGACCTCAGACCCAGCCTGGAGCCTCTCCTAGGGAAGATGCTTATTGTTAATATTGGTTAAATATGTAAATCAAATAATCTGTCTAGTCTACTCAAGCCCGCTTTTTCTATGAAAAGGGAACTGTTCATCCCCTCAAGGTCTACTTCGTAAGGTTCCCATAAAAATGGAAATGAGATTAGGTGTTCCTCAACTTAAAAAATGCCACTAAATGTAAGATTCACATTTCTTTACCTACTTTTCAGTGGAAGGAGGGAGAGCACATTCATTGTTATCATTATTATTTAGTACCCTTTACTATTCCATAGAAATTTTATATCAACATAATTATTATTAACTCAAATGACTATATTAACTATAACTTCAAGATGCTAAAATGAAAAGGTGTACATCGACAAATCTGAGAAATCCATTAAGATGTGTGACAACACAGAGCAAATAGCATTGCATGATTGGTGGTTATTGGGGGGAGCAGATTAAAAAGACAGATTCTAGACTTACTGTTGGCAATTCTAATTCAGGGGCTGTTTTGTAAATAAAGATGCTCCAGTTATTCAGAAGGGGTGTCCAGTTTGGAACTGGTCACTAAAAAAACCCATAAAATCCACCCTGTTCTTTTACTAGAGAGGAAACTAAGGATTGTAGATAGCCTATAATTTGTCCCAGGTCACACACGGTCGGTCGGTCGTACCTAAGCTCTGACTCAGGATTGGCCTCCTACCTCTTTATCCCCCGGGGCTTCCTACCAGACCATACTGCCTCCTTCTGGCTCCAGCTCAGGCTTTCCCAGATCCTGGTGACTCTGACAGTTCCAGACTCCTGCATCATTATCTGTTCTCAAGAAGGAAAGTCTGTGCACAAATCACCCATGGGAAGAGCTGGCTACAGCCGGAGATGGTCTAGGGGATTTCTGTTGGGGACTGACAGTTGCACACACAAAACTGGTCTTACTTCCTTTAGGGTCTAGTAACTCTTTTGCTTCACATACCAAAATAAACTCCCCTTGAGTTTCCGGTATGCCTCCAATTGCCTCCATTTTCAAACAAGGCTAACGCTAAAAATCAGCCCGGCAGGCATTCAGCGACAGGTGGGTGTGGTTGGCTTTACTGTGAAACAGAGGCAAGTCCCCATAAACCGAGGATCTCTCCGTGTGCTCAGATTCAGAGATTCCGGAAACAAAGACCACCTGCAAAGGCGAACGGAGACTAGCTGGACCCTCTGGGCAGCACCAGCCACCCTAACCAGGCCAGAGGGGCCAGATCCCAGTGTCCAGACATAGACATACGAGCGAAACCACCAACGGTCCCCATTTCACCAAAGTCTTAGGGTTCTGAACACACGCCTCCACTCGGCACTTAGTTTCTGCATGTGTGAAACATCGGATTGTGTTGAGCTGGATTCATTCGGTCCCTCCTTTCCTCATTCCCCAAAACCCTGTTTCACACAGCAGCTCATTCCCCAGGCCTGACACAGAGAGTGGATATATCTGGGTTGTTCTGGCTGAAGTGGTCACAAGGTCCAGAGTGCAGGTCTTGGTTTCCGGGAGAGCCCTGAAGTCTCCAAGGAACACGTGAACTCTGCGGAGGCGATGCTCTCATTCCTTCCCCCTCAGCTGTCATGGGGCTACGATTCTCGCTGGCAGTACATGGCGGTTCTGAGCATAACTGTGAAAAGCTGGCATCCACGCAGGGCTCTGCCTTCAGTCCCATGCCCGAGCACAGGCTTACAGCAGCCTGAGGGGAAGCAATTGGCTGTGACCATAAATGTTACCTTCATGAAGTGTGTTTACATTCTAGTGAGGGGCACTGCCCAACCTTCAGTTCTGACAGACAAGGTAACCCGTTCGGGGAGGGTTACTGGCAGCTGGGGGGCAGGTCAAGGACATTCCTTCGGAGGCTTTCCCTACTAAGTATGGGAAGAGAGAGTGTGAGTGGAGAGAAGAGAGGAAGGTCCTTAGTTAGAGATTTTCCTAGACTGTACCACTAGTATTGATTTTATTTCTTCAGAGCGCACTGAAACTTCACTCAGCCTTACAAAGGAGACTCTGACAGCCGCCACGGCAGGGGTGAACCTTGAGGAGTTATAAACACCGTGTGATTGCCCTCACATGTAGTACAGAGTGGTCTGACTCACAGAGACAGAACGTGGAATGGAGGTTTCCGGAGGCTGGGGTGGGGAGAAGGGGAAGTGAGTGTTTAACGGGCACAGAGTTCCACTTTGGAAAGATGGATAGTTCTGGGTACGGATGGTGGTGGTGGTTGCACAACAGTGCGAATACACTTAATGTGCTGTGCATTCAAAAATGGTTAATTATTTGTACCTTACCACAACTTTCAGAAGTAAGTATTTTTTCAAAAGTATTCCACTGTAGGGGTGCCTGGCGGGGCGGGGGGGGCTCACTTGGTTGGGCATCCGACTCTTGATCTCAGCGTAGGTCATGATCTCACGGTTGCTGGGTTTGAGCACTGCATCAGGCTCTGTGCTGACAGTGTGGAGCCTGCTTGGGATTCTCTCCCTCCCTCTTTCCCTGTCCTCCCCCTGCTCATGTTCTCTCTCTTTCTCTCAAAAATAAATTTTTTTAAAAAAAGTATTCCACTATCGATGGAACACAGATATATTATAAATGCATTATAAAAATGAAGTTGATCCAATGATATTGAAAAACGTCCCAGTGAAAATTGGAAATAAAGCAAGCCGCAAAGCAGTATCACAGCATGGGGCCTTTAAAAATACACGTGCGTCTGACGACGTGCGTGAATAGATGGCTGTACAGGTGCAGAGGAAAATGTCACAGACTGAGAGAAACCACACTGATGGCGAGCCATTCCAACATCTGTGGGAAGTAGAATTCAAGGTGACTTTCATTTTCTGCTGATATGCATCAGTATTGTTTTAGCTTTTCACAGCACGCATATTGTTTGTGGAAAGGAAGCCAACAGCAGGGAAGACGGCTGTGCAAGCACCCCCCACGCGGTCCACTCCGCCTGGGTTCAATCCTGGGCCCATCCCTCATGAACTGTCGATTATTCTGTGCCAGTCTGGGTGTCTCATCCAGGGAAATGGGGACAGCCATGTGCTCGTAACACAAAGCAGAAGCCAGAGCTGTGCTTAGGGTACTGCAGAATCGGACATCCGGCCAGATTTCCCTCGAAATGCCATTCTGAATTCTAGAGCATCTATCAATGCTCCCCTTCAAATGAGAGAGTGGCTGCTTAAATTGCACGTATTTTAAATAAGATTCTTCATAACAAATTTCAGTTAGTACCATAGGTAGTATATTTATTCTAAAGAACTTAAGGAAAACTGCTAAATGGAAAAAAAAAAAAAAAGAAAGAAAAAGCAAGAGCTGTCTGAAATATCACTTACCGAACATCGTCAGTTACTGAACACCCCCTCCCCCGCCCTAATCTGTCCATTACTTTCTCACCTTGACTGTAGGAAAGGCACAGGAGCCTCTGGTGTTTTGACTGCTTGTTCTTCCTACCTAACAGAGGGGCAGCTAAATGCCACATCCACATCCACCTAGAGGCTCAGAATTGACATCTGGTCTAACTCGGGGGCTGATTCAACTCCCTTCGTGGCCTCTCGTGGCTCTGCAGACTAGACACTTGCTCGGGTGTGAAAGACCCCACCTGTACATGGCCTGGGGGGGTTGCTCAGTCAGGCTCTCTCCTTCTTCTTCCCCCACCCCGTACTCAGGAGCAGTCCCCACATACTCAGCCGAGACCCGACCTCGGAGGAGCGCTGAGCTGGGCCTGAATCAGTTCAACCCCACGATGAAAGGCCAAGTCTCATCTGATCTTGGCAGGTGAGCCCCAAGGCAGGTGCTACCCAGCACCGCCCCTCCCCACCTGCCTCCCTCACCTCTGCACCCCGGTCTCAGGCCCCCAAGGTGTGACCAGCACCTGACACAAAGAGTCCTGCCTCTGGACAGCGGCCAGCAAGGCGGCCTAGGAGACGTGTCCTAGAGATCAGCGGCCAAGGACACGACCTCGGCAGACCACGGTCAAGGTCTGGTCCATGTGAGAGGGCCAGGGAAAGGGCTAGAAAGTGTGCCCGCTGCTTCTGGGACGCACACAGCCACAAAGCAGGATGTAGCATACATTATCCGAATAATCACAGAGAATAAATATGCACAGAATGAATACAGGCAGGGTTGGCTCACGGCCTGGCCCTTCAAGCCTCCTTCCCCTCCCCACAGGTAAATACCATTAACACTGGAGCTTTTTCTTTTTTTTTAGGTCCTGGGCTTTTTGCTTTGCATTTACATATGTGAGTGTGTGTGTGCACGCATGCACGTACACACACACGCACACACACAGATTTTTCTTTCTTCCCCACACAAAGGTCCTTAAATCTGAGGCTCCTCCTTGAAAATAACCTGACTCATGCTTCTCTGTCCTAAAATGTGTTACGATTACCATTCTCTAGAAAGCAAGAGCAATGGAGAGGGTGCCCTCCAGAAGAGGCCTGAGGCTGTCAACCTGAGGCCTTGAGTTTGTTTTGGGGACAGAGTAGAATGGAAAGGGACTGCCATTAGGATGCAGAGAGGGAACCTGATACAGGTGCCAGGAGGGAGCAAGCTGGGGGTGGGGACGGAAGGAATGGGCCCTGGAGGAAATGAAGGTTAACCAAACAGCCAAGGCTGGACGCTTAAAACAGCAAACATTCACCTGTCCTAGTTCTGGAGGCAGGACGTCCGAGATCAAGGTGCAGGCAGGTTTGGATGATGCCTTTCTTCTCTGTGCTCACCTGGCGCTGAGAGAAGAGAGAGGTCTCCCTCTTCCCCTTCTCATAAGACCACCGGTCCCAGGGGATCAGGCCCCACCCTCATGACTTTATTAACCCTCATCACCTCCTTAAAGGCCCCTCTCCAAATAAAGCCACATTGGAGTTAGGGCCTCGGCATAGGAATTTGGCAAGGACACAATTCAGTCCTTAGCAACACTACTATGTTCATTCATTTCTTCCAAACAGTGACTGGGTATCTATGGCAGATAGCGGAGCCCCCCGGGAGGAGAGGTAATGGGGTTTCCACTCAGTCCCTCCCCCAGGTTTCACTAAGTTGGGTGGGGGTAGTGACAAGTCTGTAAAGTACATCATGGGGAAGAAGGTGTGAGGGAGCAGCTCAGAGGCCCCCAGCCATGTTTAGAGCCAAGAGCAGAAGTCAGGGAGGGCTTCTCGGAGGAGGTGACGGGGAACATGAACACAGCTCACTGACGGGAGCCCCCAGAGAGCTGGGCACGATCTTCGCCCCTCCAGTGCTCAGCGCATAGTTATGTAATAAATACTGTTGAAATGCAACCAAGTGTATCTTTGATGAGGAATGATCCAGACATCCACATAAAGTGTGTGGATCAGCCCGGTGCCTGTGAGCTGTCAGTAAATGTAGCTGTTCTTACACTCCTTGCACCCTGTATGCGGCAATGTGAGTTCACCACCATCCCTCTGCCAGTGGAAACACCACAAACACCAGTGCACCTGACCGCTAGGAGCCCTGTTCCAATCTCTCTAGCTCATGACTGGGGAAATGCAAGTCAAGACAGAGTGTCCCGGCTGGCAGGTGGGGCCTGCCAGGAAGGGCCGGACCTCACCAGGAAAGGTGGCCTTGCCCCCGGCCTGGAGCTTCCTGACGGCCACGGGAAAAGGGAAACAGGAAGGCAGAGACTCACTGCAAACACAGACACCTGCATCTCACCTGCACACACTCCGACCTACCCCCAGCCAAACAGAGCCAGGGAGCCAGGTTCTCTCCCCATTTTGTCCTCTGGGACCCCTCATCCTTTCAAATAGATAGACCGCTCCAATTTCCTGCCTCTTCTTTCTTCTTCTTCCTCTTTTTCTCCTTCTTCTTCTTCTTCTTCTTCTTCTTCTTCTTCTTCTTCTGCTGCTGCTGCATCTTTTTAGCACGGGCCAGGGGCTGTGCGGCTGCTCTCCCATTTCCAACGCCCTCTCCCCTGACCTGAGGCTCTCTGGTGGTGGTGTCTTCTCATCGTGGCTACTTGGGACCCTGCTGCTGGGGGCTTCCCGCCGAACGGCAAACACCGTAAACACAAAAAAGGACCGAAAACATTGAAAGCCAGTGTTGACACAGGGCCAAGGGTAAAAGAACAGAGCTCCAACCCTCAGGTGCCAGAAATAAAGTAGAAACTGAGCCAGGGGTGAAGGAAAATTGCTTCCGTGGGAAGCAGACAGATAACGGACGCAGATTGGACCCCGGGGGCTGGAGGAATGTCAGTGCCCACATCAGGCAGGACGGACGTCGTAGATACCTACCTGGCTGCAGCCCCCTAGAACAAGTCTGGGGCTTGCTCTCATAGCCTCGCCAGATGGCAAACCCAGTGGATGCCCTGTGATGCTTTTTTCTCCTACGAAGTTTGCTGCATTAGGCGGCCCCCTCCCTCCTCTGAAAAGGATCCCTCCCCTGACCTCCACCCCCTCTCTCATGGTTTTCTTTCACACTCCCTTAAATGTCAGTCTTCTCCGGGATTTGCTAAAAGCCTTCTTTCCCTACAGGTTTCACTCACTACCACGGCCACCTTTACATTTCCATGCAAATCACCTGCCTTCCAAAACCCCATACCCGCCTCTTTGTCACAAGGCACCACAGCCTAGTCACCCCCGTGAATGCCTGGGAAATTGCTCCCTTGAACCCCTGGGTGAGGGAGCCGGGGTATGAACACCCCGGCTCCCACATCCCCTAGCCTGGGAACCCCGGGCCTTGTCCTCCCGAGACCGCCTACACAATCCAGCTCCGAGCATCCCCTGTGGCCTCAATATCACACATTTTAGAGGCTGTCCTGCCTCCTCCACATCATTTCTCCCCCACCTTACTAATATTCTTGACATTTCCCGGTCACTACGTTTGCTCATGCCTCCTGGAAAACCTCACACTCCAACATTTATTCAACCACCCTTTCCCCGAAGCAGCTGCACCTCCTGCACCTCCTGCTTACTCCATCTCGGGATATGACGTCACCTGTTATCTAAGTTTCTGTCCGTTCCTCTTCACGACCTCAGCGAAGACCTCAATTCCGCCACCAGCCTCTCGTCTTCCCAAGTCTAGTCCTGCCCTCCTCCACCCATCTCCCACACTTCCCTCAGGCTGTTTCTAGAATGCCAGCTCCTCCACTCATTTCCAGAGATTCAAATCTTCCAAAGCCTCCCTCTCGCTAAGGAGAAACCCCAAACTGTTCAGTGTTACATTTAAAAACCGAAATATGCGTCCGCACACCTCGAGCGCTGTCCTCGCCCATCCCACGCCTGAAACGCATCCCCAGCGGAGTACCTCTCCGGGGTTGTCACACCATCTGTCTACTCCCGGGCCTTCCCAGCTGGGCTTATGCAGCAAGCCTCCACAAAACCTGTTCCTCCCTGTGCCCCAACCCCCTGGACATCGCCTGGTGCATCATGGGAACTGGATTCATGCACCTGACTCAGCCAATGAAAGAATCAATAAACTTGAGTGTAACGAACACTTACGTATGTTTTTATTCACCCAACACCTTGGCCCGTCTGAGTGTTTAGGGAGCTCTAACTTCAGAGCTTAATAGGAGGCAAAAACGCCCCTCGGCAGGTGCTGAGTGTGTGACGATCTTGCTTTCCCAGACTCCCTTGCGGCTGGCCCTGTGAGCGAGGCTCTCCCACCCGGACCCCGGGCAGCTGGGACACTGGGACCAAGGGTGGGGCTCAGGATGAGAAGGGCAGGGAAGGGGGCTCCTGCTGCCAAACCCTCATCTGCCTGTCCTTCCATTTCTGTGTGCCTCTTTGTTTCTCTCTTCTCTTTTTGTCTGTCTCTTTCTTACCTTTGTATTTACCTCTTTATGTTAACTCTCTGTCATGGTTTCTCCCTTCCTTTTCTCTCTCTTAATTTCTCTGTCTCCCTCAGTCTCTGTCTCTGACAGTCGGTGCAAGCATGTATCTCTCTGTCCTTCTCTCTGGCAGGGCTGCCGTGGAAGTATCTGGAAGGTGGTGCTTAGGTACAGACTGTGCTCTGCGGTGGCAGCCACAGTGAAGGCCAGTTCCTGGTGTCTCATGCACAGCGGCCACAGCACAGGGCCCTCATTGACCGGTTGTGCAGCACAGTCTGGACAGTGTTCTGGAAGCTGAGCTGTAGGCTCGTTCTCCAGGACCCCCCATCGACGATCCTGTGACATACCCAATATCCTCTTAAGAAACTCCTCTCTTATTTAGGGGTGCCTGGGTGGCTCAGTCGGTTGAGCATCTGACTTCGGCTCAGGTCATGATCTCACAGTTTGTGACTTCGAGCCCCGCTTTGGGTTCTGTGCTGACAGCTCAGAGCCTGGAGCCTGCTTGGGATTCTGTCTCCCTCTCTCTCTCTCTGCCCTTCCCCTCTCCCTCAAAAATAAACAAACATTAAAAAAAGAAGAAACTCGTCTCTTGCTTAAACAGCCACAGCTGATTATGTTGCCCAGATAAGAACATTGACCAAGAGGAAAAGCTTTGACCATTAGGAAAGCTGCTTATAGAATTATGAAAACTCCTAATAAATAAAACATGTAAAAAAATCTTTACAATTGATGAGAACTCGAGAGAGCCTTCGATATTTGCTGACACAACACCCCCAGTGTGACAGCTGAAAGACTGGGTTTCCAATCCTTGCAGCTCAGGAAGACTCGGCCCAGTCTGGAAACCAGGCCTTCTGACCCCAAGCTGCCACACCACTTCCTCGGAAGCCGTGGGCGAGCACTTCTGGGCAACATATGTCCAGTTGGAAAAAGGAAAGGCTGGATTTGATAAGACGCTCCACATCGTCTGTCATCAGGGAAATGCCAATCAAAACAAGGACACCCCACTGCACACCTGTGAGAACGGCCAGAATCTGGAAGCACTGAGAACACCAAATGCTGGGGGCGACGTGGAGAAACACGAACTCTCGCTCACTGCCGGTGGGGATGCAAACTGTGCAGCCCCTTTGGAAGACAGTTTGGCAGTTTCTCACACATTAAACATGCTCTTACCATGTGACCCGGCAACTGCACTCCTTGATATGCGCACAAAGGATTTGAGGACTTATCCCCACACGAAAACCTGACCCAGATGTTTACAGCAGTTTTGTGCCTAACTGCCAAAGCTTGGAAGCCATCAAGGTGTCCTCCAGTAAGTGAACGGATAAGGAAACCGTGGTTCATCCAGACAATGGGATATTATTCAGCGCCGAAAAGACATGCTCTATGAAGCCATGAGAAGACACGGAGGAACCTTAAATGCCTATCACAAGTGAAAGAGGCCAATCGGAAAAGACTACAGACTGTTTCCACCTCTGTGACATTCTGGAAAAGGCAAAACTATGGAGACAGTAAAGAGATCAGTGGTTGCCAGAGGGGAGAGGGGGGAGGGAGGGATGAATAGATGGGGCACAGAGGACATTTAGGGCAGAGAGATTGCTCTGCATGACACTGTAGTGGTGAATACATGTGTCCAAGCCCACAGAATGTATGACACCCACAGTGAACGTTAATGCTATGGACCTGAGGCGATAATGATTTGTAGATTTAAGCTCATCAATTGTAACGTATGTTCCCTCTGGTGGAGGATGCTGATGGGGGGAGGTTGTGGGGAGTGGTTAGAGGGTATACGGGAAATCTCTGTGCCTTCTCCTAAATTTGGCTGTATACCTACATCTGCTCTAAAAAAAAAAGTCTTGATAAAAATATACTGTTTCAGTGATAGAAGAGGCCCATAGATTACAAAAGATTTGAGAGACACAAGGGGAGGGGAGGGGAGGGGAGGGGAGGGGAGGGGAGGGGAGGGGAGGGGAGGGGAGGGGAGGGGAGGGGAGGGGAGGGAAGGGAGAAGGAAGGGAGACTGACATTGGTTACTTAAGGAGAACGCTCACAGCAGAAGCAGAGAATGGAGAAAGCAGCCTTGGCCTGTGGGAAAGTCCACCCCTGTAGGCTAAATGAAAAGCAACCAGTTCAGCTTTGATCAGGGAAGAGGGTGATGTCTGGGGCCGTCTGACAGGGAACACAGCTCAGCTACATACACTCGCCCCGGCTGGGGGCTTAGTGTCCCCTGAGGCCGCTTGTTCGGGCCCTGGGAGCCGCTCCAGCGGGGCCGCTAGCCTGAGCTGCCTTCTCCGGGAACCCCATCAGCATTGTCCAGCCTCAGAACCAAACAGAACTGGCCGGAGGAGCCAACCCCAGGTTTCCAGGCTGAAGGCTGAATCCGGTCGCAGCCAGATGGAGAAAAGCGGGTCCACGTGACTCGCAGCCTACTCGGGGCAAATGGCACCAGGGGTTATTTATTAGAATTTCACTCTGTGGATTGCGACACCACCCTTCAGATCGCCCATGTGATTGTGCAACCCTCTGCCCTATAAATACAGACACTCCCGCCTCTGGAAGCCTCTGTCAGCTCGGCCTCCGAGGAGCCTCCTTGGCCAGGCATCCGGGCCCAACCCACCGGCCGCCATGAAGGCTCTCTGCTTCCTGCTGCTGGCGCTGTGCCTCCTCTCCCGCCTGGCCCCAGGTGAGCTTTGGGACACTCTCGCCCTGGGCCAGGAAGCAGGGGCTGAGTTCGGAGGACAGCTGCCCTTGTGTCCCAGGGGATGGAGGGACGGAAAAGCATCCCCAAGGTTGAGCGGCCGGCTTGGGCAGGTGGCAATGGGCAGGCCTGTTGAGCCTGGGGCTAGGGGCCACCCCCGGGGGTGACAGACTCAGGTCTCCCCCAGTGACTGTGGCTTGGGGGCGGGGGGCTCTTTGCTGTCGGTGCTTGGCAGGGATGTGGGGCTGGTCTCGGGGAGCTGCAGCATCTCCCAGCCCCGTGTTTGCCTTGGACATCTAGGAAGTCTGCCGTGTGGAAGGGGACCACCCACTCCACCAGCAACATGGCTCCCTGCACTGAGGGGCCAGCTCCCTATCCAGCTGAGGGAGGGGCAGGCTGCCACCCCGGCTCACCCTGGTCACTGGGTAGGGGCTCCCAGATGCCACGGCCAGAAGATGCCAGTTCCTCTGGGTCAAAACAGCGGTACACCTGCTGTAAGAGGAGGCAGTGCAGCCAACTGGGGGACATGTTTTATCCTGGCCCCCCCACTCCGTCACTGAGTGGCCTTGAGCAACCCATGCATGCTGGGCCTCAGTTTCCCCATCTGCAAAATGAGTGGGCCACTGCAGGTGGCCCTTAGAGCACCAAAGCTCCGGAATTCTCTCAAAGATCAGATTGTGCTTCTCTGCAGGGCATCACATAGACGTGGCTTCTCCAAACATGACTCAGTCCCCCATCTGAAAACTGGGTCCAAGATATTCTAAGGTAGACTTTGAGTGTTTCCAGCCGGGATCTATCGGAGGGGTGGGGAAATCAACCGAATGAGTTGCCACCACATTTTTTCAAAAGAACAGAAAATACTAGTGCACGCCACACAGCGCACATCCGTGCCGTTTCGCCGTCCTCTTACTCCCGCGGGTGTGTGAATGTGTGTGTTTGTTCTCGGTGGCCGTCCAAAATCGCTTACTGTGGTTCAGTGCCAACTCAGAAAAGTTGGAAAGCCACTAGGTTAACCCGAAGAGTTATCAATCAGTCCGTCACCTCTAAATACGATTTAAGCATGTCATTCAAAGCACAGAATATAAAAGTGTTTCCAAGGATGTGCAGGGACGACCGGACCTAGCAGTTAGACAAATAGTGGTGAACAGGATTGAACACTTGGCGTATGCAGGATTCACTCAGACTCTCCCCGGGGGATCTACCCCGTGCTGCCCTCCCGACGGCACGTAAATCCCGTCTGCACAGCCCTGCCAGGAAATGGATTCTCAGTATGGGGACGGGACTAAGTTTACTGTCTGAAGGTTGCTCAGTGGAGCTCCTGGAACGTGCTGCTCGGGTCCCAGCCTCACACAGTGACTCACCCTGAGCCCTCACGTGGGATCGGTTCACTCCCATTTCTGGGAAAGCCGGTAGGTTCATCTAGTCACACAGGGGGAAACCGAGGCCCACGTGCCCCGAGGCAAATGACAGTTGTGGAGTCACTGCAGGAAACCATGACTTGACAGTCTCTTTTAGCAGTTTTTAATCTCTATCAGAAAAAAAAAAAATCATTTCTTCCTCTTATCTTCTACAAATCTTACATCTTATTCCTGGGAACACAGAATGATGTCAAAATGTCAAGGCAACTCGGGTCCCTGATCAGCTGGACAAGAACCCAGCCAAGGGGTACAGAAATCAGGGGAGTCTGAGGCTGTCTGCTCACCGATTCAGTGACTATTTAGTTAACAGCTACTGTGTGCCAGCATTGTCCCGGAAAACACAGCCCTCGATGTCATGGCCTTACATCGTAGGAGCAGAGCATGACAAGAAACCCAATTTTATAATTAATTGTCTCATTACCATTGTGTTGTGAAATGCCATTAAGTACAGGGTGGTAACAGAACACGTCACAGTGGGAGCTGACCTGGTCTTGAGGGGCCAGGCAGGCTTTCTTGAGGAAGCAGAGATGGGAAGGAAAGATGGAGGTCACTTTGGTGTTCATGGTATTTTAAAATATAATATATTTATATATATAAATGAGGGGCGCCTGAGTGGCTCAGTCAGTTAAGCATCCGACTTCGACTCAGGTCATGATCTCACGGTTCGTGAGTTCAAGCCCCAAGTGGGGTTCTGAGCTGACAGTGCAGAGCCTGCTTGGGATTCTCTCTCTCTCTGCCCTTCCCCCTCATGCTTGCTGTCTCTCTCTATAAATATGTATATAAATAAACTTTAAAACACACATACACAGAATGAGGCCACATTCCCACATAGCACCAGGGAGCTGCAGCCGTGGTGGCTGCTGTCCCAGATGGACACTTGTGTCCACATCACCACAGACCCTACTACTCCCTATCGCCTCCCCTCAGACCACTGCATCGACATCTAGCATCTGCCTGGCTGCGGTGCGTGTCCGGGTCCGCAGTCTTGAGGGAAATACACTGGTAAAAGGTGAAAGGGCAGGTGGGACTAAGGACAAGCTGGACAGAAAGGAAATCAGGTGGGAAGGCCCACAGAGGAAGAGAAACAGAAACCCCAAAGCTGTCTTTTAACTTAGTGCTTCGCCCAGGCCCCTGTGGGAGAGGAAGAATCATTATCCTCATTTTGTGGATAAATGGCTTGGCCAGACTCACACAGGGCTGGTGACAGGCCAAGGGAGGACTACAACCCAGGCCATCGGCACTGCCCGCCCTCGGGGCCCAGGGTGTCAGCACAGAGAGGAGTCACAGGGACAAGAGGCTCTGGGGCCTCAATGAGTGAAGCCTTCCATGGCAGGAAACCACGTGGGTGTGGACAAGCCCAAGACTTCTAAGCCGAGACAGTGAAGGAATCAGAAATGGCTTCTTCAGAGGCTGTGTTCACAGCGTGGATGCTGGTCAGGGGACAGCTGCACAGACACAGAGGTGCAGACAGGACCTTCTCTCCTAGCTGCGCCTTTGTCCCAGGTGGTCAGCCTGTTACTATAGCAACACTAACCAAGCCGCCTGACAGAGGCACGGGCCACTCCTCGATACCCCTCCTTCCTGTCCCTCTGAGACACGGCTGGCACTCCCGGAGGTCTGGGCCTCGGTTTTCACCATCTTTAAAATGATGGTTTAGGCAAAATGACTCCCAGCTCCCTCATTCCGTGACCCTCGGTCTCTGCCCTGCCTTGCCCACACCTGAGCATCGCACTCTGTGATCCCCACCCCAACCTGCTTGCCCGAATTCCTTCCACCTGTCTGACCTCTGGCGACAGCCACCAGGAATGTGCGTGCTATGGCCTCTGGGTCCTATCCAGAAAAACACGCTCCCCAGTGCCTCAGACATAAGGGCCCTGCGGCCTCCAAACCAGGCTTTGCAGAAGCCACCTGGTCAGTGCCGCACGGGAAACTGAGCTGTCCTCACAGAATGTCACACGTGGCTCTTCACAGCTGGAAAAAAGCAGTTCTACGAATATCATCTCACCACATGTCCCGGCCAGAAAATAGCAAGTATTTGACTTCATTTGTGTCTCCAAACCCCATACTCTTTCCACAGGCTTCCCAAAGACCTCCGGATGCATCACCAGGCACAAGGATCGATCTTTTCAAGGTTTTTTTTTTTTATTTTAACGTTTTATTTATTTTTGAGACACAGAGAGACAGAGCATGAGCAGGGGAGGGGCAGAGAGAGAGGGAGACACAGAATCGGAAGCAGGCTCCAGGCTCTGAGCTGCCAGCACAGAGCCCGACGCGGGGCTCGAACTCACGGACCGCGAGATCATGACCTGAGCCGAAGTCGGACGCTCAAGTGACTGAGCCACCCAGGCGCCCCACAAGGATCAATCTTAAGAATAATCTAGACAGAGGGCTCGTGGGTGACTCGGTTGAGCATCCAACGCTTGATTTCAGCTCAGGTCATGATCCCAGAGTCTTGAGATCGAGCCCCATGTTGGGTTCTGTGCTGAACATGGAACTTGTGTAAGATTCGGTCTCTCTCTCTCTCCCCCTCCCCCTCCCCCCGCCTCTCCCCCTCTCCCTCTGTCCCTCTCTCTCCCTCTGCCTCTCTCCCCTGCTCACATCCTCTCTGTCTAAAATGAAAAAAATAAAAAATTTAAAAAAAGAATAATCTAGACAGGAATTGAGTTAAAACTTCTCACGCACTTATAAGAGGCTTTGCTGATTTCCAAAGTGTGAGTTGGCGAGCAGGGAGGTCATGAGCTACTTGTCTGAAGAAGACAGTCTCTGGACTGCAGTTATGCTCCAGTTCAGTCTGGAGTTTTGTTATTTGTTTTGAGGAGTGGCTTGTGTATTTGATTTTGTCCCCAGATACCTTGCGAGTGAAGTCTGACCCTTTCTAGCCCCCACCGACGGCCTGAACAGCACCAGACTCCTACACCGACAAGCAGCCTCTCTTTCAGTGCCCCACCTGCTCGTGGGCAGGCCTCCCCCTGACACGACCCCCACCTGACCACCTTGTCCTGACCAGGGAAGGCCCAAAGCTGACTTGCTGAGGCCCAGAGGGCTCCCACCAGCCGATCTCCCAGTCTCGCTCACTCTCCACCACCGCGTCCCTGTACGCCTCCCCGTAGGCACGGAGCTCTGCCGTCGGTGTTGCGAAAATCCAGACTGCATTCTTTGGCTCCATGTATCTGTACGTATGTTTGCTCCTCACGCAGCTGAGGCTGATCGGTCACGTAGGTGGTGTTCTGGCTCCTGACTTTCTGCAAGCCTGGCCTTTTCCTGCACATTCCGCAGTGCGGTGCCGGCCGAGACGGGGGCGCGGATCCTGGCGCACCGCGAACGTGGGCCTCGTCTTTTCTGAAACGCTTATCATGTTGGCGATTTGCTCTCGCCTCCGCCTGGTGGTTCTTTAGCCCAAGAACTGTATAGTTATTTATTCAACAGTTTTGCCTTCCAACGGTGTTCCAAAGCCTCACCTGCGGCTCTAATTAACACAAAGGCAACCTTCGTGCCCTTGCTTCAGAGCAGAAGGGCACAGAGCGAGCTCTGTTCTCAGCAGCCTGACAGCCGCACTTCCATGCTCGGATCCTCTCCCCTCTCTGTCTCCCATTCCCTGAAAGGCTTTTCGGGAAATGTTATTTTTGTGGCTCTTCTGTGTAAGGTCTAAAGATCCCCTTCTGCATTTATCTCCTTTATGATCCATCCCGCCTGCTCTCCCTTGAACCATCAGCCTGTCACCTGCACAGGTTATATTGCCTGTCGGCAGTGTGGAAAGTTGGGGTTCCTGCTTGATGCAGATTTATTTTCTGATGACTCTCAGACTTCAACCTCTCGGGTGCTCGCTGCCCCGACTGTTCCTTCCTCCCTCTTGTTTTCTTCCGTGCCTGACCCATGCGTGGGCACATATTTCCTAATTAGTCTCCTGCCTGTTATTACCCCCTGACTAGTTGCCATTGCGTTTAGGTGGGATTAGGGACAATCCAGCTGTAACTGGCTTAAACGTGTGCACATCTGAACGAGTCCCCATTTCTGCCTCAAGCACAGAAGCCGGCACAAACCCGCTTTCTCTCCTTCTCACCCCTCATTCTTACCTGGAAGGGGGTTGTCCCTCTTCCACATTCCTTTGGTTCCGGGCGCTCCAGCGGGCTCACGGGGTGTGCTGGGTTGCATTCCTCAGGCCGCTCCGTGAGGACCCAGGTGGGAATGAGCACCAAGTTCAGGGAAGAGTTGGTGCCCTTGGGGAAGGGGAGAAGAGCAGGCTGAGTTATCTGCGGAGCTCACGGGCAGGGAAGGGGACCAGCGCAGGGACAGGAGAGGGCACTGGCGGCTGCATGTGGAGCAGGACGTGAGCAGCTCTGGGAATATGCAGAGACCTCTTCAGAAGCAGCTCTTCCTTTTTTCCCTGCCAAATAGGACATGCATCCAGGAAAGTGCAAAAGCATGAAGTACAACCTAATGAACTATTATACACAAGCAGCCTGTACCCAGGGTTTTAGTCAAGAAGTGGGACTTGGCCGGTGCCCAAGAAATACCCCTCCAGCCTTCCGGGTCACCCACCCTTTGCGCCTTCCCCCAACGGTAATCATTGCTTGACTTTTATGGCAATGACTTCCTTTATTTCTTGCACTTTTACCTTGTCAACACTCGTGCTGAATAATACAGCTTGGGTGGTGCCTGCCTTTCAATTGGCGAGATGCCAAGAGACAGGGGACATTGTGTGTCATAGGATATGCACAGGGGCGCCCGGGGGGCTCAGTTGGTTAAGCATCTGCCTCTTGATTTCGGCTCAGGTTATAATCTCATGTCCGTGGGATCGAACCCCACACTGGGCTCTGTGCTGAGAGCAAGGAGCCTGCTTGGAATTCTCCCTCTCCCTCTCTCTTTGCCTCTCCCCTGCTTGCACCCATGCACTCTCTCTCTCTCTCTCTCTCTCTCTCTCTCTCTCTCTCTCTCAAAATAAATTAAAAAAGAAAAACCATCTTCCAAAAAAACAGGATGTGCACATATTCGATGTGATAGATGCCGCACTGCTCTCCAGGGAATGACAGTTCCCACTGCTCCGTATCCATGCCAACAATCATTTTTAAATTGTAACAGTCTGCTGACTGTAGTGGCAGCTCGGAGTTTTAATTTGCATTTTCCCAATAAATAACAAGTTGACCACTTTTGTATACAGTTACAGCCATGTGGATATCTTTTGTGATATGTGAAACTATGTGTCTATGTTTCCTATAGATTACCTGTCCTTTCTTAGTGATTTGTAGCAGTTCTTTGTATATTCTGCATGGGAGCCCTTTGTCGGCTGTAAGCATTACAAATCTCTACTGCTCTCTTGTGCTTTGATTTGCCTCCTAATGGAAACTTTCCTTACATAGAAGTTTATATCATTATCACAATGTGGCTAAATGTGTCATATTTTGTCCTTTATGGTTAATGCTTTTCATATCTTTTTTTAAAATTTTTACTTATTTTTGACAGAGAGAGAGAGACACAGCATGAGCAGGGGAGGGGCAGAGAGAGAGAGGGAGACAGAATCTAAAGCAGGCTCCAGGCTCTGAGCTGTCAGCACAGAGCCCGACGCGGGGCTCAAACCCACAGACTGCGAGATCATGACCTGAGCTGAAGTCAGACGCTCAACCGACTGAGCCACCCAGACGCCCCAATGCTTTTTGTATCTTAAGAGATCTTTCTTGGGGCTCCTGGGTGGCTCAGTCAGTTCAGCACCTGACTCTTGATTTCGGCTCAGGTCACGAACCCAGGGTCGTGGGATTGAGCCCTGCGTTGGCTCAGTGCTGAGTGTGGAGCCTCCTTGTAATTCTCTCTCTCTCCCTTTCTCTCTGCCCTTCCCCTGCTCATGCTCACTCTCTCTCAAAATAAAAAATTTAAAAAGGAAAAAAATAAGTCTTTCTTTACCTCCAAAACATGAAGAAAGTCTACAACATTGTTTTCTGAAGGCTCATTATTTTTCCTTTTTCATTTAGACTTCTAATCCATCTGTCAGTGGTTTTTATCTTTTTAATATTCTGATTTTTTTTTTTTTTTTAGAGAGAGAGAGAGAGAGAGAGAGAGAGAGAAAGCATACGTGTGCATGTGTGCACAAGTTGGGGGGGGGGGGCAGAAGGAGGGAGAGAGAATCCCAAGCAGGCTCCACACCCGGCTCAGAGCCCACGGGGCTCCCTGTCTCACTACTGTGAGATCAGGACCTGAGCTGAAATCAAGAGTAGGATACTTAACCAAGTGAGCCACCCAAGTGCTCCCATCTGGCAATTGTTTTAATGTGTGAGTTAAGGGCAAAGTTGTGTGTTTTGTTTTTTGTTTTTTTCAGTATGAATATCCAATTGTCCTGGAACCACCTCTAAGGAGACCATGTCCCCCGCACTGTTCTCCTGAGCCACTGTTGGTCTACATCAATCCTCCGTATATGCATGGGTCCCTCTCTATGCCCTGCATTCTGTTCCATTTGTGTTTGTCCTTGTGTTACCACCACACAGTCTAATTACAGTGGGTCTATAATTAGTCTTGAAATCCAGTAAAGCAAGTCCTCCTACCTTCTCCAAGAGTGATTTGGCTATTCTTGGTCCCTCTGAATTTCCACATGAATTTGAGTAAGTTTGTCAAGTTTCACTGAAAGAATCTCTTGGGATTTTCATGATATTGAGTTAAATCTACTGGTTAGGGGCACTTGGGTGGTTCAGTCGGTTAAACATCTGACTTCGGCTCAGTCATGATCTCGCAGCTTGCGAGTTTCAGCCCTGCGTCGGGCTCTGTGCTGACAGCTCAGAGCCTGGAGCCTGCTTCAGATTCTGTGTCTCCCTCTCTCTCTGCCCCTCCCCTGCTAGCGCTCTGTCTCTGTCTCTCAAAGTAGTAAATAAACATTTTAAAAAATCTGCAGATTAATTTGGGGGAATTAACCTGTAAAAGATAATTAATCTTCCAGTGCTTAAACATAGAATTTCCGCTTCTTCTGTTCTTCTTTAACTTATCAAAAAAATATTGCATTCTTTTTTTTTAATATCATATTTTTTATATACAGAAGTACTGCATTTTCTTAGATTTAAAACTACGCACCTGATATTTCAATATAGTGATTTATTTTAATTTCATTTAATTTGTTGGTTGCTAATACACAGAAGTAAAGTTGATTTTTTTTTTTTGTATGTATTGATATCATATAAAGCAAACTAGTTACACTTGTTAATTCCTTTTGGACTATCTACCTATAATCAGAATGCCTGCAAATGGTGACAATTTTATTTTTTTCCCAACCATTATACCATTTGTTTTTGTTTTCTCTTCTGTTAGTCCCCTGGCAAGTACCTCAAGTACAACAACATTCAATGCAACTGACGACAGTGACTATGCTGGCCTTGTTGGCCATCTCTCATGAAAAGTTTTCAATGTTTGACCGTTAAGAGTACTGCTCGTTGTAGACTTCTGCAGATACTCTTAATGAGATTCGGGAAGTTCCCTCCAGGGTTATCTGTTAAAAATTTTTATCATAAATCAATGTTGAATTTTTCCAATGCTTTCTACATCTGTTGGGGTGATTATATGATTTTCTCCTTTAATTGTTAATAGGCATTGACTGATCTTCAAATGTTAAATGAAAGCTTGAATTTGTGAAATAAACTGAGCCTGGTTTTATCCTGTTTGCTGATACTTTACAGAGGATCTTTGCCTCTCTACTGATCAGGGAGACTGAACCATAGTTTTCCTTTCCTTTCCCTGAATTCTTGACCTTTATAGACAGTGGCATTAAGATCACGTTGACATCACATCAGGAATGGCAAATGTTCTCTTTTGTGATTCTGAAAAACAGTGCATCGTGTAGATGTTATTCTTATTTGTTGTTTGGTAGAATTTGCTAATGAAGCCATTTTGGCCTAGAGTCTCATTCATGGACCCAACAGCTTTGATAGCTATGAAACTATTCATATTTTCTAATTCCCATTTATTTCAGTAAGTTATATTTTTCTAAGAACCTTTCTATCTCAAGAAAAAAAGACTTTTCTATTTCAACTCAATTTTCAAGTTTGTTCAAACTAGTATTCCATTTTTCTATATGAACAGAAAAATATTTCTAATTTTTCTATTTCAACTAAATATTCAAGTTGTAAGGTTCATACTACTTTTAGTTTTTATGTTAATAGAATATGTTGTCCTGGCTTTCCTTCCTGTCTGCTCCCAATCTTGACAAGGTAATTCTTTCCTGTTAGCTCTAAAATTTGAAAACCAATGGTCCAGTAATGCTCATTCTTTACTGAACATTACATTCACCTAAGGCATTATTTTTTCTTTTCATGCCAGTACATAAACTCCATCCCGGGACAATTAAGTCAATATTTTTAAGTATCTCTCAGCTGATTTCATGGGTATGCAGCATGGAGAACCACTGGTTTATGCTACAATTTCTCAACCGTAGTGCTATCAACATTTTGGGCCTGAAAATTCTCTGTTACGAGGGCTGCTCTGTGCATTGCATGTATCTGGCAGCAGTTCTGGCCTCCACCCACTAGATACCTAAACATCCGCCCTGCATCCCCCACAGGTGTGACAACCAGCAATGTCCCCAAACATTGCCAAATATCCAGTCACCAGACAACCATGATTCCAGATCAGATGAGGTAGCTGTAACAGGGATATGGATTAAATAAGAGGACAATTTCAACCGGTATGAAAACTATCTTTCCAATAAGCAGAGACACATGACATCAGAATGGACTGTTCCCCAGAGTCATGATGGCCTGTTGTGTTAGCTCGAGTGGTGGCCGTAATAAAATAGCACAGTGTGGGCTCCTTTGAGAGAGGTAATGAATTCCCTCACAGCTCTGGAGGCTAGAAGTTCAAGTTCAAGGTGTCAGCAGGTTTGGTGAAACCTCTCTCCTTGGCTCACAGATGGCCGCCTACTCTTGTGTCCTCACAAGGCCTTTTCTCTTTGAGTATATATCCCTTTATATATCCAAACGTCCTCTTCCTACAAGGACACCTGCCATATTGGATTAGAACTACTTTTATGACCTCATCTAACATTAATTACCTGTCCAAAGGCCCTACCTCCAAATACAGTCACATTCTGAGGCACTGGGTGGTTAGGACATCAACATACTCATTCTGGTGGCGGGGACACAATTCAATTCACAACACCTATCAACGAAGGCATGCAAAACAATGGCCTGATAGTCACTTATCCGGGATATCTTAGGGCAGCTTTGTTCTCTATTAGATAGAATATGAGACTAGTCTAGAGACCTTGTGATTACGAGATTCTGGGATACTGGGAAGAAGGCAGAATAGATTCCAACTGGGCAAAACAGGGAAAGCATTATAGTACAGCTATACTTCCAATGCTAAGGTGAGCCAACCTGCTGCCCCAGGCCCAGGGAGGGGCCAGCCATCCGGGCTCTGCACATGGGCACCTGCCATGGAAGGACCACAGACTTGGTGACAGGAAAGACGGTGGAGAAGGGAATCGGTCCAGAGAGGATGGTATAACTAGGCAGCATGGGAATGGGGGCTCATGGGGTTAGAAGTGAGTTTCAGCGTTCCTGAAACATGAGGCATGTATTTGGGCAACAGTATGATGTGGTAGAATACTTTATGTGGGGACTAACTTGAATCCCTTGCACACCTCAAAGCTCTCAAGGAAACCCTACTCAGAACCCTACTGCTCATCACCGGCTGGCACAGACCTCAGACGGAGGACGCTCTGCAGGTGTCTTATTTCCTGGGCAGCCCCGGAGACACACGGAGTGCAAAGTTCTTGGAAGAGAGAACCCGTGGAAGTGCTTTGCAAAGAGTTGCTTTACCTAATGTTCTGAAGTCACTGTGGCCACAAGCCATGAGTCTCAAGTGTTTTCTCTCCCTTCTTACAGGTGCTGCCTTTCTCACGGGTCTCGGCCAGCGGTCTGACCACTACATATGTGCCAGGAAAGGAGGAACCTGTAACTTTTCTCCATGCCCACTTTTTACCAGGATCGATGGCACCTGCTATGGTGGAAAGGCCAAGTGCTGCATGCGCTGACTCTGGCCTGGGAGCGATGGACAAAGCGTGTGGAAGTCAAGTGAAGTCTTTGTAACCGCTGTTTTAATAAAAGACTTTTTTTTTTTTTTTTTTTAAAGCATCCCTCCTTCAGACCAAAATGAATCTTGTGTCTCCTTCTGGAAGAGGTTGAGAAAGTAAGGGGGTTAGGAGAGCGGAGCTGGGCCGGGCCACGGAGCCTGCCCAGTACAAGGATGGGAGATGCTGACCACAGCATTTTATCACCAAACCAACAGGCGGGCAATGAGACCCAGGACACATGAGGAGGAAATGCTGCAGAGGAAAGCTTCCCTGATCCTAGAAGCAACTCAACGTCATCCCAAACTCAACGTCTTAGCAGCCTGGTCAGGGGAACGGCCCATGTGCAGAGCCCGGATGGCTGCCTTCTCTCCTCCCTGGGCCTAGGGCAGTGGGTTGGTTCACCTTAGCACTGGAGACCCTCTGTCATGAGGACAAAGCTCCTCCCGTAACTTCCACTCTCGTGCCCAGACTCCAGCTCCACAACCACACCACCTGGCCGCACACTGCCACCAAGAGAATCTCTTACGGCCACAACGTCTCATCTCACTCCCTCGGCCTGTAGACACCTGTTGGTGAGGGAGATGGGTCGCTCTCCCTTTTTTCCAATAAATTTTTTACCACTCTTGACGACACACGTGGTGCTGTGGTCTCCTTATCTGACGACATTCTCATTCTCCACGTCAACACGTTATAAGCACAAATGAAAATCAAACTTTGTAAAAACATTATGAAACCAGCGGCAGGTTTCGGCAGAACAGCCCTTGTTTGTGAGGGAAAGGCGGAGGGAGGGGAGGCTCACCGGTGTTGTGGACATCAGCCTCCTCTGGGCCTTCTCTGTGACACACAAGCAATACATGGTCAAGGACCCCAGGACATCTGGGCCCTCTCCCTTTCATGAAAAGCTAATAATCCAGAGGCGTTCCATTTTGAAAAGAAACCTCAGGCCTGCCATCAGCTTCCCTCTTCCAGATATGGAAGCCCCCCCCCCCCCCCCCCCACAGCAGCATTTCTCTGGGTGTTAAATCAAAGACGGATTCCCGGAGGAGCCTTCCCACTTAGGGCAGCCGATGTTTGGGTTTCCCAAGACCCAGGTCCTCAGGAGGAAAAAAAAGCCCACATGCTGGGTTTACCTCACATTCTTTGGTTTACAAGGTTGTGGTAATTTTGCCTGCCCTGCCAGGAGCTCTTCAAGTGACCAAAAGCACATGCTTGGGGATCCCCAGCCACAGACAGGGAGGGGACCGTCCTGGGCAAGAGGATGCCACCGTCCCCAGAAACCAGAAAAACTAACAGGATTCCTGCAGCCCATCCATCCCTAAGACATGTGGTCCCAGGGCTTCCATAACTATGTGGGTAGCAGTCCTGACTGCACATTTAAAAAAAAATATCCATTTATTTATTTTGAGAGCACAAGTAGGGGAGGGCAGAGACAGAGGAAGAGACAGAGAATCCCAAGCAGGCTCCATTCGGTCAGCACAGAGCCTGCTGCAGGGCTCGAACTCACGAACCATGAGATCATGACCTGAGCTGAAAGCAGAAGTCAGGTGCTTAACCCACTGAGCCACCCAGGCGCCCCATGACTGCACATTTTAAGAGACTGATGCTGATGACATTCTCATCTGCTCTCTGCACCCCTCCACTCCGCACTTCCCCCCTCCATCCAAAGGTCCTCTGAGCACATGCACTCACCTGCCCCCGTGTGCCCAGGACATTTGCAGGCTTGGAGCTTACAGAGCTGCCAGAACCCTCTAGACCCGGAACTCCTGCGATGAGGCCCTTGCTGCTTCTAACTCCCCCACCTTAGCGGGACCACAAAAGCTTCCTGCCTCTCCCTCCGTCTCCCCCCACGAATGATGCACACTCCTCGCCCTTCTCACCACTACACCCACTGGTGCAGACTCTGCACCCCTCTGATGAGACTCAAATGCAAACAATATCGGCTGAGCCATCCTTGAAGGAAGATGGTTCTAGAGTTAAGGGGCTGTGTACGGTTGTCTACAACCCATTTTACTTCTGAACGGTTGCAAGGACCAATTTCTTGCCCCTAGGATGGCATTTGCGTCGATGAAAAGGAAGCATTGATTTAAATGAGCTCAACAACAGTCCCAGGCCCAGCTTTATTACCGTGGCTGTCCTTAAGGGATTACTGAGTCATGGTCCTTTATAGCCGGTCAACATGCTGACTCCAAGTGGGACATGTCCACTGAACTAGATTGGTTTTGCACAGTTACCCTTCTAAGGAATCTCTCCCACCTCCTAATTACTTTTGCCCTTCAGGGTGCCGTGGTAGATAGAAACCTAGCTTACGCTCAGTGCGTCTGCTCACGAGACCATGGTGACAACGCAGAGGGCATTGTGACTTGCATGTCAACGTGAAATAGTTGGGGAGGGCCTTTACCATCTCTGCAGTGTGTCGGCAAAGCTGGACATGCAACCCATATCCTGGGAAAAGGGTGCAACGTATCACTAGGGCATCTTGTCAACCAGCCCGGACGCACACGGGAGCTGTCAGCATCTACCTTGGTCACAGAGGTATTTCAGAGAAAGGGGGGATGTTACCTACCATCTAAAACACACCCTAGCTTTGCTTCAGCTTTTTGAAAAAATGTTTATTTGCTTATTTTCGAGACACCGAGAGAGAGGGAGACAGAGAATCACAAGCAGGCTCTGCACTGTTAGGGCAGAGCCCACACGGGGCTCGATCCCATGAACCGTGAGATCATGACCTGAGGCGAAATCAAGAGTCAGACGCTTCACCGACTGAGCCACCCAGGCGCCCCTGCTTCAGCGTTTGATAGTAAAATCATATGGTCTCATACAGAAGGCAATGTGGCTTTCTGTGATTTCTGTGGCTCATGGGCCCATAAGGCACGTCACCGAATGCAGCAGAGAGATGTGTCATGGAATTAGAATGAACCAAAGAAGCATTCTCACTTCGACGGGCACTAATACATGTTAGCCATTCATGATTTCATCATAGGTTTCCCCGAAAGGGGTCTCCTGCAATAGTCCAGTACTCCAAGCTTTTCTCTGATAAAAATGAATGAACAGGAAACAACGGGAACTCTTCATGCACATGGGGGTCTTCAGAGTAAAGGCGTCTGTATCAATCCGGGTTCTTCAGAGAAACAGAACCAACAGGATGTGTGTATAAATATGGAGTGAGATTTACTTCAAGGAATTGGCTCGCACAATTGTGGACACTTGGTAAGCCCCAAATCTAATGGGGCCAGCCAACAGGCTGGAGATGTAGAAAAGAGTTTCAGTTCAAGTCCAAAGGCTGTCTGCTGGCAGAGGTCCTTCTTTCTTGGGGTAGGTCAGTCTGGTTTAGGAAGACCTTCACCTGATTGGATGAGGCCTACCCACATTAAGGAAGGCAATCTGCTCTACTCAAAGTCCACTGATTTAAATGTTATATACGTTATTTTCTGCCTATTATGTTTTGATATTTATAAAAAATGAAAAACAAAACAAACAAACAAACAAACAGAAAAACCTTCCTGGTGGGGTAGACTGCCCCTCCCAGGGCTAGCTGACTCTTAGAGCAAAGCCCCAGCCAGGAGCATCCTGCCATGTGTAAAATAACCCATCCAGAGCCACACTCCTCTGTCCGGCGCATGCACCCAAGGAGGCAACATTCTTCCACCTCTGTCGTCCTAGGGGAAGGTCCCAGGCTACCGGAGTCTACCCCTCCGGCCTGAAGCCTTCCGAAATCATTCAAACAAGCCAGTCCCAAATGGTGACTGCTTTGCCTTACCCTCTGAAACTCCAGTGAAAGCAGGGGCCTAACCCCTCCCCGCCCTTCTGTATTCTGCCTCCTGGCCATGCAGGTGTCTCCACCGGCCCCTGCACAGTGCGCTGTGCCTCCATCTCTAGGACCTGCGAATGTCATAAACCTTGTGTCCTGGAGCCTCTTCTCAGTCTCCCTGTGACTGCACCTGACTGATCGTCTCGGGGAAGACGACCAAACACTTAGTGTCAAGAATGGCACGTCCAGTCACAGCCCGGAGGGGACTCAGGAGGTGCCCCACGATGGCCTGGCTGGCTGACTGGCCGCCCCCACTGGGCTCTGCCCTCTGCGAAGGCTCAGTGGCTGCTGGTGTTCCGTGAGCTGCTCTGCTCTGCACTGCCTCTTTGGGGCACTGACAAGGCTTCTGGCCTGAAATCGGGGATCTCCTCCTGGAATTCGGGCCCCGCTTCCAGCCAGTCCTGGCTCAGTGGGAGGGGGAGAGGTCCGCCTGCCCTCCCCCACGAGGCTCGCACCACAGGCTACCACTATCACAGAGGCTCCCCCGGAGGGAGGGGCTCCCCTGCCGGCTCCCTGGGGGTCAGGTGCTGTGGGCTGATCTGTAGGCGGATGAGGACCGGGTGCCCATGACATTGCTCAAGCGGATGAGCACCACGTTCACGTTCATCCTCCTTGTATTCTTCCCAGCCAGTGAGGGGTGTTCCTTCAAGGGAAGCCCCCCCACCTGCAGGGCCCCAGGAGGGTCGACGCTGCTGCAGCCCTTTCTCCTCTGCATGTCCTGTCGCTGCTGCACTGTGTATCCCGATCCCACGGGCCGTCACGGGTCCCTTGGGACTGTGGCTCGGCATCTAACAAAAAAGGGAAAGGAGAAGGAATATTTCGTTCCATGCCCCCTAGAATACCTGCAGAGTCTTCCTGGCTGAGGAAATTTGCCCCCAGGGTTGATACAAGGATTCAATGAGAGAGCTGTGCATAACGCCGACTCAGCGCGACAGAAATCTCGTTTCCTCTTGTCTTGCTCTTGGAGGTACAGCTTCGAGGAGGGAGACACGTCACGTCGTCTCGTCCAGAGGTCAGTGGTGAGGAGCCTGCCTGGCCATCTGCACGTGGCCCTCCGTCACCTCGTCCGTCTGGGTCACTATCGAGCTGGTTTTTCTGCTTGTGTGGGTTCAAGCGCCTCCATCCGTGACAAGGAGTCTGAGTCAGGGCTGAATCAGAATATCTGAGCAGGAAGAGAGAAGGTTCCCGCAGGGGGAGACTCAGAAGATCACAGCTAGAGCCATCGGAGTTGAAAGTGAAAAAGGCCTCGCAAGCCATTCGTGGTGGGGAATGGGAAGGAGACGATGGTCTGGGCCCCTCTCCACCCCCTCCCGGACCCTTATTCTTCCTCTTTTAAGATCGTGCCCAACATGCTAATTAAAGCATTAAATGCTTATGCAAATTCACCCAGCAAACTATCACTGGTTTGACTGAAACATCTCAACGTATCAGGTCACAAACCAAAAGCTGCTAATGGTGTCTCAGTCCCATTCCATCACGTTTGGGAAACTTCCAGTTATTAAAGAATGTCCTCTGGTTATTAAGGCGTAGGCTCATCTATTTTCAAACTTCAGTTTCACACCCTGTTGGACGTTCCTTCCCCGGAACAGGCTACACCTGAGGAGTGGGGTGTGTGAGGGCTGGGAAGGGGGTCCTACCTGGGCCCCTTTCTTCCTCACACTTGGTCCCCTGAATGGGGTGGGGTGCATTACGTTTGCTCTTCCAGAAGAACACACTTGATTATCAGCCGGGTTTCTGGTCCACTTCCCGACACCGGCTGCTTCCCCTGTGCTACAGGTGTCTGGCTTCCCCCTTCTGCTAGGCTGCACTTGCTGGTTCTCCAGCGGACCCCAAAGAGCTTCCCCTACCCTGCCCCCCCCCGCCCCGCCCCCCCCCCCCCCCCGGCATGGGGCTCAGGCTCCAACTCTCCCCACCAGCCCCCATCTTTGCTATCTTGTCACCCAGTAAGTGGCCTGCTAGAGAAAGGCAACCGGGTGACCTAAGTCCAGCCATTTCCAGTGTCCCTGCCAGAAACGCCCGGATCCTTGAACGTAAACGGCAGCTATGAGGAGCGCCCCGCCAGCACAGCACCACGCGCTCCCTCCCTCGTCTGTCCCCCGTGTCCTCTCCACGCCCCCGTGGCAGGGGCACCCTCTTCAGGCATAACTCCGTGACGCCGCAGCTGCGGACGCTGCACCTGCGGACGCCGCTGCCTCACCTGCCGAAAGGGAGCAGCACACAGTGGAGGCCTGCGCCCCCCTCCCCCCCCACCCCGGGGATGGGGGAGGGTGAGACAGCGCAGCTCCGCAAAGGCTCACCCCGGGGACGTCCCAAAGAGAGCAAGAAACGTTTTAAGCGTTTCCTTAAAACACGGTGGCCGGTGGCGATGCAGGGAAAGGAGAAACCGAGGGCAAGAGTGATTGCGTAAGACGCAGTTGGGACTCACCTTCCCTTTTCTCTCCGCTCGCCAGTGAACAGCCCTGCCGCCACCTGGCCAAGAAAGAAGCAGAAGCCAAACACTCAGCGAGGCTGGACATCCCCGCGCCTCCCGGACCGCCTCCAGCGGCTGCTCTTTGGCGGCTTCCCCAAAGCCCCATCGGAACCCTCCTGCGTGACCACCCAGAGGAAACCGCCTCATTCGCAATTCTTTCTTCCACCACATTTTTAAGGCAGGAAGCTGTAGGTCTCCAGCTCTGCCCATGAACTCACCGTGCAATTCTGAGGGCGGACCCGCATCTCACCAGAGGAAGCGGAAACCTGCAGGCTTTCCTTCAGCAAGGGACCCAGGGGCCCGGATGAGGCCTTTGCCCTCTTGGGCGCCATCTAGTGGCACTCAGTGTAACGGGGGCTACCCCTCCAACAGCATCGTCCAGGCGCTGGGATTTTCTCAATGCCTCAAAGCCAAAGCTCTGAATAACCGACTCTCCATGATCTAATTTCCAAAACCAATTCGCTGAATGCGATTTCCCCTAATTACATGTTTTGGCATAACTTTAAATTGTCTCGAACAATTCATCAGAGTCCTTTCGCCACAAGGCAAAGGAGGATAAGAGTGGGAATAAGGGCAGTCAGAAAAAGACAAAAGTCATATGACTTCACTCATATGAGGACTTTAAGAGACAAAACAGATGAACATAAGGGAAGGGAAACAAAAGTAATATCAAAACAGGGAGGGGGACAAAACAGAAGAGACTTAGAAATATGGAGAACAAACTGACGGTTAATGGGAGGGGTTGTGGGGGGGGGGTGGGCTAAATGGGTAAGGGGCACTAAGGAATCTGCTCCTGAAATCATTGTTACACTATATGCTGACTAATTTGGATGTAAACTTTAAAAAATAAAAAATAAAATTAAAAAAAAGAGTGGGACTAAGGGGTCAAGGACTAGGATGGGGGTGGGGTGACAGGTCAGGGACTAGGATGGGGGTGGGGTGACAGGTCAGGGACTAGGATGGGGGTAGGGTGACAGGTCAGGGATCAGGACTGGGGACACAGGATGGTAGATTAGACACTAGCAGGAGCACAAGAACAGAAGCGGGAGCACATGCAGAGCAGAGGCAGACAAGACACACAGCACTGGAGTCCAGAACTCCATTAAGGAGAGGATCACAAACTGACCTAGGAAACAGACACGTGAGTGTCTGAATGAACCATGAAGCAGAGACTGGGGGGAAACTATAGCAACAAAACTACTATGGTGAAGACACACGGTACACCTAAAAGTTTCACAGGTGAGACTGAACGACTGGGAAGAGGAGGAGCCTTCAAGGTGACAGGTGAATTCAGGCACGATGTCTTCCATACAGATCTAAACACCTCTTGAGGAACGGGGACCCAACCAGCTCCTGGAGATCCCTGTACATCAAAAATCCCAGGTGACTGTACTGATCACCATGGGCTGCAACAGCAAACGTCTGCACATCTCAGTGTCTTAGCAGAGCCAGAGGTCTGTGTGCACCTGGCTATGTGGCCTCTTCTCCGGGCGGCAGGCTGGCTCCACGCATCTCTCATCCAAGACACACGCGTCCCGGTCGGTGGCCGCCGCTGGCACGCTCTCCTCATGGAAGCCGAGTGCCGAGGGGCTGAGCTGAGACATGACGCGGTCACTTCGTCCCCGTTGGCATCTGTTGGCATCCGGTCAGGCCCTGAGTCAGCAGACGGGATTGTAAACCGCACCGATTGAGAGGCATTGCAGAGCATGGCTAAGAGACGGCATGTTAGAGCATGTATTAGCCATGATTTTCATCTTCTTTACCCAGATGCTTTGACGCTGGGGCCTTGCTCACCCTGTAGGGACCCCCCTCCCAGAGCTGGCCATTTCCTAGGGATGGCAAACAATTGCCCGTGGACTTTTCTAGTGCAAACCACCCAGTCCAGATCCCACACCCCAACCACCTCCTCCATCAGGCTCTCACACCCCAGGCCACTCTCCACCTGCCCTATGACCCCAGGGCAGGGGCCAGACAAGGAGGAGCGACCCCAAGCCCGGGAGCCCGCCAGTTGTTCAGACTCTCCAGTCCTAAACCTGTGTCCCTTGCCTCACCTGCTCCTTCCCGTGGAAACCCCAATAAAGACCCATGCCCACAGTCCCCTGTGCCTTCTGCCTGCTGACTGGCCCTGCTCCCCACCCCAGATGTCCCCGAGTGGTGTACCCTTCCTCTTGGGATCAGTGAGCAACAAACTATCTTTTCAATGGCAACAGTCTCCTGATCTGTTGGCCTCATTGCATCTCAAATTTTCTATCAATTCACTGTATTTTGAGGCAAGGAACAACCTCATCTACCAGAGCATCTGTTGAATCAGGCTGTCCTCAGGCCCATGTCTGGGAGTACAGACAGCATTAAACTCCCCTCAGTGATTCAGGGTGAGGCACGGACCTCAAAAACAGATCCGTGGCCAACACGACACCCGGAGAAGCCAAGCGAAACCCTGGCTTTTTTTTCCTCCCGGATGTTAGTTAATGTTAGTTTGCTATTAACACGTCCAGTGGAAACTGCACCTACGAATTCCACCACTTTGTTTGCTGGCTCTTACAAAGTAGTAGACCACGGCGATTTGTTTAGACCCCAAAAACAGACACCAGTGATGGAATCGCCCATTTATGGGTTCCTCGAGGGCAGTGGCCAAGCCATGCACTCTTCCCTCACTTTCCCTAGGTCCCGCAAACCTCACTGCACGGTATAAGAGACTGCACCTGCTTCCCCTGGGGGACACGGCCTGGTGTGTGAGAACAGAGGGGCACGGCCATTGCTCCCAACACACGCCATGCCCTGCAGACCTGCAGATCCCAGAGGGGGTGTTTCCAAATTCACCCACAGCAAAGCACACCCGTGAGCTTGGGCCCGGCCTCTGTGACCTCTCACACCTTTCTCTGCTCATAGCGGCAATTTGTGACCTAAAATTCGAGAAGACAGGATCAAAGAAGAGAGAGCACACCCCTGCCCCCTCAGTCCTTCATTTAGGACACAGGTGGCTTTTCTCCATGCTCATGCTCTGTTCTACGTGTCACACACTTACCAAGAGCTGTGGATTCCTCTACTTACAGGGAGACCGTGTGTATGCACAACTCTGTGATGTGGAGAAAGGTGGAAACCATGCACATTTCTCAGCATTTACTCTCTCCCACTGGGTTTGAGGTGTTTCATGTCCTCTCCTGCTGTGACCATATAATCAGATTTTCTACAAATCTGCAATCCAGACTGTCCCATCTGTGGATCCTGGGAAGAGATCCCTTAAGAGCAAGGCAGATGGGGTTAGTTTCTTTTTTTTTTTTAATTTTTTTTTTCAACGTTTTATTTTTTATTTTTTGGGACAGAGAGAGACAGAGCATGAACGGGGTAGGGGCAGAGAGAGAGGGAGACACAGAATCGGAAACAGGCTCCAGGCTCCGAGCCATCAGCCCAGAGCCTGACGCGGGGCTCGAACTCACGGACCGCGAGATCGTGACCTGGCTGAAGTCGGACGCTTAACCGACTGCGCCACCCAGGCGCCCCAGATGGGGTTAGTTTCTTATGCATAGTTAGCTCAATGCAGCAACCAACCTAGGAGCTGTCTTAATGCCATTAGAGTTTGAACACAGTGTCTACCGAATCCACACTGGGTATTTTAACAAAGAGAATTTAATGTGGGGAACTGGTTAAATGAACTGGGAGAAATGGAAAAGCCAAAAAGGCACAGCAGCTCCCACCCCAAGGACTGGGAGAAGAGAGAGAGCTCGGGGCTCTCAGAAACTATAAGGAGCCCCACACGGCCCACACTGCCACTCTGGTGCCTCGTATGGTGCCATGTGCTGGTGTTGGGGATGCTGCACCTTCCACTTCTTCATGGAGAAAGTAGCAAAGTCATATGGCAGAAAGGTAGGCACCTGAACATGGAAGGAATCTGGGGTTGTCTTTTCCAGTCTAACACAAAAGGGTCAGATACAGGGTAGGGCATTTACACATTAGCAATACACAATCCTCCAGTTTCTGAGATTTCTGCACGACCCCATGCCCACTCACCATCTGTCATCCCATCACTATCATTTGGGGTGGGAACTGCTATTTTCTGACTGAAGGCTAGCCTCCAGGGACAATAAACCTTTTCTCCATGATGTTTTCCACTTTTCCTTTCAACCCCCCCCCCCCCCAAGCTTCAAGGAAGGACACATTAACTGTGGCTCTTATTCAAACTGCTGCTGTCCCAGGAGACATACCCTCCTTCAAACTTCTAAGTCATTGAATTCTTTTTGTAATGTACAAAATATAGGATACATGTATATCCCTCAAATAATACCTGGGAATTAAGGAAAAAAAATTTTTTTTCTAAACATGAAATGAAGAAAGTATGGAATATCAGAATGATCTCTCCCCAACCATAAACACTCTCTACTCCCAACACTAATTTCTGTACCTGATTTCAATTTTATATTCCTCTTCTAGTAGAGGACAGTCCTGCCTCCAACGTGTACAAATAGCAACATACTGCCTTTTCAGGAAAACCAGAAAAAGGAGGATCTGGGAACTGGAGGTGAATAAAAGGAGAGGCTGTAGTAGACAAAAGGGACTTTTGTCAGTGAGGTTTTGGGGAAAATGAAGCTGAAGGAATGAAAACCCAGGCTTTAGAATTGCCCCCTTGTATCGGCTTCGAGGGAAGACAGTTCAAGAGGTTTACGGGAGGTTGTGATCTCCGGTACTGCAGCTGAGTCTCTGAAGCGGGGAGACACCTAGGGGGCAGAATTTGCAGTTGTGATGAGAAAACCAGACACGCACTGACAAGTGAATGGAAGCGGCTGAGAGGACCGGGAGCCTCTTAGGACAAACAAGCATGATCTTCACTGAAACAAATCATTTCATGACAATCAGTGGAGCTGTAGGGAAGAACCCAAGATGTCTTTGTGGCTTTAGTGGCTTTAGTTTGGCAAATAAGTATCACAGTAGGTAATCACTGTAGGTCTCCATGCTTTGTAGATTCACTGGGTGGTCCAACTCCATGCTTCCCCTTCAAGATGGTAAGTTCTTCCTCTGTGGCTTTTCCTACTACAGGGCTTTTGTAGGAAAGGGGGCAGTAGTCCATCTAATTAAACCGGTGTGATCAGTACAGCAAGATCCTACGGAAGTGGCAAACGTGTCCTTGACTCAAGAATGGTGGCTGGAAAACTCCCCCCAGAATAAAAAGAAGGAATGGTTTGGCTAATTGCCTGCTTTAGGCGTTAAAGACCCCAAATTCATCATCACCACCAGCATGCCTGAATACCACTTCTTCCATAAATTATACTGTAAACAGCACACGGATATAGGTGGACTGACGTAGCCGGAGACGAGGTTTTCGGATACGCAGCTTTCCCTTCTGCTCATTGCAATCTTGGTTAAACCTCAAGCCCATCTGGAAAAAGTGTGAGGGCAGAGATGAATTTGAGGGCGAGACGCAGAGGAAGATGCCAGTTAACATACCCTGTGAAATTTCAAAAAGACCAATTAACGCCTCCAATCCAACGCCATCCACACAAACGCACTCTGACTAGTGGTTAACAGGGCTGTCCTTCAGCGGCCCCCGGAGGCCATGACCAGTTTAACCGTCTCGTGACCAGCCTACCTGCAGTCACATCGACCACGAAGTACCCTCCAGGGCCCCTTACCAAGTCTGGGCAACGGCAGAGAAACGCTGCTGCCCCTATGGAGAGGCCTGATCTGATTTGTGCTTGCCCACCCAGGCACCAGAAAACTCAGTACCGCCGCGCCTGGCTAGCAGCCAGGGAGGAACCGGCACGGACCCCGAGCCCCTCCCGCCCCCCGCCGTCGGTTCTGGGGCCGGAAGCCTCCCCGGCTCGGGGGGCGGGCAGGGGAAGGGGCGGGGGCCAGGAGGCGGCCCGGGCGACACGGAGGATGCACGCGGGGGCCTTGGGGCTCTCGGCCCTGCTGCAGGCGGCCGAGGAGAGCGCGCGTGAGTGCCCACCCCGCGCACCCCTCCTGCCCCCCGACCCTTCCGGACTCCCGCGCCACCCCTGCCGCGGCGGGCAGCCCACCCCGGGCCCGCGCTCAGCTCTGCGAGCAGGTGGCACCCCGCCCCCCCGCCCCCCGTCACCGTCCTAGGTGGGACCCCGCGTATGCACGCCCCCCCCCCCCAGGAGCCTGGGCACGTTCATTCCGCCCTTCCCTCCGCAAAAGCCCTTCTGAACTCAGCGGGGGCTGCGGCGCGAGCTGTGCCATGCGCGGGCCCGATCGCGCCCCACTCTCCCGGGCCCGGGCCCGGGCCGGCCTGGGGGTCTCGGCGGAGTGGGAGGCATCCGCGTGGCCCCGGGGGACAGGGGATCCGCCGCGGGGTGCAGGACCGGGCCAGACGCGGCCTCCTGGGAGCAGCCGGTCCCGCCACGCAAGATGGCAACACCGTTTAGCGCCTTTGCAGTTTGAACTTGTAACTCTTTCGGCGCCGCGGAGGAGGCCCCGCCCACTTCCGCCAGGCTCCGGGTAGAGGCTTCAGCCGGGAGGCGTGGGGTTTAATGGGGCCCCGGCCTCCAGACCCCAGGAACCCCGCGCCCTTCGCAGCACGCACGCGTTTGGTGACCCCGGCCCGCTCCGGCTCTCGGCCTTCCCCTTGGGAGCGAGTTGTTGCCTCCGGGTTGGCGGGGTCTCAGCTTGAACCGCTGTCCCTGTGGGTCCCCCTGTGGCGTCCCCGCTGCGCTGTTTCAAAGGCGCCTTGGCCACGCACCCGGGAGGAGCCCTAGTGAGGGCTGCTGCAAATGTCCCGGGTCCAGCGCCGCGACAAGCAGGCCTCAGACACAGGACCCCCATGTCAGTACCCACCCTCGGTGGTCCCGCAGACCTTGGTCCCTCCTTCCCTTCCAGCCAGGAACAAACTAGGGCCACAGCGTTGCTGGACCTAGGCAGGGCGGTGACTTCTCCTGAGACCCAGAGACTTTGTGCCGGAGACCTTGTTTGCCTCGGTAGGACGAGGGGTTGGGGAGCAGGAAGCCCAGGGTGGTCGCAACTCCCAGACAGAGCCTGGGCTGGGGGGGTGGGGGGGGGGCAGGGAATAGCCGCTCTGCCCCCTCGGTCCAGACCTGCAGGGTCCTGTCTGGACCTCGGGCAATTCCACTACAGTTCACAGCATTATGTGCCCATAAATCCATCTTAAACTTTAATATTGGAAAACGCAAGCAATGATCATATAAAATGATTATAGTGAATTAGTGCATCTACTAGCCCTGGAAGCTTCAAGCACCACCACTGCCCCCCCAACTTCATTGACTGACACTGCAGATCCCAACCTAGATTTGTCTAACTCTCCTCTGTTACTCTACCCTAGCATCCTCAAATATTAAAAAAAATAAATCCCCAAAGAGGAGGATTCGCATTTAAAAAAAATTTTTTTTTTAATGTTTATTTTTGAAGGAGAGAGAGAGAGCATGAATGGAAGAGGGGCAGAGAGCAAGGAAGACACAGAATCCCAAGCAGACTCCAGGCTCTGAGCTGTCAAGAGCCCCAGGTGTGGCTTGAACTCATGAGCAGTGAGATCATGACTGAGTCAAAGATGCTTAACGACTGAGCCACCCAGGTGCCCTGAGGATTAGCACTTTTTAATGCACATAGTAGGGGCAAGTATTTGGTGTGTGCTGTCCTATGCAACCCAACAGCCCCTCTGTATGACCATGTGTCTGATCTCTTGGGTCCGCTGGAACTTTCTGGTGCCCTCACTCCACCTCACGCCTGTCCGGAACTCTGGCAGGCTCTGCCGGCTCCTGGGCTGGGCCGAGTGGAGAGCCGTTTGAGTTTTGGGGATGCAGGGTTGGCTGTCATTCGTTCTTCCTCCAGGCTTCCATTCACCCTCGTCTTTCCTCTTTCGTCTGCAGGCCTCTGCTCCGTGGTTTACTACTTCGTCACGGGACAGCCCCTCTGGGGGTGGCTGGCCCTTTCTGTGCTGCTGCCTGGCTTCTTGGTCCAGGGCCTGAGCTATCTGTGGTTCCGAGCAGATGGACATCAAGGTCATTGCTTGTTGGTCATGCTACACCTCCTTCAGCTCGGCGTGTGGAAGCGGTAAGAACAGGCAGCCTCCTTTCACCTCTGGAGCCTGATTTCATACATGCAGTAGGAGCGGACATTTTCTGTCCTTAGGGTCGTAAAAGTTCAGGGCTGGGAAAATGCTCAAGGCCACCGCTTTGAACCCTTGCTCTGATACGGGCATCCCCTCTTCCAGCTGGCCCTTCCTTGAGCATCTCTATCATCAGACGGCTCCTTCCAGAAGCAGCTGTGACTCTTTGAAAGCTTTTTCTTTGCTTTGGCTGAATTCTGTCTTGCTCTTGTTTCCACTTGTTGGTCAAGGCTTTGGAGCCGTAGAAAGTGACTGGCTTCAGGAAGTTGCATTTAAGCCCCTACTACCTTAGGTGAGGAAGGTGATGTAGATTTAACCACAGACTAGGCAGTAGGACTGGCCTTGTTACGTTTGCATCAAGGCTTCATTTCAGGATGAAGCCATTTGGGAGCTAGTTTTTTGTTTTTGTTTTTTCCCCACACAAAAAAGCAGCCTCAAAGGACCTAGTTAGTGCCCAATAGCCTTACCTGTGGTTCACCTCTGCAGGTAAGATACTATTTTCCCTGGGAGTACCTCGATACCTGGAGGGTCAGGAGATATCTGGCAGGGAGTTTAGGTAAATGGAAAATTTCAGCTCTTAGCCACCTCATAATCCCATAGCTGCCAGGAATTTTTTTAAAAACAGGAGATGGGGGGCGCCTGGGTGGCTCAGTCGGTTAAGCGTCCGACTTCAGCTCAGGTCACGATCTCGCGGTCCGTGAATTCGAGCCCCACTTCGGGCTCTGGGCTGATGGCTCAGAGCCTAGAGCCTGCTTCCGATTCTGTGTCTCCCTCTCTCTCTGCCCCTCCCCCATTCATGCTCTGTCTCTCTCTGTCTCAAAAAAAATAAATGTTAAAAAAAAAAAACGGGAGATGGGGCTCCTGGGTGGCTCAGAAGGTTAAGCACCTGAGTCTTGATCTCAGCTTAGGTTATGATCTCATGGTTCGTGGGTTCAAGCCCAGCATCGGGGTCTATGCTGACAGCACGGATTCTGTCTTTCCCTCTCTCTGCCCCTTCCTCTCTCTCCTTCTCTCTCTCAGAATAAATAAACTTTTTTAAAAAGAGAGAAAAGTTCGGGGATCATACCAGTGAAGCCATGCAGCTCAAGTGTTCATTAAGTTATAGACGCCAAGGATTGGAAGGGTGTTCAGGAAGTCAGTGCGAGTTTGAGATCTTGGGCTGTGCTTCTGGAGGCTGTGGGTGGTTTATGCCTTCAGCCTTCCCCCAAGGGTTTCTCTGGAGGAGCTGAAATAAGTTTTCTGATTTCTCTGCTGAGTCTGAAGAGGGAATGATTCCTCATATGGAATCAGTCTCAGAAAGGAATGACTCCTTTCCACCCAGTGCAGAATCTCGAATAGGACGTAGCGGGTGCTTCTAGTAAGGACATTAAGCAACTGCCCCAAATTTCACTCGGCCGCTCACAGCTGGAGCCCTCCGTCTCTGAAGGCACCAAAAGCACATTTGCGGCCACAGCAGTTTTGCCCAAAGCTGGGCCTTTGTGTCAAGGCCTTTGTTCTGGGCACCATCCACCATAGTGGGTATTTTCAGCGCCTTCCCTCAACCCAGCCTGGTAGGAAGCCCATTAAGGGCTGCGGTGCCCTGTAGGTCCTCACGTATGTGACCTTGAGGTTAGATAACCGAACATTTGATAATTCAAAAGGAGAGTTCAGTGAATGCCAGTCACTTGAGAGAAGCTTCCAGAATAATTGCCTGATAAATCTGCTTTCTGGGGCTGTGTGGGGACCCTTGGGCCCATCCGATCCAGTGCTTTCTTCAGGGATGGGGCTGGGTCAGGCCCACAACACTCTGCTGGTGTCACCTGTGATTCCGGATTCTTTTCTCCCCCATGCTCCCTCAACATTTCGTAAGTGGTGCTAAGAGTTTCTGGTACACACTAGTGTTTTTAAATACTAAAATGGATAATGGAAGAGAGTCATGAAAGTGAGACCTCAGGAGAGACAACTTGTCATCTGTATCTCTTTTTATTTTAAAAAAGTAAGTTTAAAGGGGATTTTTAAAAACCCACATAATTTACAAGGACAAAATAAAAAGACATGAGAAAAGCCAGGAAGAGGAACGATAATGCTAGAAAACAAGACAGAGTGAGAACGGACAGTTGTTCACGGTGAGCCACAAATTTGACTCCCTGTCTTATAAACAACCCGTGCAAGCAGAAGCTATGATGTTTGCCGTGTTTCCGAGATCCAAACACAAACAGAAATCCACCTCCATAGAAGAAAGCTTCGAAAGTAGAAGTAGAAAGCAGCCATTCTGCATCTCATCCTGGATGGGCCAGTTGGGTTTCCAGAGAGAAAGCTGGGTGAGGTGGGGTCCTTATTCTAAGTCTACCCTAAATTTTGCAAGACTGTCTTAAAGCCTGCGAAGAAGCCTTTCAAGAAAAAGTGCAGTTTTCTGAAGCACCTGTAGGGGGAGCCAAAACAATTGCATTTGGCACAATCCTGACTGGCCTTTAAGAATGGATCACACTTTAAGTGACTTTATAACCTAATGCAGAAGAATCTGCTAAGAACAGGAAAACTAAGAAAACACAAACCTCTTGAAGCAAAGTAGCTTATGAAAAATACAAGAGCTTAAAACATATATGTATTTTTTTTATTCCAAATGATATATACTATATTGATGGGAAGTCTGATTCTATTCAAGTGACCTGACATTTGTGACCCTTTGTTTAAACAAAATCAGCCACTTTTCTCCATTTAGCTTTTACATTTTCACTATAATGATACATGTTGCGGACATCTTTTTTAAAAAATGTTTAAGCCTGTGAATCCATTTGGAACCTCAGCATGAAACAATGGAGGACTCTGTAACTCATCCCAACCTTAGGACCTGTCCTGGCTTAGAAATTTTTCTTTAGCGGAAGCTACAAGTTCTTAAAAGGGAAGTTGAGGTGAATTTTAAGGTTATGTATATTTAAAAGTATGTAAAATACAGCCATGCTCAACCTCCCTCGTCATCAGGGAAATGGGAATCAAAACCGCCATGAGGTACCGCATCACACCTGTCACGATGGCTAAAATTAACACAAGAAACAACACGTGTCAGCGAGGATGTGGAGAAAGGAGAACCCTTTTGCGCTGCTGGTAGGAACGCAGACCAGTGCGGCCACTCTGGAGAACAGGATGGATTTTCCTCAACAAGTTCAACAGGATTACCGTGTGATCCAGCAATTGTACTTCTGGGTATTTCCCTAGGAAATTGAACTCCAAGGAGTTGAAAGCAAGGTCTGGAAAAGATATTTGCATGCCCGTGTTCATAGCAACATTATTCGCAATTGCTAAAACAGGAAGGACCACCAAGCAAAGCAAGTCAGCAGATGAATGGATGAGCGGAATATGGTTTACACACCTGATGGAGTATTATTTAGTCCCTAAAAAGAAGGAAATTCTTCAGTGCTACAACATGGATGGATCTTGAGGACTTTATGCTAAGTAAAATCAGGCAGTCCCCAAAGGGTAAATAGTGTGTAATCTACTTATATGAGGCATGTAGAGTAGTCAATCTCATAGAGACGGAAAGTCGAATGGTGTTGCCAGGGGCCGGGGGAGAGGAGGGCATGGGGAGGTTAGCGTTTAATGGGTGCAGAGTGTCCGTTTTACAAGATAAAAAGGTTCTGAGGGTGGATGGTGGTGATGGTTGCTCAGCATTATGAATTACTACAAATTATTAATGATCTATCAAATTATAGTGTTAAATTCTATTTAATCATTTAAAAAAACTTTTTTTTTTTTTTTTAATTTTTTTTTTTTTCCAACGTTTTTTATTTATTTTTGGGACAGAGAGAGACAGAGCATGAACGGGGGAGGAGCAGAGAGAGAGGGAGACACAGAATCGGAAACAGGCTCCAGGCTCCGAGCCATCAGCCCAGAGCCCGACGCGGGGCTCGAACTCACGGACCGCGAGATCGTGACCTGGCTGAAGTCGGACGCTTAACCGACTGCGCCACCCAGGCGCCCCTAAAAAAACTTTTTAATGTTTATTTATTTTTGAGAGAGAGAGAATGAAAGCAGGGGAGGGGCAGAGAGAGTGGGGGAGACAGAGCATCCAAAGTGGTCTCTGTGCTGACAGGAGAGAGCCAGATGCGGGGCTTGAACTCGCGAACCGTGAGATCGTGACCCGAGCCAAAGTCAGACACTTAACCGACTGAGCCACCCAGGCGCCTCATATATTAATTATTAGTACCACTGAACTGTACAGTTAAAATGGTTAAGATGGCAAGTTTTATGTGTATTTTACCCCAATTTAAAAAAAGATTTAAAAGAAATATAGCCATAGCCATGACCTCAAGCTGCTCGTTATCTCAGGTTTAACATCGCCAAAAAGTGTGAAAGTGGAGAGAAGTGTGCGTACTCTTCGAGCTTGTAGGCCTGTGACAGACTATTCTGGATGAGGTGGATATGTATGACTTTCTACTTAAGCTGTTAGTGAGGACAGAGCACAGCTTGCTGGGAAACTTCATTCCCAAGGCCTGCGTTAGCTGAACTACTACTGTCTTTCCAAAGGTCAGTTTAAAGCGTTTGTTCCTGACGCAACTAGAAATCTCACACCATCACCAACACAGCTCGACCCGCCCAGTATGCCTTTGTTCGCACTCGGTGACGTGTGTGACGAAAGGGTCTAGACACCCATGATTGAGATGGGGTCTCTGAGGCCTGGCTGGGGACACAACCGAAAGCCGGGAACTCAGAAGAACAGAGAGAAGGTGTTCGCAGCCCTGGGGGACAGCCTGGGGGAGGCTCCCGCGGTAGCAGTGGCTGTCGGCCGGTTGGGCACCAGCCACGGATCATCACCGGGAACTCCTTAAAAACCCAGTCGTCCATCTGTGCCCGGACCCACATCACAGCACAGCAGACTGTCTGTGATTCTCCAAACGCACCTGTTTAACCAGAAAATCTGAGCCTGGAGCCCAGCAACTGTACTGAAACAGGCCTCCAGGTGACTAGAGCTCAAGTTTGAGAACTGGGTGCTGGCGAGGGAGCCCTAGTGTCAGGGCCGAGGAGGTGGCCGACCCAATCCGCCTGGATGCGGAGGCCCGGCCCACCCAGCAGACAGCTTCCAAGGCACATGGAGAGGCAGAAGGGCTCGCTCAGATGCTGTGCTTGGTCAACTAGCACTTTGCCATAATGTGAGCACAGGCAAGAATTTTCTAGATGGGAGACCGATTGGGCTGGGTCCTGCAGGGACTTGTCACTAGGGAAGGAATTCTACCCTCCAGGCGTCTGAGACCCATTGGAAAGGTGTAAGCAAAGGACACACATGGTCAAATGAGGCACTTAGGGAGATGGCTGTGGGGACAGTAAAGGCAAAGGGACATGCTGGGGAGAGACCAAAGGCTGGCAGGCTGTGGGAAATCCGGGCAAGAGCGAGGGGGACCCAGATGGAGGCATCAACCCCAGGGACGGAATGTGACGGGAGCTACCGACCAGTCCTCTTCCTGCCCACGGCCGCCCCCACCTGGCCTCAGCTCTGACCCTGGGCATCCCCGACGGCTTTCCAGTGATCTCAGTCTGACTTCCAGACTCTGTGATGGCATCCAGATCCCCGTTCAGAACACCAGGTGGACTGCATTCCCCCTGGCTGCTCTTTGTTTCTTAGAAACGAAACCCAAAACCTCAGCTAGACCTGAAGAGGCTCCTGCTGGCCAGCCCCTGCCTCACTGCTCCCGTCATGCAGCCGCCCTTTCACGGGCCCTCTTCGGCCCACCAGCCCACAAACGCTCTCTTAGACCCCGCTCCCCGGCTGCTTGTCCAAGGTGCATGCACCGCTCCTTTCCTGAGAGCCCTCTCTGACCACGTCCCCGGTCCCTGGACTGGTTCCAACACGATCCACCATTCACACTGCTCATTTCCACATGATTTTCTTCCGGCTTAAACGTTCCAGGTGCATGTGGTTTCTTTCCCCGGCTGAGCCTTGGGCTTCTAGAAAACATCTTTCCTTTCCTTTTGTGCCTCCTGTTAGCTCCAGCAGGTGGTGAAAGCCCAATGAAAATGCTCCTTGAACTAGTGAAGGCTTTGGGGACACATGATTCAGGACTGAAAGGGAAGCTATAATCCCCTGATGTTTACAGTTGTGGCTTTCTTTGTTGTTGTTTTTCTTACCATTGTGTTCCTGTCAGAGGTCACAGCTTCAAAGGCGCAGTAAGAAATCAGTCTGATCCAGGATTCCCAATCGTGAAAAAGGAAAACTTTTCCTTAAGCATCTCTCCTGGGCCCTCAGGACCGTGAATAAGGCTGTTTCAAAGAGGACCCCCATCGGCCCTGACCGTGGACATGTTGGCCAGAGATGACAGGGAGGCTTGTGGCCTGCGGCCAGCGCCCCAGGGAGCTCCTTGGAGAGGAGCTTTTCAGGTGATGTGAAGGTGTGTCGTGCTCTGAGCTAGGAGCAGGTAAATTGAAATGACTTCCGGTTTTTCTTAACTCGGACAAGACAGGCTCGCGTCCCTCTAGAGTTGATGGACACCTGCTACAGTCAGGTGTAGTGATCTCCCTTGTTCCTGCTCATGAAGGAGGGACACTCGTGCACGGGGGAGACCCTTGTGTGGAAGCCCAAAGTCCACGGTGCCCGGTGATAAAGGATGGTGATCCATATCAGCTTGCAGACAGCTTTCCTAACAGGGCAGTATCGGCAGAGGTTTCTGGGATGGGTTTATGGAAAACAGGAACGGGAGCGTTTCCTAATTTCTTTTCTTTTGTGTTGGTTGCTTTTCGTGCACCGTAGGAAGGTCGCCCAGCCTGGGGGAGCCAGTGTGTCCCCAGGGCCTGTGACCGTGGAGTCTTGCGGACCGCTGGGGACTGGCCTCCCCTTCCTGCTGTCCTCTGGGCCAGGCCCGACTCCTGGGACCAGGCAGTTGGCGGTCGGAGGTCTCCAGACCTGCAGCGTCCTGTTAGCTTTGTGCACTTGATGTTGGCCTCTGTGCGGTACTTTCAAAAGCCTGCCCTCCTCGCTTCCTACTTCTATCCTCCCAGCCTGGCCTGCCTTCTCCTTCTCGTGCAGGCCTCTCAGTGGCAATGGTCCCCAGGGTTCTGTCCTTGGGCCACTGCTGTCTGTGTGCCTCTGTGTGCCGTGTCCCCGTCCTCAGATGCCTCCCGTCTGAGGACGGCATATCCTCCCGGCCCGTCAGGTGTCCCCCCGAAAACTCTGGCTTGTTTCTGTCCGGAGCACGCTGTGCGGCAGCTCCCTTGTCCGTCACCAGGTCCCCGGCCACCCCCCAGATCTCCTCCATCTGCTCCCTGCTTCCCACCCCCCGTTCTCTGTTCTCACTCAAGCCTGCAGCTGTTATTGCTGGGACTAGTAGACGAGCCGTCTTCCTGATCTTTCTTTCTGCAGCTCACACGACACCTACACACGTACAAGGGCCTGGAAGCGTGGCTTACAAGAGACACCTGTTTCTCAGTCCCGAAGGCTACAAACCCAAGATCACGTTGTCCGCACATTTGGCTCATGGTGAGGGCCGGCTTCCTGGCTCGCGGTCGTCTTGCTGTGTGTGCTCACGTGGCCTGGCCCCGGTGCATGTGAGCAGAGGCTCAGAGAGTGGTCGCTGTTCCTCTTCTCGTGAGGGCACTCCTCCCATCATAGAGGCCACCTCAGCGCCTCGTCGAAAACTAATTACCTCCTGGAGGCCCCGCCTCCTAAAACCATCACACTGGGGACTAGAACTTCAGCCTAGGGATTCTGGAAGGACACAGACATTCAGTCCATCACATACACACAGGAACACGGTCAGCCATACCCCAAACACCACACACACGGGTCTGCCAAGTCCTTTTTCCAGGGCAAAATCCAAACCCCATCACCTGAAATTCAGGGCCTGAGCTACCTTGCAGGGCCACCAGAGCACCACCTTCCCGTCACCTTCCAGGCGTCTCTCTTGCCCAGTCCCCAGCAAAGCACCCCTCCCCCCCCCACCGTCCTTCCTTATTCAGCTCTGTGCCTGTCTCAGTTTCAGAGGCGCACAAAGTTCCACGTTCTGTGAGGACGAGGACGAGAGTTCTCTCATTTCTTTACGCTCTAAAGCAAGGACAGCATGGTGTCTTGCAATATGCATTTGTTGGGTGAATTATCCCAGCAGGTCCTGGGGTGGAAGACGCAGGCCGGGGTTAGCTCCACGCCTCGCAGGGCTCTGAGCAGTCCCCAGCCAGCCTGTCGGGTCCAGGCTCCCGTCATGCCACCCCCGCCCTCCCGGCCACCCGTGAAGAGCAATCACCCACTGTGGCACCTGAGTGAGACCTGCCCGCTTCAGCGTGGTGTTCTCTAGAATGCCGCATGGGAGGGGCGCCTCCGTGGCTCAGTCGGTCAAGAGTCCGACTCAGGATTTTGGCTGAGGTCATCATGTCATGGTTTGTGAGTTCAAGCCCCGCGTCGGGCTCTGTTCTGACGGTGCGGAACCTGCTTGGATTCTGTCTCCCTCTCTCCCTGCCCCTCCCCTGCTCATGCTCACTCGCTGTCTCTCAAAAAAATATACACATGTATTAAAACAAAATTTAGGATGCTGTATATGATAGGCCAGAAAAGGGGGTGAGGCATCCTGTTAAAGCTGTCACAGTCTGACTCTGCACCCCGAGCCCTTGCTCATCCTTAGGCACTGGGACGCCGCGTCCACTGCTCTACAGAAGGAGCAGGAAGCCTCCAGCCGAGGCCAGCTGCTGCTGCAGGAGGCCGACCTGTCCGCCCTCCGCCTCCTGGAAGCCCTCCTGCAGACCGGGCCCCACCTGCTCCTCCAGACGCATGTTTTCCTCGCCTCGGACTTCACAGATGTTGTGCCAGGTGAGACACGTCCAACCCCGAGCGCAGACCCCCCGACTTCCCCAGGGGAGTTACAACGGACGCCTTACTTAGAGAAAACTTGCAACCCAAGATCGGCCCCTGCTTGGGAGGATTAGGGCCGCCCATGCTCCCTGGCATGAGATGGCAGCTAAAACAGGCGTCTGTTTGAGGTTGGCTTCCTTCGTGGGGTCAGTCCACAAGGCAGAAATTGCGCGAAGTCACATGACCCACACGTGCCTTGGGAAGGGACCACACGCTGCTCCTCAGGGGCATCAGTGCCTCAGCGTCTCCCATGTCCTCAGGCCCTGGCCTAGCTTGACACAGCCAGAGGCCTAACCGTCCAAGAACAAGTCTGGCCCACGAAACGTCGCCAGTGTCACCAGTCAACATTTCCTGTGGCGTCGGCGCTCTCTCTCTCTCTTTTTCTCCTGGTCACTTCTTGATTCTCTGCCAGCCGCCTCCTCCTCCTCCCTCTTTGCCGAGCACCCACATTTGTGTGTGCTTACACGAAGTACCTAAAACTCAAGACTGTGCCGTCCTTCCGTCCATCTTTATCGTGGGGCCTGGCACGATTTGTGTTCTGGCTTTATTTCTCTGACTAACTCTCCACATGAAGGAACACTGGCTACAAGAAAACACTCCCCACACATGTCGTGCACGCCTGTCACGCTGCCAAAAGCTGGGACCAGAGAGAGTTTGCCCAGCAAAGTACGTTTGGGATGGAGCTCCCTGCTCAGGAATTCTACAGCTGCTTCGTTACCAACAGAGCTCAGACGGAGGGCTGCAAGGATTAGTGGCCCGGGCTCTTTTCTTAAAGGGCTTAGAAAGGAAGGGCCCCGCTCGCTTGCCAGGAAAGAGCACGCACTGGGCTGTGCAGAGGAACCAGAGGAACCGCCTCCCGCGCGTCCTCATTTCTTCCTGGGCGTGTGTGCTCGTGTCTGTGCACAGAGTTGTCGCACTCCCCGCCCATCCGGGTGCTGGGTTCGGGATGCCCCGTGAGCAGCCGGGCTGTATGGGGACGTGAGACGGCCCACAAATACTGTTGTTGTCCGCTTGCCTTCCAGGCGTGAGCGCCCTGTGCTCCTGGTCCGCGCTGTCCTGGGCCCTGGTGTGCTATGCCTGCTTCATGGGCTTCGTGAAGCCAGGCCACGTCTTCACACCGTGGGCCGCCCTGCTCTGCCAGCAGCTCTGGAGGATGGGCATGGTGGGAGCCCGCGTCCTGAGTCTGGTTCTCTTCTTCGGAGCTCACCGCGTCTGGGTTTTAGTGTTTGGAGGTAAGCAGGGCGAGTGCTGTGGCTGGCTGTTGCTGTGTGTAACAGACCACCCCAGAACATAATGCCTTTTGGTTTTTTAAATTTTTTTTGGATGCATTTTATTTTACCCCCCACCATTTATTTATTTATTTTTATTTCTTTATTTTTTAATTTAAATCCAAGTTAGTTAACATGTAGTGTAATAATGATTTCAGGAATAGAATTTCGTGATTCATCACTGACATATAAAGAACTTAATGCCTTAAAGTAACCATTCACGACCATCATCCCTGGTTCTGGGGGGCCCCACTGGGCACCTGGGGGGTTCTTGCTCGGGGGGGGGGCCTCAGGTGGGTGCTGTAGGATTCATAAGGAGACTCCACTGGGCTGGCCGCACAGACGGTGGTCTCGCTCCCACGGTGGGTGCCCGCATGCCCTTTCTCTCCAGCAGAGCAGCCTGGGCTGTGGACAGGGTAGTGGGGGTTCCAAGAGAAAGCAGTGGGAAGCTGCCGGTCCCCCTAAGACCGGCCGAGCGCTGGATCAGCACGGCTTCTGCCGTATTCTGCCCGTCAGAGTAGTCATGGCCAGCCTAGAGTCAAGAGCGCGGAGGAGTAGACTCCACCCCCTGTGAGGGTACGGGGAGGGGGCTGCATATGGCACTTCTCTCTGGAGACACACTCCCGTGGCTTAGATAGCCCAGCCCTCAACCCGGCCAGCTCCAGACCACAGCTGCAGCCGCTGTGAGAGCTCCTCGAAAGACCATGTCCTGTATCACGCCTGAGATCTTTTCTGTAGAAAAACAGGAGGGAGGCATAGGGTCCCGCTTGTCCCTACCTAACACAAAAATGTACAGTGCCCAGCTTCTGACAGCCCTCCGTTTCTTCTGAATGCTGATTTTGGACATCTTCTCTGTTTCAAATAGGGCATCTCCACTGAGCCCACCTGTCACCCCCTGCCCTCAGTCTAGGTACGTGGATGTGAGAATGATGATGGGGTCTGCCTGACCCTGCGGGAGCCCTGCGGGGGTCTCAGTGTCCCCACCAAGCAGAGGTATCTCTTATGGCCATCAGGCAATGCACTCTGTAAGAAGGAACAGTGTACTCATGTTTTAAGAGAACAGGAGACACTGACAGATATTTACACTGAAGCCTGGAACAAACATTAACACCTGTTGGCAGGAAGGAGAAATTTTTGAAAGAAATTGTGCTGCTAAAGAGAGATGAGCTTTTTTATTCATTTTTTTAAAAACAAATTCAGCTCAAACTTCAGTAAGATATTATTCATCTTAAAATAGGGGAATAAAAATTATAGCTGGACCACATACAGATCTTTCCTTTGGATGCAGATGTTTTCAGCTCTTGAACTAGTAATTTAAACAATAGAGAGCCAGGGGTGCCTGGGTGGCTCATCAGTTGGTTAAGCAGCCAACTATGGCTCAGGCCATGATCTCACAGTTCCTGAGTTCAAGCCCTCATCAGGTGAGCATGAGACCCGCTTCTGTCTCTCTCTCCCTCTCTCTCTGCCTCTCGCTCACTTGCACCCTCTCTCAAAAAAAAAAAAAAAAATAGTGAGCCATGAGGTTCATAACAGCCTCCTTAGGCACCTCCTGGAACTGGAAGAGAGTCAGTACATAGTGTTTGGGAAGTGTCCTTGAAGCTAGCCTTTTGTGTGCTTGTCCCCAAATTAGTTCAACTACCTTTTATGAGGATCAGATGAGATACTGTGGGCAAAGAGAAAAGCTGCTGGTTTTCTGTGCCCTGTGAATCTCTCCTGGGTTTTGATCTCTCCTCTGGGATGCTGAGTCAGGTGTGGTCAGGACAGAGAGGACGGCTCCGAGCCCCGGGTCTCCATGTCCGTGCCCCTCGCCCTCCCCAGGTCCCCTCCGGGACCCTGACTTCCACGGCCTGCCTCCCTCCAGGTGCCCACTGGCTGGTGATGACCTTCTGGCTTGTGGCACAGCAGAGTGACATCATCGACAGCACCTGCCATTGGAGACTGTTCAACCTGCTCGTGGGGGCCGCGTACATCCTCTGCTACCTCAACTTCTGGGACAGCCCTTCCAGAAACCGGATGGCCATGTTCTATACGGCAAGTGGGGCAATGATGGCTTTCTTTACTGCTAATGTTACAAATTTCATATGTATAGAGTGCACACGGGTGTAAGTGTGTGCATGCAGGCGTGTGTGTACTTGTGCACGCATATCTATTGAAGGAGGAATAGCTTGATCTTAGGAAAAATTCTAAAAGGAATCACTGTCGTGACAGTGACAGGCTCTATAAATCGCAATCTGACCTCCAGTTTTTCCTACATGGTTAATGTAGTAAGAATTGTGTTTTTTGGACACTGTCTACATCTGATAACTATAATCACAGCTCACCTATGTCAATGTCATATACACAGCGTCCTAGTAGCTCTGTCATTACTGAGTTCCAGGCGTGTCCTTAGGACAGTGGGAAAACCACGAAGGTGAGAGAATGCCTGTCATTGGGCCGCTTCTAGCCCAGTAGGGAGGATGGGCTCCGTTCCCAAATAACTGAACGACGAGGCAGAACGTGGGTAAATCCTGGAAGACCAGCGGTCTGAACTCACGAGTATGGTGGGGATCACTTCCTGTCGGATGAGCAGAGGCGCCCTTTCTAGAAGGTGGAAGTTTAGCTGCATTGCAAAGAGCAACGGAGAGAAAATGCAGCCAGCGCCTCAGAGCACCGGTTTTGGAATCAGGCACTTTCTGTGGGACCGTGGTTCGCCACTTACTGTCACCAACCCACTTGGCCAAGGATTGAAACGCCCTGAGTCTGTTTTTCCATCGCACATTAGGAGCAAGGTCTCTCAGCGTGGCTGTGATAATTTTATAAGATCCACCCACTTCTCAGGGCCTCCAGTGAAGATTAAACACATAACCTGGAACCGAATAACCAACACGTCGTGGCCATTATTGATGATAGAAAGGGAAAGAGACTTTCAGGGGAGTGGACCCTCTAGGACGGAGCTGTGAGCAGATGGAAAGTGTCCAGGAGACAGCGGTGGTGTGGTCACCTCCTGCTTTTAGGGGAGCCCCGAACGGCTTATCAGCCCTGCGGGCTACGGAGTCCACAGACGGTGAGGATGCGTGGTGCTGGACAAGTTATAGAGCCACTCCAGGCCTCGACCTCCCTGTCTGAGAACCAGGAATAACGGTACCCATGTCGCTGTGCGGGAAGAGGGCGGGTGTGCAGAGCAGTCCATGCCCCTGTGGGTGTGGCCGATAAGCTGGAAGCATCCAGAAAGAGGTCACTTCCGTGGCTGTGTCACAGTCACACCTTTGCCAGCCTAGCCCCTGGAGTCTGAGAGGCTGCTATGTAAGGAAGGGAAAGGAAAACTCGGTCCTTCCCAGCCCACTTACTTACTCTGTCACTGGGCCCGCGGGCAATGGCAATTAAGCGGGAAAGACAGAAGGTGGACAGTCCTGAGGTGCACATGTATTTATCGTCCAGCCCTCTTACTCTGCCTCACAGACCTCTGCAGGCTTATCACAGCTAGGGACTCTACCCACAGAGGTGACCAGGCACGTCCAGGGCCACAGGCTGGCCAGCGAGGTTGCCCAGGCTGTGCCCTGATCCCTGGGCGTCTGGTCCCAGCCTCCTGCCAACACCCCTCAAATGTGAGGCCTGCCATCTGTCCTTTCTTGGACTGCCTTCCCCAACAGGCGCCTTCCTGGGAAAGAGACACGGGTCCTGACCCCCACAGAATGTCACTCCTTTGGGGTAAAGTGCAGTGTCGGCAAAGAGAATGTTAATGCTGCCTCCTCGTCTGTTGTTGTTATTCCAAAAGCCAAAAGAGTACAGAGTACTTGGAAGTCCACTTGCTAAGGGGGGTGGGCCTGGGGGCTTGGGGTAGCTCTGGTTTTCAATGGCTAATGGCTTTGCTTAAATCATGGAAAGCTGTCTCCAAGGTCAAAGCAGGAACTTCTACAATTCTTCTCTCATTGATTTGCTCAACAAGAGTACGAAGCATTTGTAATCTTGTAGGTTCTGTGCCACGATGTGTTCCTGTCCCCCTGTGACCTCCTGTTCTCATCTTCCAACCCTGGGAATCGTAACGGAATCCTTAGGAATAGCTAACGGTTCGGGCAGGATCATCCTGCACCAGCCGCTGTTCTAAGCTCATTAACTGTCTTTATTTCTCACAACGCCGCATGAACCGAAACCCATTTTACAGATGCAGAAACTGAGGCATAGAATGGCCAGGCATCTAGTCAGACAGAGAGGCAGGATTCAAATCCAGCTGGTCTGCTGCTACAAGGCCAGCTGTGGCCGGGCAGGACAGCCAGGAGCGTTTGAGCTGGAAAGGCCTCGGGCCTCTGTGCGACCCCTTCTCAGCCTGGGCGATTGTCACAGGCGCTCAGGGAGCCTCTTCGAGGTAGATTCCCAGGTGCCTTGTCAGCGATTCCAGCCAACAGGTGTGAGTGGGGCCCTGGAATCAGCGTTTGAGAAGCCGCATCACGTGGTGCTGATGTTCGGTGTCATCGAGAACCATTCACCTTAACTTCTCCCTCACAAGGTGGAAGCCGGCCCCTGGGTGACATGTGACGGGGAAGCCAGGTTTGCCCTGGTTCACGTGTCATCGATTCGCTCACCTGAGCCTGCACACGCGGCTTCCTCCGTGCGCCAGAAATGGATTCAGATGCCGGGGTGTGCAAAAGTCGACTCTCAGCGGCCAGAGACACAGACCCGTGAATGCAACCATGGGGGCCAGAGAAATGACGTTACCAGACCCCCTCAGGAGCACAGAGGCGGAGAGAGGAATGCCAGAGAAGGCTGTACAAGAGGTGACCTTCGAGCCGGGTCTCGGGAGATGAACGTGGCCTGAAGAAAAGGCAACGAGGGCTCAGGAGCATTTGAGGCAAATGCGACAGAAGCAAAATAAAGAGTGTCAGGGACATACGTGTGGTGGTGTGGAAGATACTAGTTAATGCAGCGAGGGGTGCCTGGGGGGCTCCGTCGGTTAAGCGTCCGACTCTGACTCAGGTCATGATCTCACTGTTGTGAGTTCGAGCCCCACGTCAGGCTCTGTGGGGACAGCTCGAAGCCTGGAGCCTGCTTTGGATTCTGTGTCTCCCTCTCTCTCTGCGCCTCCCCTGCTCGTGCTCTCTCTCTCTCCAAAATAAATCAATATTCTTAAAAATTAAAAAGTAAATAAAGGCAACGAAAATAGAGCTAATGAAGTCCACCGCAACAGGGAAGAGGGTCCAGCATGAACCCACCTCAGTCTGTTTGTGCAGACATGACTGCGCATTTTAAAGGGAAGATGGGGACACGGAGGGGCCGTTTGAGCAGGGTCAGGGGAAAGGAAATTTATCAAAAGTGGGAGAGAGGTGGTTAATGGGACTGTGACATCTGGTTTTCTGGTTGGCGTTTATCTGGCGGAGGCACCCACTTCTCATATCTGGATGACAGAAAGCTGTAGTTCATGCAAGTTAGAGTGAGCCCCGCCCCGCCCCCACGCCACCGGGGGGCGGGGGGGGGGGCCTGGAGGGTGATCTTGAATGTTCAAGGCTCAAAGAAACCGTCCTTCTGGATTGCAGACGATTTACACCTCAGAGACGCAGACAAAGGATTTGTATGCTGAAGCTTGCTTGCTTGCTTGCTTGCTTTTTTTAAAATTTATTTTGAGAGAGACAGAGACAGCCTGAGCAGGGGAGGGGCAGAGAAAGAGAGAGAGAGAGAGAGAGAGAGAGAGAGAGAGAGAGAGAGAATCCCAAGCAGGCTCCACACTGTCAGCTCAGAGCCTGAGGCGGGGCTTGAACTCACAAAACAGTGGGATCACGACCGGAGCCGAAAACAAGAGCCGGACGCTCAACTGACTGAGCCACCCAGGCGCCCCTGCACTTACAAGCTTTATAAAGCAACAGGTCCAAGAGGGGGTTCAGGGGCTACCGGCCTTTCACCAGATTTCAGCTGGAACGAAGAAGAAGTCTTCCAAGCAGCACTGCTTCCTTGGGCAGAAACGGGACTAGGGCCAAGGTCCTCACCCTCGGGACACAGCCTTGAGGGGCTAGGAACTGTGTTAGTGTTCATTCAGGTCTCTGAACATGTGTGTTGGGGGGAGTGGGGGGAGGGGAGCAGTGATGGACAGAAGCATTTGTTCTACGTGTCTGCAACTTTCATCGGCCCAGCTTGAGGCCTGGCCAAGGAGAGGGCTTAGAGATGCGGATCTGCGTCAGGTTTGGTCAAGGAGAGAGTCTATGTCAGCGGAATGGCATCGTATCAGTCAGGGTTCTCCAGAGAAACAGAACCCGGAGGACACGCAGAGACACATAGGAGGAGATTTATTATGTGGATTGGCTTACGCAATTTTGGAGGCTGAGATAGGACACGGTATGCCTTCTAGAAGCTGGGGAACCAGGAAAACGTTGTGTAATTCACTCTGAGTCCAGAGGACCGAGCACTGGGAGCTCCCACGTCCCAGGACAGGAGGTCAGCTCAAGAAGATGGAGGATTTACTCTTCCTCCACTTTGTCTTCTATTGGGACCTCCCCCCCACACACACACACAGATTGCATGGGGCCCACCTGCACTGCTGAGGGACCTGGTCTTTACTCAGTGTACTGATTCAAACGCTAACCTCTTCTGGAAACGCCCTCACGGACACACTCCGGAATACTGTTTTACCGTCCGGGCATCCAGACAGCATCCAGGCAGGCTGGCCCATCACATCTGCCATTACGGTCTCCCGTAATGGCCATCACATCTCCCACCATGCAGTGGGAACCACATGTTGGAGGGTTACTCTGGAAAGGAAACTTCGGGATGCGCTATAAACAGAATCGCCCACACTGTCAGGGAATGGGGTCTCGATGGCCCTGGGTTGAGATGGGGCTGTCTCAAGGTGTGTTGGGGGAGATGACAAGGTCTGCTCTGTAGGTGAAACAGATCGCCCGGCAGCAGTGTGGAGGAGTGATTGTGGACAGGGAACAAAGGACCCGGACAGGAAACCATAGGACCCAGATAGGTAGTGACAGGATCACAACTATGAAGGTGGCAGTGAGGATAGGCAAAACGGCAATGAATTTGAGACAGACATAAGAATTTGGCTCCACAGACCAGATAGCTGATGAGACGTGGTTAATGTAAGGAGCAGAGAGAGACAGACCCCACGGTCTGTGGACTGGCCTGGTGGGTAATGTCATTTAATGCTGCAATATGCCTGCTGGACCTTTGAAACACTGCTGCCCAGAGCCTAAAGGCCTGGGGAGAGTGGGCATTCTTAGGATTGTTAAGTAGCTCTTAATAACATTTTTAGTTCTTTCCATATTTGACTTTCCTGGAGTGAAAATGGGGCCCATGAATGAGCATGGCAAAGATTCCTAAGACTTTTGGGCCTACCAGTATTAGAATTTCTTAATTTCTTAATGCCTCCTGTATAGTATGGGAATGTATCATCTTCTAATTATGTCCAGTTTGTTTACTTATTTTAAGAAATATATTTTAATATATAAAAACTAGCAACCAAAGTTAAGAAGCCAGCCTGGGGGCGCCTGGGTGGCGCAGTCGGTTAAGCGTCCGACTTCAGCCAGGTCATGATCTTGCGGTCGGTGAGTTCGAGCCCCGCGTCAGGCTCTGGGCCGATGGCTCGGAGCCTGGAGCCTGTTTCCGATTCTGTGTCTCCCTCTCTCTCTGACCCTCCCCTGTTCATGCTCTGTCTCTCTCTGTCCCAAAAATAAATAAAAAACGTTGAAAAAAAAAAAAATTAAAAAAAAAAAAAAGAAGCCAGCCTGGATGGGGGGGTACAAAGAGCCTTCTGCAAGAGCGGCCGCATTTTGGACCGCGGAGGAAGGCTTTCCTTGCTGTTCCCTTGGGCCACAGGCCAAATTTACCTCTAAAGAGGCAAATAATTGAACAAACAATACTAACATTATCAAAGTTTGTGACCTAGCGTACTGGAATTCAATGGCACTATGAGCTCTGCAGATACTTTTATTTATTGCGTGATAAAACTCAGACACACATGCACTCAGCGTGAGAACATGAAATGTATAAAACTGGGAATAAAAGTCTCCTCCCTCAGCCCACCTGACTCAGCGGAGGGAGCCACCATGGCCACGTGGGCTATGCCCTTACCTTGCACGTGCACTTACGATTCTGCAGACATTTTAATGAGCTGCATTGAAAACAGGGAGAATTCCCCCTTTGCCAGAGAAGCTCTCTCAGACCTTGACCCTGATTCTGTTGGGAGGGGGTGGCCCGGTCAGCCGTGGGGACCCCAGTGGACATTGAGGACAGAGGCTCCAACACTGAAGGACACTGCTGCAGAGTTTAGGGTGAGCGTCCCCGAGGCCACGTGCACCTGACTTTCGGTGCTGACTCTACCTTTCGGTCCCACAGATTATGCTGCTGGAGAACATCATCCTTTTGCTGTTGGCCACTGACTTTCTCCAGGGGGCCTCCCGGACGAGCCTGTGGACCATAGCTGGAGTCTTGTCTGGATTTCTGATTGGTAAGGCCCCACGTTGCCGTCTCGTTCCCTCCCTCCCCGCCCCCAACTTTTTTCTTTACCATAAACTGACTCCAAGGGCAGGAAGTGATGCTCAGGAGCGTGAGGTGGAGACCAAGGAGTGGAGCTCACTGTGCCTCCGGTTGTGCCCCCACCAGGGCCCCAGACACTGAATGCGGCCTTCATCCGGAACCCGAGAAAATCCGGACCCACACTGTAGACTTCTATCAAAAATGACTCATGGGCGGGGCCTCCTCCCCGGGCTTCTGGCTGAGGTCCAGCACGTGACTGCCCTCTCCTTTCCACCTCAGCATCCCAGCATCGGGAGCAGAGCAGGGATCCCCAACATGATGCCCCGTGCTGTATGCCAACAGGAACCCCAGGACGTGGGTGCTGAGTTACCGTCAATTCAGAGCTGAGCAGCGTGGCACAGAGGAAGTTAAATAATGTGCCGTAAGGTCAGACGCGGTGTAGGTGGCGTTGCTGGGACTCACACCCTACTCCCATCTGGCGTCTACACGGTGCCTGGCAGTTTCAGATCATCAGCTTGGTTTTGTGAATGAGTGTATGACTCAGAGCACTCCGTGCCTGCCGCGTTAACCTGGCTTCACAGATGGCCGTGAGCTGGAAAGGGAGTTCCTGTCTGCTCTTGGGAAGTGAAAATAAAGGAGGGAGGAAAGGTGTTTTCATTCTCAGCGTCGTGACCCAGGGCACAGTGACTGGGGAGCTGGGGACAAGGGTCAGCCCCGGGGCTCAGATGGAGACACCTGCCGATCCTTCTCCCCCTCTTTCCGGAGCTGCCCGAACCCCTGACTCCCAAGTGGCCCCGGAAGGCATTCTCAGTGGGAAGATGGTGAGTGAGCTCTAGTCAAAGGCACACAGGCTTTATAAACCGTTTTTTTTTTTTTTTTTTAATGTATGTTTATTTATTTATTTATTTTTGAGAGAGTGTGAGCAGGGGAGGGACAGAAAGCAAGGGAGACACAGATCAAGCAGGCTCCAGGCTCTGAGCTCTCAGCACAGAGCCCGACGCGGGGCTCGAACTCACAAACTGTGAGATCATGACCTGAGGCGAAGTCAGACGCTCAACCGACTGAGCCAGCCAAAGGCACACAGGCTTTAAAGCTGGCAGCGCTGGCTCACATCTTGAGCGCCCTTGACCAACATTTATTGAGCTCCTACTGTATGCCAGCCTGGGGCCGCAACCCGGAACCCTGTGCGTGACATGGCCTGGCCAGAAGGCTACCCATGAAACGTGTGTACTTTGGACTTGGCTGATGAGGGGACTTACTTCCCCTTTCTGACCTTGGGTGGCTCATCATAAAAGAAGGGTGACCTCTCCCCCACCAGCATCGTGAGAACTCAGAATAGCGGGTAGAAATGGGTTCAGGGGTGCCCACGGCAGAGCCAACAGTCACCCCACGGGAATGCTGTCTCCGTTCCCCCGCAGGAGGCCCGCTTTGTTACCCCCCCACGCCTCATCCCCCAGAAGTCCTCGGGGAGAATCCACGGGACCACGTGTCAGCCCCACCTCCACCCCCAGCTCCATCACCCTGCCGTCTGCCAGCCCCTCCGGGGCTTTGACCCCCCGCTCCGGCTTCAGACTTCTTGCTGTTTATAATGAGTGCCCTGAAACCAGGCGCTTGATCTAGTACAACAGGAAACTGGAAATAACGTGGGAGGCTACTGGAATGCTCTGCTAAAGAAATTATTGCCGTCGTCAACACTTCTGATCAAAATAAATCGCACTGACAACAGTGTGATTAAGATGTTTATGCACAGAGGAAGTGTTGCTGCTGCTCATGGAAATTCCTTGATACGGGCTCCTTGATGGCTGTGGTCAACTTTTCCTTGGGGCTTGTTTTTGAGGTTATCCTGACCACCCCCTCCTCGAGCGTTGGAGCCTGTCAGCCGGCGTGTGGATGGTTTTGCCTTCTGAGTATTTGTTCCAGTCACTTGAAAGTGAAATGAGCATTTCTACGAGACACCTCACACGCAGCACAAACACACATAACACACTCGCGTGCCCCCCCCCACCCCCCCATCTAGGGTGCCTCGAGAAAGAAGTCATAGAATCAATAGGTTATTGACTTGGCTATTAGGATTTTCAGCTTAGGAATATTTGCAGCTTACGGAAGCCGGAGCCTACTTAAATGCCCCCAAAATATCCAGATCTGATCCTCCATCAAGAGATCACGTTTGGGATCCCAATTATATTCCTCTGTCCAGAATTCCAGACTCTGGAATTCTCAAGCCGTGGGGAGGATACAGGACTTCAAAGAACATGACCTTATGTTCCTCTTTTTCTTCTTTTCTAGGCAGTATCTCGCTGGTAACTTATTACAGCCTGCTACACCCTAAGTCCACAGACATCTGGCAGGGCTTTGTGACAGAGGTCCGTGGCACTGCAGTGGGTGATAGAGCAGAGAGAGAATCTTCTCCCCGGGCCTCGGCCGCAGCTGGAGAGAGGCCAGGGAGCCCGGGGGACAGTTGTGAGTTAACACATCTGGGTAGGGCCCCTAGCCCACAGTGGGGACCCCCAGAGGCTGGGCTGGAAAGCCAGATCGTTCAGGAAGATTCCTTCCTCGGTCACCATCACTGGCTGTTGGTGAAACTTGCCCTCAAAACAGGAAGTGTGTCTAAGATCAACGCAGCCTTCAGAAAAGACGGTCCTGGCTTCTTCGGTCCCCCTGAGTGGGGACTGAGCCAACACCACAACCATCAGATGACGCCCAGGTTTTCCCAGAAGGAGCTCGCATCGTCACCCCACGACCCCCTCTCCTCAGACAAGGGCTGTGAGCCTCAAGTTGTCTGGAAAGCAGAGGCCAACCTGCTGGACACCTCAAGCTACGTCTCTTTGGCCAGCGACAATCCAGACGAAGCTCCTGGCCGGCGGTGGTCAGCTGCACCCAGGGAGGGCAGCCCCAGGGAAGGAGCCGAGGCGGTTTCTCCGCTGCAGGGCAGGGGTGCAGGTGACGGGAGAGGAGGGGCAGGACAGGAGAGCGCCACCCTATACTTTAGTGCCACGGCCGAGGGGGCCACATCCCCACAGTGGGAAGCCGGGCAGGCGACTTTGCAGACACCCCTGTCTGGGAGGAGTTCGGAGCCCTCCCCTCGGCCGGCCACTCGGCCCTTCCCTGCCACCATGGCCAGCATTAGCCCGATCCTGGGCCTGGGCCGCACCGGCAGCTTCCGCCCCAGCACAGGCTTGCCCGGCAGAGCCCTGGGCGCCTCAGAGCGTGGGGGACAGCAGGAGCCCATGGGGGACCCGAATCTTCCCACCATTGCCGGGACACGGATGGCATTACCAGAGGTGAGTCTGAGGCCCGCAGACGAGCCTTGCCTCACATCCACCCCCAAGTGTGAGCCTGCCCACGGGGGCTGCGGCGGGAGGGCCCGGCCGAGGACCATGCCAAGTTTCTCCATGTGACCGCAGTCCCGGCGGGCAGGGCGACAGGCGGCCGAGTCACGCTGGTCCCTGGGCTTTGAGATTTGAGACCGAGAATCCCAGTTCTACCTCTGCCCTCCGTGTTTCCCCCGGACATGTTTGCACAACTGAAGCATGAACGAGCTGGACCAGATTATTGGCGAGCTCCCCCACAAGCACCACGTACACACGTGTGCACAGAACACACTTTCCTGTCACGCTGTGGGAGCAGGGCAAGGGGCTTCCCGTCAAAATTGCCCGCTTCCTTTTACCAACGATATGATCCCGATTTTTAAATTTAATATAACCTTAGTTTTGTTGCTGTGGCTTCCAGGAAAGTCAAAGGTAAAGAAAGCCCAGGGTTCCGTTTCATTGTGAGTTCTCGTTACAGTTTGCCTCTGCTGACACGAGGGGATGATCAGTCCCTTAAAAATGTATTCTCCCTGTATCACTTTACGGACCTCCATGATAAGATAATGCAAGCCCTTTCTGGAAGCAGATGAGAAAACTGTGCTTCTCATCATCAACATAGCGGAAGAATGCAAATGTCATCCTGAGATTCCTTTGGCAGAAAAAAAAAATGCTACGTTTGTTGCTGACCCTGCAGACCCCCACCCCGCAGGCCGGCCAGCCGGCAGCCTGGACCTCACACTCCATTTCCTCTACCCCCACACTTTGCTCCCTCCTCCATTCCACGGGGGACACTACCTGTGGTCTGGACTCGCCGGGCGAGAAGTGCGGCCACTGTCCATTTCCTTCTCTATTTCTTTCTCTTCTTCCCCTAAACTGGGCCCTTTGTAGACAGACATTCACATCATTTCTGCAAGCCTTCCTTCAGAGCTGGTGTAAAAAGTGCAGGCATAGGGGCCCCTGGGAGACTCAGTCGGTTAAGCGTCCGACTCCTGCTTTCAGCTCAGGTCGTGATCTCACGGTTTGTGGGACGGAGCCCCAAGTCGGGCTCTGCACTGACAGCACAGAGCCTGCCTGGGATTCTCTCTGTCCCTCTCTCTCTGCCCCTCCCCGCTTTCTCTCTCTCTCTCTCAAAATAAAATAAACATTAAAAAAACAAGTTTAAAAATTAAAAATAAATTTTTAAGTGCATTCATAAGCCACCGAAGCAGAAGGCGGTCCCCACATGTTTGCATGTGGTCCTTTCTACCTTCACAAACACCTCTGGGTTCAGGGACAGTATTCAAGCCCCAAAGAGGAAGTGTGGTGAGCTGTCGGACCGTCAGTGACCCTGTTGCTGACTGCGTATTCCAGTGGGACATAGCAGACGGTGGCTCAGATCTCCTGGTACAACAGGTAACGACAAGGGACCTCAGGCCACCGCCTGGCGGGAGTGTGTCCAAGAAACACCACAGCTGGACAGTAGCTCCAGCCACGCAGACAGGTGGTGCTGAGGACCATTGCAATGGGGGAAAGAGAGGTCTACAACTGGGCTCAGCTCCAGATGCAGCACAGGTAAGTGCGAACCGAGAGTCCAGGAGCAGGGGAGAGGTCAGTGGATGGAAATGTACTGAGGAAGCCCGAGAGGTAAGGGAAGGTTCTGACTCACGCAGCCGAACAGGCCTCCTACTGGAGGCAGGCTGGGCCGTCAGACTCTGCCTGGGGGTGGCAGGGTCTGCGGAATCTGACCATCTACATACAGAAGGTGGTCAGACATGGAGCATTTGGAGGATTCTTGCTAAAACCGGACACAGCAGAGAGAAACACGTAGGCAGGCCTAGGTGAAAGGCTGACGGAAGGCTGAGTAGGGTTTGGTCAAGGACGGTGTGCGTTGCAGCATCGGCAACTCTGCCCAGGACGATAAAAGGTGCTTTCCGAGCCAGGACGCTGGCCTCCCCCTCCCGTGCCAAGGTCTCGCGGAGGACCGGGTGCCCACGCTACCTTGGAGATGCGGTTACGAGGCACAGGGGTCTGCTTCACTGCACTTCTTGTCTTTGTGTTCGGCACAAGTGTGACACTTTCAGAGGGAAGGGCCCAAGCCCTTCAGGTCAAGAGCGTCAGGGGCCACCTGGAATTGAACCAGCTGGGCTCACGACCCCTCGCATCGAGGGGGAGTGCACCCTATGGGGGCGGCTCAGTAAGAGGTGGGAGAAGGGGCTCAGGGGACGGGGGCTTTTGTCTCCCGCCACCGTCTGCACGTGGCCTCGTCTGAGGCTAATCTTGTACAAGATCGTTGGTTTCCAGCAGAACACATGGCCTGACCGTGGGCGCCAGACGGGCTCCCGGATGTCAGAGGCTGACCTTTTCTCACTGGAATATTAGTAGTAGCTTAACAGCTGCTTGCTAAGCTAAGCATTATATACTGGATCTGTTCTATCCACACCACTGCCTCTGTAAACGGCCATCATCCAGAACATCAAAACTCGTGTGTGTCCCTCCCATAATATTTGCTCCAAGAGCATTTATGTCTGCAGTTGCACCCGCCCAGCTGGTTTTCTGGATTTCTTCCTTCTTATCGCATGAAACCACACTGGATGCGACAAACCACATAGGATCCATAAACACCATGGACCGGACAAACACTACCTTCACTGCTGTTTCTAAAAAGCAGGGAAAGCCCGAGCCATCCAGGACCTGCTGGAAACTGGGGTGGATTCCCACGTTTCTACAGTGATTGTCAGCTGCTTGCAGTAGACTCTCTAATTCACCTGTTGGCCCTGGTGAGGCCCGGCGGGATGAGTGGTTCCCAGCAAGCACTCGTAAACACCTGTGAAGGGGAATTGAATTTCTAGGTTTTTCCGGGATGACTAAGGGTTTTACTTCTCATAAACATAGCCTCTGAGTAGCCATTTTGGTTTTGCTTTTCTATTATTGTACTTTTAAAGTAGCCTTTATACCCAGCGTGGTCCTCGAACTCACGACCCCGAGCTCAAGGCCTACATGCTCTACCGACTGAGCCAGCCAGGTGCCCACTGAATAGCCACTTTGGACGTGGGTGTTTGTAAAACCGTTGCCCACCCCCTGCCTTGTTAGCAGAAGACCCAGACCTTCTCAAAAACTGACGGCCTCTCTTATGCTCGCGTGGGGTAATGGGGAGTCCAGCAACGGGACTGTTTGCAGCGATGTGGGCTAGAGTTCCAGAAACCGAGGAGGAATGGGGGAGCAGCCCGGCTTGCTGCTTCTGCCCCCGAGGGGACACCCAGGTGAGCACTCCAGCTTCAGCCAGTCTGTCCGGTCCGCACCGTGGGCTCTGTGCCGTGGTGACTGGGAGGAAGGGAGTGCCTGGGCCTGGCTCTCCTACCCCCACTGCCTTGGTCAGACCTGTGCTGAGGACGGGGACCCAATGCTGCCTACAGAAGTTGAATTTTTGTCGCTCCCGTAGTCACAAGCTACGGCCGTTGTAAATACGTCTCCTCTCCGTGTCTTCCTCACCCTCATACAAGAGGAGAAGAAAACAGTTATTTCTGGGGCGCCTGGGTGGCGCAGTCGGTTAAGCGTCCGACTTCAGCCAGGTCACGATCTCGCGGTCCGCGAGTTTGAGCCCCCCGTCGGGCTCTGGGCTGATGGCTCGGAGCCTGGAGCCTGTTTCCGATTCTATGTCTCCCTCTCTCTCTGCCCCTCCCCCGTTCACGCTCTGTCTCTCTCTGTCCCAAAAATAAATAAAAAAAAAAAAACGTTGAAAAAAAAAAATTAAAAAAAAAAAAAGAAAACAGTTATTTCTGTCTACCTAGTTGCTTAGATTCTGGGCTGAAGGTTACTATCTCTCTGTGATCTTTGCTGGCATAAAGTTAATTCTCTGAAGGTACTTCTATTACAAAGGAGAAAAAAATTGGGGCACCTGGGTGGCTGAGTCTGGTAAGCAATAATAAACTTAAAAACAAAAAAAGAAAAAAGTTGTAACAGATGTTAACTAGACTCATAGTGATCATTTTGTAATATACGCAAACATCAAATCATTATGATGTACACCTGAAACTAATGTACGTCAGCTATACCTCAACTTAAAAGGAAAAGGCATAAAAATAAGAGTGAAAGTCTTACGTCTCCTGCGCTATGAGATCAGAAGGGAGCCTAGAACCAAGAAAATTCCTGGATATGTCACAGCTGCTTTGTAACTTGCACGGAACTGCACCACTGGAGTAGAATCAGATGTGATGAGATTAGGTGAAGTTCCTTCTTTCAAAGCAGGGCCAAAGGAACAGCTCGGTGGCCAGAGACCGCAAACACTTTTCACTCGGGGGTCTGAGGTCATCCATGGGGTTCTGCTTCAGGCTGCCGGTCAAAGTGACACGTGCTCCGCATCCCAGGGGACAGGAGGGGTGGACGTGCAAAATTTCCAGAGGAGCTGGTGGACACGTGCCATGGGCCAGCCCGCCCACGCTCTGTGGCCTCAACAAGTCATGTGGCCATGACCTACTTCCGTGGGGCAGGGGTACCACGAAAGTCCATCGCCGCCGCAGGCCGCTGCCCTCCCCTCACTGGCACCCTGTCCCTCCGTCCCACGGCCCTGATGTCAGGGCTGCGGGCTTTACCACAGCAGGAAGGGTTAGTGCACATCTAACAAGGCTCTGAACTTACAAATACAGAAACATTATCACGTCCCGAAGCCTCAGCGTTTATGACTGCAGACAGAGGGCTGATGTCATGTCTTGACATACCTTTCTCTAAGTCAAGAGAGAGGTTTGATGCTTCCTTTCAACTACAGACTCGTCAGTGGGGTTCCTTGACCAATGGTTCTGGCTCTTGCGTTGGCCACTTTTGCCTTAGTTTTGATTCTGTATTCCTTCCTTTTGACTCCAGACAGCTGACCAGTTCCTTTTTGTTGTTGTTGTTTTAAATGCTTATTTATTTATTTCTGAGACAGAGATCATGAGCAAGGGAGGGGCAGAGAGAGAGAGAGAAAATCCCATCCCAAGCAGTCTCCATACTGTCAGCACAGAGCCCAATGCGAGGCTAGAACTCACGAACTGTAAGATCATGACCTGAGTGGAAATCAAGAGTCAGACACTTAACTGATTGAGCCCCCCAGGAGCCCCGCTTACCAGTTCCTAATAGCGGTTTTCACGGCCCTTGGAAAGGCAACCAGACCCACCTGAGAGAAGATCCAGAAAGGGAGGCCCTTGGGTAGGGGCTCAGATAGGGAACCCCAGCTCCCCAGATGGGCCTCCCAGTTCCTTCTCTCCTGTGTCCTTTTCCTCTTCCAACAGAGAGAAGTGTTTGCAGGCCCATCTAGAGCCTGTGGACAGGCTTGCGGCAGGGGCACCCTGGGCAGCAGCCTCCTGGGGGGCCTAAACACCCGTGAAATCCCTCGCTCTGCTTATGCCTCCAGAAGACCAGAGGATAGGTTCACCTCTGAAACTGTGAGCCAGAACAGCAGTTTGCTTGGTTTTTCATGTGACATTCTGCCACGCCAGCCATGACATTTCTACATTCCTTTTGAGCTGTTTCCTGAACACATTCTCAAGCTAAATGCTGATTATACTGAGGCATTTTAAGCATCAAGAAAGGATTTTCCTTGAAACCTCAGTCTGGCTGCTCTCTTTAAAATAGGCTATTACTTTTCTTTCCTCCTGAATTTAATTAAAGTTTTCATACCATTTAGGATGACCAAGTATCCTGGTTCCCCTAGGGCCGGAGGGATTTTATTTAGGGCTAACACCAAATTGTCCCAGGCCGGTGGGGATGGCTGGTCACCCTAATACCTGTCAGCCCTGTTCACTTTTTGTACTTTATTATAACCACAAATTCAGAGAGGAGAGAAAATACTCCCTGGTTAAAAATCTAGGAAATTGTCTAGGTTTCCTGACGTAAGTTTCTATACCCACTAAAACTCTATCCCCTGCCCTCATCAGTCTTGCAAAAATCAGTCTAATGCCCCCCCCCTTGCCAATCATGACTGCCACAGTCAATATAATCACTAGCTTCAAGCCAGAGCGATGCCAGCTATATCAATGTTAGAGATCCTGCTGTAAGTCAAAGCTATAATCCAGATTTTAAGTTAACATCCCTCAGGGAGGAAATCTCCCATGGAAAAATACCATGGAAAAATCCGTGACTTTGACCACACAGATACATTCATTACGGCAAGACTATAATCACAACTTTGCCCGTCAGGGTTTCCATTATCAACAGGGTCTGAATCTTGGTGGAGCACAATTCTTTCCAGCTGGAGTAAACCATGGACAGGTTTTCAGCCCGTTGGGGATTTTTTTGATTTGTTTACAAATTGGCAAGGCTGGGGGTGGTGGTGCAGGGAAAGAGCAGGAGGATGAGGCTGGGAATGGAATACACACTATGGACTTTCGTTCTTAGTGTATTCTTTAAACTGAAACTAAGAAAACACAAAAACCAACCAACCGAGGTCAGTTAAGGATGTCATTTAGACCTGATACTTTTGGCTTTAAAGGCAACACTTTGTCTTTAACTTTAAAAGATGGAGTGTTTGGGGCGCCTGGGTGGCGCAGTCGGTTAAGCGTCCGACTTCAGCCAGGTCATGATCTCGCGGTCCGTGAGTTCGAGCCCCGCGTCAGGCTCTGGGCTGATGGCTCGGAGCCTGGAGCCTGTTTCCGATTCTGTGTCTCCCTCTCTCTCTGCCCCTCCCCCGTTCATGCTCTGTCTCTCTCTGTCCCAAAAATAAAATAAAAAATGTTGAAAAAAAATTAAAAAAAAATAAATAAATAAAAGATGGAGTGTTTGATAAAAGAACAGAGATTTTTTTTTTTTTTCTTGTACCTGAAGCTTAGTCAACCACAGATATGAGCTTTGGCTCTCTCTGCCTTGAGGGAAGCCACGTGATGGGGAGACCTTGTGGGAGATTCCATCCGGGTTCTCTCTGGATTCTTTTTCTAGCCCATTCTCTGACTGTTTGTAAACCACTCGATCTCCCTGAGCCTCAGGTTCCTGTTCTGTAAGGGTGCTGTAAGTTGGCCTGGCTCGGTTATAGGATTCTTACTCACACCCACCAAGGCAAGGGTGAAGCGTCTTGCCCAAGTGACCGTAGCCTTCTGTTCTTTTCCATTCCTCATGCTGATGGCCTCTGGAAAGCCGCAGTCCGAGAGGCATCCTGTGCAGCCAGGGGTCCACTGTTTCCTGAGACCACGGACGATGGAGGCACCTTCACCCCCTGTTCTGAATATTGACTCATCCCAAAGCAAATGTGTCCTGGATCCTGAAGAAGAGTGAAGCTTGTTTTCTCTAAAAAGTTTCACAGTAATTACTCCAAAGCCATAAAATTGTTTGGGGTCAACTTCCTATGGTTTTCTGACCTTGTTTGACGTGAGAGGCAAAAATCTCATCTGTGGTTGAAGAGTGTAGCAGAGAGACCCTTCTCAGGCCCTGTGGGTTCACAGGGTGACAACATGGCCCTGGTGAAATGACTAGGGCACGAAATGGGAATCCCCCAAAGTGTCAGATCGCTGCGTTCCCTCTCATCACCAGAACTTCTGGGAATCGTGAAGGGAACCAATTCTAGTCGTTGATCGTGCATCTGTTTGCTTTAATCACAGCCACTGTGAAGGGGCACCTGGGTGGCTCCGTCGGTTAAGCGTCCGACTTCGGCCCATGATCTCATGGTTCTTGAGTTTTGTGCTGACAGCTCGGAGCCGGGAGCCTGCTTCAGGTCTGTGTCTCCCTCTGTCTGTGCCCCTCCCCGGCTCATGCTCTCTCTCTCTCTCTCAAAAATAAATAAGCATTAAAAAAAATTTAAATCACAGCCATTTTGAAGTGGACGATAAAAAGAAAGTTTTACTTGTATTAGGACCCCACTCACCATTCTCAAATGTCTGAAGAATTTGGAGGTCAATATATATTTTTCCCCAGCAGCCAAGAAGTAATGTGATTAATTTGAGTAATGGAGTTAGGTGGGCAAGGGTCCAGGTTGAATTTTGTCAGGCTACGAAAACTTTCAGGGTTTTGAGTCATTCATTTTAAACACCTGTCAGCTAAAAGCTCAAGGTGGCTTACTTTTGACCTAGTTTTGAAATAAATAGACAAATGCCTTCGTCTCTCACTTATGACAACACTCACCCTCACCCACACGAGTTCCAAGGAGCCGGTCCTGGGTAGGAATGAACAGCTCGCTGACAGGTTAAGGCCCTGAGCGGCTGGGGACCTGGCTGGCGTTCCCGATGGAGACATTCTGCGGTGGCAATTAGCATAGGCCGATATTACGAGCGGAGCACACTTCACACTCACGTTTTAATTGAGCACCTGATGCCATTGTAATGTCGCCTAATTCCCAGCTCTGGGCAGAGCGTAGAGAGAGTACTTGAAGCTGGGATTTCAAGCGGGCCCCCTGAGCCCCCAGCTGCAGGCGCGCTCGCCGTGTGGCGCAGGGCCGCGTGGGCCCGGCAGGTGGCGCTGTTGCCCCTCCATCCCGACGGGGACTCGGCGTCCCGGTAGTCCAGCCCGGGGGGGGGGGGGGGGGGGGGGGGGGGGGGGGGGGGCCCGGTGTCGTATCCAGTTCTCCACCTCCTGTCCTATTTCAAGTGTAAGCTTGGGTGGTTGATTTATCAGTTCGTTACTCTTGGTCACACACACAAACACCCCACGGGGACTGTACCCCGAGCTTGTGAACGCTTGGCACAGACAGCGCCTCCTGCATTTTCTCAGCAAGCTGGGGACCTGTCCTGGTTCAAGTCGTGTGCTTAAGGGTTTATTGAGATAGGGACCTGTTCAAATGCGGTTATACATTCCCCTTAAAGGAATATGACAAATCTCCAATTTCGATAGCAAGTGCCCTTAACTTGGAAGTCAGCATTCGTGAGATATCCAGCAAATGTCTTTCTTTTTATTTAAATCCAAGTTATTTAACATACAGTGTAATAATGATTTCAGTAGAATCCAGTGACTCCTTGCTCACATATAACACCCAGTGCTCATCCCAACAAGTGCCCTCCTTAGTGTCCATCACCCATTCAGACCTTCCCCCCCCACCTCCCCTCCAGCAACCCTGTTTGTTCTCTATATTTGAGTCTCTTATGCTTTGCCTTCCTCTCCGTTTTTATCTTATTTTATCTTTCCTTCCCCTGTGTTCATCTGTTTTCCTTAAATTCCACATATGAGTGAATCATATGTTACTTCTCTTTCTCTGACTTCTTTCCCTTAGCATATAATACACTCCAGTTCCATCCACGTTGTTGCAAATGGCAGGATTTCATCCTTTTTGATCGTCAAGTAGTATCCCATCGTATGTATGCACCACATCTTCTTTATCCATTCGTCTGTCGATGGATATTTGGGCTCTTTCCATACTTTGGTTATTGTCGATAGTGCTGCTATAAACATTGGGGTGCATGTGCCCCCTGAATCAGCACACCTGTATCCTTCGGATAAATACCTAGAAGTGCAATTTCCCGCAAGCGCTTTATTCATGAAGCTAAGCATGACGGTCCTTGAGACTGGACCGTATACATAATAGCTAGTTCGCACTTCAGATGACAGGCCCACATGGGCTGCTTTTTATCATGGGGACCTATGGGTCAGGATCCCATCGCTATTGCCATTCAGGGGGAAAAAATTATTTTCTGTGTCTCTTTAGGGGCAGTGGATCCTGGATGTGCCAGCAGTTCTGTGCTGGGTCTGGCTCCGACGTTCAGTACAAATTCCATGGATCTAGGGAGTGCTTTTCATTTCTATGAGATGAAAATTATGCTCTCCTTAGACAACGGACTAATAATACTCAGCACTGAAGGGAAATGACCTATCAAGCCGTGACCAGACAAGGAGGAACCTTAAGTGCAAATCACTAAGCGAAAGAAGCCAATCTGAAAAGGCTATGTACTGAATGATTCCAACTATATGACCTTCTAGAAAAGGCGAAAGAACGGAGACAGTAAGAGCAGTGGTTGCCAGGGGCTGGGTGGGGAAGCGTTAGAAGGCAGAGCACAGAGAACTGGTAGGGCAGTGGAACTATTCTGAATGATACCGTCTGGTGCACGCATGTCCTTCTACAGTTGTCGAACCCCACGGAATGCACACCACCAAGAGTGAGCCCTGGCGTGAACTATGGACTCTGGGTGATGATGGTGGATCCGTGCAGGTTCATCAGCCATAACCGGTGCAGGGGTGAGGGAGCACTCTGTACTGTCCCCTCAATGTTACTGTGAATCTAAAACTGCTCTAACAAGCAGCCTATTTTTTTTTTTAAAGCCTGTTAATTATGCTCTCTTCTCAGTGATGGACCAAAACTTAATTCTTATCAAAAGATTTAATCAAGCACCTCTACACACCAGGGGCTGGAAACATAAGGTCTGACTCTTGGATATTGGAATCCGGTGGGAGGAAGGGGCAGAGGCTTGCTCTGAAGATCAGATGTGGCCCCTCCATGGGAAGTTCAGCACACTTTGTAACTCGTTCCTGGTGCTTTGCCAGTGGGAGCTTGGAACCTGTGGATTGTTTGAGGAGAATCCTAGATGAGTAGGGTGCAATCTTGAAAGGTCCTCAAGACCTACACCACCCTCCCTGGGGGGAAGGGGCAAATCCCTCAAAGTCTAGTCTGGTTGTTAGTATATCGGCATTCAGTCGGTCTCCCTGGGTTTGAATCCCTGCTCCCTTCCTCGTGAGGTCCGTGACATCAGCAGCTTCCCCTTTCTGTGCAAAGCATCCCTCTCTCTAAAACAAGGGTGCCAGTAACAGCCTACATATTAGGACTGTGTGTAGAATCAAGTAGGATAAGACCCAGAGAGCTTTCAGCCAAGTATTTGGCCCAGATTAAAAACACAGCATTTAGCGTACATTATTTTTCCGGGTGAAGAGAAGTGAGTAAGCCATGAACTCATTATCTTTGTGACTATGTGTAGTTACACATCTTTTCTCTGAGATATTTGAAGTCCCTCAAAACTTGCAATACCCACTTGGCAACTTTTGTGTGCCCCGTGCAGGGACCAGGACCACACCAAGCCTCCATTCTGTGTCTTGTGGGGGCTCACTGTCAACCATCTGGCAGGCGTGTTCAGACTTTCCTAAGACAAATGTGAAAATCCTACGGGGTCTTTGTGGACCAAAGGTAAAGTCAAGGAGCAGATCTCATAGAACTTTCTCCTGGAAAAAAAAAAAAAAAAAGGTTACAGTGCTGTGGGTTTTTTCTTTTTCTTTTTTTCTGGTTCAGAGAGTTCCTGACATGCTTCTTCTTGTTTTTCTTCATACTTTGGGAGCAGCAGAAATGACACACAGCCCCTCCACAATCACGGGGCGCTATCCACTGGACCGTGATATATTTACTGAGAAATTTTTAATAAATAAACCACAGCCGTGAACCCATGTGCCCTTATAAACTAGCCGTTTCTCATGGGGAGAGTTCAGGAGTTTTTATGGAGCAATACCACATTCTCATGAGAATTTTATTAGAAATCAGAGACTTGAAATCCATCAAGCAGGAAATTTATGAGGTTACATGGGAACCATCCTTGCATTGTGTCATTCTGGGTTAATTTACTTCTTCATATTATGTTGATTTACTTTGTAAATTTCAGCCATGAACGTTGTTCTGAATTCCTCAGCAAATTCAAGCCAGCTAATTGATTTCTTGAACTTTTCACTTTCCATTTTTGTCCTTAAAACAAGATGGATAATTATTGACCGTCTACATAAGAAAACCCCCAAATCTGTGGGAAATGCATACTTCTGGTCAGAAACGTGTCCAAGCAGGTCTTTTCAAATGCCAAGGAATAAACAGAGCTTAGTGGAAAACATTTTTATAGCCACATGCAATTCTTTACGTCTCTAACTTTTCCGCTCAATAGTTTCTTCAAATAACTTTTTTTTAAATTGTGTTTTGCAAAGTACCCAGTTAAAATTGCACTTACCAAAAAAAAAAAAATAATAATAAATAATTAATTAATTAAAGTAAAACAACTTGTTTATCATCATGTAACCCACGTTGGAAAATAGCCCAAACCCAGAATAGATGTTTGTGCCGGTGAAGTGGAGAGGAAGTGTTCTAAACAAGTGTTTCGTCTGGGCCCTGTTCCAGTATTTCATTAATTGTCGTGTTAATGGTGTGAGGAAGGAGGCCAGGCCAGCACTGACCTTGAGCGGAGTCGCGAAAATGACTGAGTGGCATAGAGACCAGTCTTCCGTTAACCAGCTGACCCCTTTGCTGACATTTGAGCCTGACTCCTGGGTGACATCCCAAAACTAGCTAATTCCTCTTAATCTCTAAATTTAATTCTTAAATCGCAACTGTGTTTTCCCAGCAGACACTTGCTTGGGGACTTAAAGTTTACTGAGCTGTCTCCATGGCATGGTTGTTTTGTTTTAACCTTTTCTACCTATCCATTACCCAAAAGCTCCTAGGCACCCATTTTAGAAAAAATATCCATAAGAAAACAATGCAAGAAACCACTCTGCTTGCTTGGTTTCATGTTTCTTCGTGTCAGAGAATACCAGCTGGTCTGTCCCAGCTCAGGCCTTCTTTGGACTAATGGAACGTCGCCGTGCTTCCGAAAAGCAATTAATCATTGTTGACAGCTAATCTTTCCTGAGCGTTGCCCGTGTGAGAGGCTCTGAGCTACATTATATGTACTAGCACATTTACCGCTGGAAACTCTCTCAAAGTAGGTCCTATTCATCTCCCATTTCCCAGATGAAGAGCTTGAGGCTCAGGTTGGTGAAGCAGTCTCTCTGTGATCCCACAGCAGGTATGGCTCTTACTTACCCCACTGGGCCCACTGTAGCAGACAGGACAGACGTGCTCTGCCTGCGGGAAGCGCTCATCCTCATTTCAGAAATAAGGAACTCGGGAACGAGGCCCATACTCAGTTCTGGTGGTGGCTGTCGTGTGTCTGTCATTGCATGGGGGAAAAGATGCCCTGATGGCCAATGAGCACAGGACAAGACCCTCCACATCGTCTGTCATCAGGGAAATGCGACTATGAACACCCCACTGCACACCTGTGAGAACGGCCAGAATCTGGAAGCACTGAGAACACCAAATGCTGGGGAAGACGTGGAGAAACACGAACTCTCGCTCACAGCCCGTGGGGATGCAAACTCTGCAGCCCCTTTGGAAGACAGTTTGGCAATTTCTTACACATTAAACATGCTCTTACCATGTGACCCGGCAATGGGTATTTACCCAAAGGACTTAAAAACTTAGGGGCGCCTGGGTGGCTCGGTCGGTTAAGCAGCCGACTTCAGCTCAGGTCACGATCTCACGGTCTGTGGGTTCGAGCCCCGCGTCGGGCTCTGGGCTGATGGCTCAGAGCCTGGAGCCTGCTTCAGATTCTGTGTCTCCCTCTCTCTCTGTCCCTCCCCTGTTCATGCTCTGTCGTTCTCTGTCTCAAAAATAAATAAACGTTAAAAAAATTAAAAAAAAAAAAAAACTTATGTCCACGCATACCTCTGCACATGGAGGTGGACAGGAGCCTTATAACTGCCAAAACTTGGATGCAATCAAGATACCCCATACTAGGTGATGGATAAATAAACAGGTCCATCCAGACAACGAAAGAGCATTAAGTGCTGAAAAGAAACAAGCTCCCAAAGCATGAAAACACGGAGGAAACTTAAAGACGTGTTACTAAGTGAAAGAAGCCAATGTGAAAAGGCTACACACTGTATCATTCCAACTATCTGACATTCTAGAAAAGGCAAAACTATGGAGACAGTAAGAAGATTTGCAGCTGGGGGAAGGGAGGCATAGACGAGCACAGAGGGCTTTTTAGGGCAGTGAAAAGACTCTGTGTGATATCACAATGGTGTATACGTGTCGTTAGGCACTTGTGCAAACCCACAGAATGCACAACACCAAGAACGAATGCTGATATGGACTACGGATTCTGGGTGATAATGACGCGCCAATCAATGGAAGTTCATCGATCACAACAACTGTACCACTGTGGTTCAGGATGTGGATATTGGGGGAGGCCGAGTGAGGGGGACAGGGGCTAAGTGGGAAATCTCTCCACCTTCCATTCAATTTTGCTATGATTGAATGGAATCAAGCAATGTCTCATTGCTCTAAAAAAAATGAACTCCATTAAAAAAAATAAAACAAGGAAACAAAAATGTCCTGATGGCTCAGGAGCAGGGCACTTTGAAGCAGGGTTGCACCATACGAAGAAACATAAAAACAAATCAAAATGACAATGATATGGAGGTCATGTCCTACGGGGTAATAAAGAGAGCGGGTAATACAATGGAGAACAGCAGGGAGACTTCCTGGTGGAGGAGGCCCCGAGGGGCAGGAGGGTGTGTCGGACTCAGGGCCAAGCACGGAGGCAAAGGGAGTGCCTGGACCAGAGCCTCTCACTCCGCCTGTGGTCCTTGTCTTAAGGGTTTTGCCTCTAGATTCTTCTCCCTCCCCTCCTCTGGCCTCATTTTATGACAATTGTTAACAAATTGGTTTGCTCCACCTCCGGGAAAGCCGTGTTTGGCGAAAGACCAAGGAAAACACCCACCGAATAGAAACCGGTGTCTCACCGAGGGCGCCCAGGAAAGTGCCACGGGTGACCATTTGTCTTCAGCAAGTGTCCACAGAAGCAGACTCCCCGGGCCCTCCCAGGGGTCGGAGGGCCCGGGGACATTGTGCTGCAGGTGGCCCGCAGAGGCGGGGCCGTAAGAAGGACTAACAGGTCTCGGCTGGGCCTGCTTCCCTTTCACCTCGTTTGGGACCCGGGACGTTTTCAGCGTCACACAGGCACACCGAGGGAAGTCTTCCAGCCCCGGGAGAAACGTCAGCCCCGGGAGGAGCTCCAGGGGGCACCCCCCCCCAGATTAGAGGCAGTCCAGGGCGGGCGCTGCAGGGGGGCCAGCGGGCAGCGTGGTGTATCCCCGGGGCCCTGACTTGCTGCCCCAGCCTCCTCCACATCCTCACCCCCAGCCGGGCAGACCGCTGCTCCGGCTGAGACCTGGACGCTCGCGTTACACCTCAGACCCAGACAGGCTCCCCACGGGTACCCTCACTGCAGACGGCCCCCCACGGGCCCCGTTACCACGTGCACTGGGAAGGTGACCCCATTTCCACGGATTCCTGCTTTCAACCAACTGTCCTGTTGGGGACTGCCCTGATGAGGGCTGCGGGCGCATTCTTTCTGCCTAGAGAGAGTTCTGGAACATTTGAAAAGGCTCTGGCTCAACAAGAGGCAAAAGGTTATAGGGGTTGAGCACCGGTCTTGCAGTGTCTTCAGCAACAGGTGCTGACTCAGCACAGGATGGCTGGTTTCTCCCACACAGCAATGACCCCACCCGTCTCTGCCCTTTCCATCCAGAAGGCTGAGCTGAAGGCAGGACGCGGGTCAAAGCCACTGCACGGACCAATTCGGATCACACAGAAAGCAGCTTCCTCACTGAGCGGGGGCAGAAACACTGGCCAGAGGCCAGCGGTGATGACACGCTCCCGACTGAAAATTAAGCTAACTTCTTAAATGCGTTTCTGCTCCACGAGGGACCCCTGTTGCGCACTCAGAGAAGCGGGTTTCAGAAGCATCCACAGGGGAACCCGGGCGGCTCAGTCGGTTAGGCATCCGACTCTTGATTTTGGCTCAGGTCATTATCTCAAGGTCTGTGAGATGAGCCCGCATCGGGGTCTGCACTGACAGCACCCGCTTCTAATCCCCAGGGCTTAGAACCATGCCTGGAATACCCTAGGTGCTCAATACATGTTTCCTAAACAGATTGACTTTTTTAGTGCCTTCGACTCTGCAGTGAAATGGTGATGAGACCTAGGCTATTCCTGTTTTTCATGATGAACCCAAAATGAGGGAGGCCTCCAGACCCTGGGGAGAAAGCCCCTGACACTGACTGCAGGTCCCCGTGGCTTGAGGGAGTGTGCACCTGCTGCCGAGGACACCGGGCCCCTCCCTCCTCATCCGGCCATCACAGCCCGCTGACACTGACTGGGAAGTGCCAGACAGGGAATGGCAACTGTGAACCTTATCCTGGAGCCCTAGGAACCATTCTCTAGGCTCCTGGAGAAAAGCAGCAGAGCAGACAACCAACTTCACTATAAATTCACCCTCTTGATTCCAAGTGAGGATCTTTGTGCTTTCTTGAAAATGCTGGACTCCCCGCCCCTCAGTCCCTGTGACGCTGGCCACGCCATTTACCCCAACACCTTCCTCTGGAGGGAACACAGAACGTCCGTGTGAGGAACCTCCTTGAGTCCCAGGTCTTCCCACTATAAAGGGTTTGAATTGTCCCTCCTCCTTACAAAAACCCATCTCCCCCTCTGGTGCTTCACCCCTTCCTGCTTCCTCCTGCCCTTCCTCCACAAGTGACCCTGCTTCTCTCTCTCTAGATGCCTCCCCTAAGGTCCCAAGCGCATCTGAGTGTTCTCCACTAAGAAGGACTGCCCTACACCCTTCTCTCACCCCACTCCCTCCTCGACTCCCCCCTTCTCCACCCCCATGCCTCACCCCCTGCGGCTCAACCCCAGCCTCTGCGTCCATTGCCAGCGCTCTCCCAGACTGTGGCAGCCGCCACCGGCACGCAGGCTGTGTCTGATCTAGACGAGATCTCAGCTCTCCTTGCTAGGCTGAAGGGTGAGTACAGGTGACACTCTCCTCCCAGAGTCACAGGAGTGAAGGTGGGCTCGGGATCAGAGCCCTGAACTACTTTCCCATTCAGAGCTCCCCTCTCCCATGCCCCTCCCCATCCCAGGACCACCTAACAACTCGCTCTCTCCCTCACCCACAGCTCAGCTGGTCCCCCTCCTTCCGCTCCCACTTGGGCTGATTTTCTGCACCGGCCCCAGGGCTGCCCTGCGAGCTGGGACACTTCTTCACTCCCCACAAGCCGCCCTGGGTCAGTGCCTCCCGCCCCTACACCTCATCCCTGGACGTGACGCCCTGGCCCCTTCTCTTCCACAATGCAATGAAGGGCACAGGCTCCCTGCTTCCACTTTGGGGGCTTGCTTTTGAAATGGGGAGTCCTTCCTGCAGGAATCGTGAAAGCAGTGCACACAGACCTCCCCAGTGTGTCTCCAACAGCGCGGAAAAGGGCTGAGGCAAAAGACATTTTGAAGTAACTTAGCATCCAATCATTGGTTTGTTCATATTCATAGCGTTCTTTAAACAGCATACAGTTTTCCTTCGGGAGGGCCGGTCAGTACGCCTATCAATTCCATCGTTCTGGCTCCCTTCTAAAGTTAAAGAGGCCCTATAGGTTTGTCCCGTAGAAAAGGTAACAGATGCACTAGAATCCAGTTGACAGTTAGGGTCAAGATTCCTCCAGAAGCAGGGCGCCTGGGCGGCTCTGTCGGTTAAGCGTCAGACTCTTGACTTCAGCTCAGGTCACGATCTTGCAATTTTTGAGTTCAAGCCCTGCACTGGGCTCTGAACTAGCAGTGTGGAACCTGCTTGGGATTCTCCCTCCCTCCCTCTCTTTTTCCCCCACCCCTCTAGAATAAATAAATAAACTTTTAAAAAAGTAAAAAAAAAAAAAAAAGATTCTTCCAGAAGCAATTACTCTGGTCCTTACCACCTTTTCATTCATTCACTCATTCACTCTTCATTTTTCCTTTATTTAACCAATTCTCCTTCAGTGAGGTTGATTCCTGTCTGGATGCAGCACAGACACCCATGCAGACACCTTGGATAGCCTCTGTCTGGAGAGCTAGTCAGAGAAGTCCTTTCTTCCTTTCCTTTCCCACCCATCTCCGGGTCAGTCCTTAGGCAGTAAAAGGAAACGTCAGTTCTAGGACATGTTTACAGCATCCTAATAAGAGAAACCACAACACTTTGTGCCACACCGTATAATGAGGCTGTTTGCAATACTGTCTCTGGGACATTTAGCAATTTTCAAGATACTCTCTTTATGCTTTTCCCATCCCACAGAAAGATGTTATTTTTATTTGAAAATTGATTTAATGTCTACTACAAAGGTGGGGAGGAAAGTAAAATACATCATTGATCGGGAGGCCTCCATGTGGGGGTGGGGAGGAGCAGACAAATGCAAACCAAAGTTCTTAGCTCTCGACTCAAGCCATCCTGCTGATGGCTGTGGCCAGGTTACCGACCTGGGGCCTCAGTCTCCTCATCCATCGAGTGGGTCTAACCTAACAGCTGCTGTGCAGGGACATCATGCAAGTAAAGTGCCTACCGTGGTGTTTGGCATTTTAGACTCATAATAAATGCCAGTGGCAAAAACAAAACAAAACAAAACAACGCAAAGAACAAAAGAAAGAAACTTGGTTGAACTACTGTGGCAGTGAACCTCGTGCTGGACATCAGCTTCTCCCCTTCCACGGCCCCCTGCCCCCACAGCACGGCGGGCTCCAGTCCCAGCCACCACCAGCCCTCATGGCCCCCCTCATACAGGTCAAGACAGGGCTCCCCGATCTGGGTTGGGTTGGACTCCCTCTTTCCCAGACGCCTGCTGCGAAATACCACTCACACAGCCGTGCCCGGTGACCCTCCCACCACAGCCCCACTTTGTCACACACAAGACCGGTGTCCATGCCTCCTCAGTGCCCTTGATGGATCTGGATACTCAGTTCTTCCATCAACCGGTCTCACTCTGGGCAGGTGGAGCCCCATTTTCCTCCACACCCCAGTTTAAAAGCCCCTGTGGGGCCCGGAACCTCAGCCAGACATCCACACACATGCACCTTGGACTCCTTCTCACAAAATCCAAGGCAGACATGCCCCTGGCAGAGGCGTGGGCTTCCACTGGAACAGGCTGGCTGGGAGGGAGCACCTCAGGAAGAACGGTATCAGCTGGGAGCCCTGGAGGAGAGGCTGTCGCAGAGCTCGCCCAAAGCAGGTGGCGGGAGCGGCCAGGAAGCAATTACTCTGAGCTCCACGGACGCAGGAGGCATCTCAAGTAAGTGTTAGTGCAGGTGTGGACCCTTTCCTCGCGTCTTTCCAATAGCCCCTCAATGTGCATCCTGCCCTGTGGCCACCAAAGCTCTTAGGTGTAGCGCTGTGTGGCCGCTCTTTTCGCAGTGTCTTGGGAGTTCTTGTCAATTCATCTTGGCCCGGAAAATGGAAAGCTGGAGCAGTGGAACCCCATCACATGGCCCCTGGTGGGGCATGGGGCTGGTGTACAAGGAAAAACTTCGCATGGCCAAGATGGGGGTGGTTCTTGGCTTGAACTCAAGGGGAGCGTTCATGAATCTCCCTGGGGGACGGGAAGAGGGGACTGGAGCAATCAGAACTTCTCCCTCAGTTATGGGGTCTTTTGGGAGGCGGTGGGGGTGTGGCAGAGGGCTACCTTATACAGGCTATAGGGACTAGAGCCACCTAGAATCAGGTCGTGGCTGTCTGTGACATTAAATCATAATCGTAGCTATAGTTTACTGACCCAAGCACTGTGCTAAGCACATACATGCCTCGTCTCAATTTACTTCAGTTTGTCATAGTGTCCTCATTTTCTAGATAATGAAACTGCTGTTTATGGAAAACAAGGGTCCTAAGCTGGTAGTTGTCAGAGTCACAAACAGAACCTAGCTCCATCTGACCATTTGCCCCTCTTTCCTCACCAACCCCACGCACCTCCTCATGGCCCCCTGTCACCCCATTTTCCCCAGACACACGCACGGCCCTCTGCAAAGCCTCATCACCCACTGATGATGCACACATTCACTTCCCTGCACAAGGTCCCAGATAGCCTACACCTCCTCTTGGCTTTACTTATCATGCCGTACTGATTCTTTAAAACACTCTGAGGGATCCTGCCAGCCCCGGCTGAAGCCGCCTGGTGCCCACAAATGGACCAGCTCACCTGCAAGCATTGGCTTCCGATGATGCTGCTTACACTGGGAAAAAGCGTTAGACCCAGCCTGTCACAAGGCTATGCTTCAAACAAAGGCTGTATTAGATGTGTAAATACTTGGGCAATTGGAAAGTTGAGATTTTAGACAAAGATTCGGTTATCTGCATCCCCAAAAAATGCTTATATACAAAATGGTTTTAATGCAATCTATTCTCCTTATGATAGTCATTAGGGCTTTGTACAAATGTTCTGGTTCTCCTCTCCTTTCGGTCACATGGAACTATGTCCCTTTTGACGTAAAGCATGGCCATGTACGTGCTCTGCCCCGTGAAATGCGAAAGCATCTGATGTGTGTCACTTCTAGGTGGGAGTTTCAAGTTGCCGTGTCTCCATCTACTTTCCCTTTCCTGGTGCAGTGATCATGGGAACACATGTTCCAATGGGGCCCCCATAAGTCTAGACCCCTCAGGAATTTCCAAAAGCAGGGACACCTGCCAGTCCAGCCAGACAGGCAGACTGAGCAAGAAAAAACTTTTAGTCCTAAGTTCTGAGAGTTTTTGTCTTTCGTTGTTTGTCTGTTACCATAATAACCTAGCACACCTAATACCATCCTATCAGTGCTTTTCATAAAAGAAGGAGCCAGGAAGTGGGATGGCAGAGAGGAGGAGGAAAGAGGGGGGACAGGAGGTAGAGAGGGCACCTTGAGAGGAGGAGGGCACTCCTGACATCACACGTCATGTTCTCTGTTGTAAATGATTCAGTAAAACATAAGAGCTACTTGGGGTATTAAAACAAAGGATCCAGGGGCACCTGGGTGGCTCAGTCGTTTAAGTGTCCAACTCTTGATTTCTGCTCAGTTCATGATCTCAGCGCTCGTGATTTCAATCCCTACGTTGGGCTCTGTGCTAACAACATGGAGCCTGCTTGGGATTCCCTCTCTCCCTCTCTGCTCCTCCCCAGCTCCCACACACCCTCTCTCTCAAAATAAATAAATAAACTTAAAAAACATAAAAAGTAAAATAATATGAAATTAAAGATCCATGTCATTTGGTCCGTAATGACACCTCAATGTAGCACTGGGCAGCAGAGCTTTTCAGAGGTTATTTCTTGATCAAATTTATGTCAGTTAAGAAACTTAAGCTGTACAGATTTTCAATTCTGGATGATGAAAAACTTCCGGAGAGGGCTATCAAGCCATGGGAAGACCTCGGGGAATCTTAAATGCATATCACCAAGGGAAAGAAGTCAATCTGGGAAGACTACATACTGAATGATTCCAACTATATAACATTCTGGAAAAAGCAAAACTATGGACAGAGTGAGAAGGTCAGAGGTTTCCAGGGGTAGAAGGAGGAATGAATAGGTGCAACACAGGGGAGTTTTAGACCAGTAAAAACACCCTGTATGATATTATAATGATGGATACATATCATTATGCCCTTGTCCAAACCCATAAAGTGTGCAACGGCCAGAGTGAACTCTAACGTAAACTGTGGACTCGCCGTGATTAGGACATGTCACTGTAGGTCCATCAGTTGTAGCCAGTGCCCCACTCTGGTGGGGGGTGATGGTAATGGGGGAGGCAGTGCACGTGGCAGGGCAGAGGGTACATGGGAATTTAGTGCCCTCTGCTCAATTTTGCTGTGAACCTAAAACTACTCTAAAACATAATGTCTATTTAAAAGGGGAAAACAAGTTCTATTTAAAAGGGGAAAATAGTGATGTTGACACAGAATGTATTTAATGCCGCTGAACTACATGGTTAGACGTGGTCTAAAGGGAACTCATGCAACTCAACAGCAAAGAAAAAATCTGATTTAAACATGGGCAGGGGCACCTGGGCAGCTCAGTCGGTTAAGTGCCTCTTGATTTTGGCTCAGGTCATGATCTCACAGTGTGTAAGACCAAGCCCCATGTCAGGCTCATGCTGTCAGCACAGAGACTGCTTGTGATTCTCTCTCTCCCTCTCTCTCTCTCTGCCCCTCCTGTGTGTGCACTGTCTCTCTTTCAAAATAAATCAACTTTAAAAAGTTAAATAAAAATGGGCAGAGATCTGAATAGACATTTTTTCCAAAGAAGACATATAGATGGCCAACAAGCACGTGAAAAGACGCTCAACAGCCCTCATCATCAGGGAAACGCAAATCCAAACCATATGAACTACCACCCCACAGCAGTCAGAATGGCTAGGATCAAAAAGATAAGAAATCACAAGTATTGGTGATGATGTGGAGAAAAGAGAACCCGTGTGCCCTGCTGGTGGGAATGCAAACTGGTGTAGCCACCCTGGAACACAGTCTGGAGGTTCCTCAAAACATTAAAAATAGAACTACCCTATGATCCAGTAATGCACTTCTGGGTATTTATCCAAATATTAATCAGCCATACAACAAAAGAGATCCTGCCATTTGCAACACAAGGATATAATGCTAAATACATAAATACAAATGATCAGCCAAGAGAACTGTATCCTACACTCTACACACATAATACATGGTTAAGATTTAAAGAAAGGTGCACACCTAAGTATTCATTGACATCACCTGTCTCTGCATCAAACCTCCATCTGGTTTCCCAGTGTCGTGTTTATTACGCATCTCAGTGGGGACGGAGGGGAGCCATTTGAATGTACTGACAGCACGTTCAGAGGACACAACACAAGAAAACGGATCTGGGCCGCCTCAGGGCACATTTGAGGAGTATGACCAAGACCTTGAGGAGGATAGTCACCATACAATGCAGTTTCCTGCAGCCAAGCGCAAGTTGCATTGACTCAGGACCTTGACTTTGCCAAGAGGGACAAAGCAGAGTGACAGGGGAGCTGGAGATGCCTGGGAGGCAGCCACGAAGTGATCAATGGTGCATCTCTGCTGGGTGGTGGGGAGGAAAGCGAGGAAAGGCACTCCAGGGAAGGACTGCAGGTCCCCAGGTCCCCAGTGTCAAGAGACGGCAGGAATGGGGGCACTGGAGCAAGCAAGCCCCAGAGCAAGAACGTGACGGCTGAAATGTGCAGTAGTGGGCGTTGAGATTCTGGAGGGATGGCTCTGAGGGTGTGGCCGGCATAAATGTCTGAGCTGGAAGGCAGACACCATTGAGAAGAAAGAGGTGAGGGGCCGGGAGTTCTCCTTGAGGAGCACTCACTACAGTGGGTAACAATGTAGTCATTCATCTGTGGACTCCGACTCCTATACTCGCATATAACTAGACTGTTAGCCCCTCCAGGGCGGAGAAAGGCTGTCTGACTGGTAGTAAACTAGGTCGGCTTCTGAGATGTAGGAGGAGTTGGCTAAGTTGTTGACTGAGCTCAGTTAAACAAAAAGCCAGATGGCGGGCAGGCACTGGCTTCGCATGGTTGTTCCAGAGCGAACTACCCATGCGTAGTGCTTCTCCCATTGCAGAGCCATAAGAATAGTTATTTCATGCTGGGGGTGAGTTAAGACATCGGGAGGAAGGGTGCCTTTAGAAATCTGTCTGCTGGACAAGATGGCTCCCAGCTGGCTGGGCCACACCACTCTTCTCCCTGGCTTTCCGCGGCCTGGTCAGGGGCAGGTGAACAGACAGAAACACAGAGGGCAGTGTGTGTCATGGAGGGAGAGAGCAGGGAAGCGCAGATCCCTGTGGGGTGTAAGTGTGAGCTGGTGTGAGAGAGGGAGCTCGTGTGAGTGCGCATGGATGTGTTCAGGTGTGAGTACGTGTGTTTGAGTGTTAGTTGTGTGCTGGGGCATGTGTGTTCAAGCGTGAACACGTGTGTTCGGGTGTGAACACGTGTTTGAGTTGTTAGGATTGTGAGCGTGCTCAGTTGTAAGCGCGTGTGTTTGAGTGCGAGTGTGTTCGGGTGCGAGCGCACGCGTTTGCCTGTGTTGGTTGTGTGTTGGGGGTGTGAATGTGTTTGGGTGTGAGCGTGTGTTTGCTGGTTGTGTCGGTATGAGTGTGTTCGGGGGTGCGAGCGCGTGCGTGTGAGTGTGTGTTGTGGTGTGAACGTGCGCCACAGGGACAGGTCAAAGGGCAGCGGTGGTGAGGGAGGAGGGACTGATGGAGGAAGAAAGGCAGGGCCAGCCCAAGTGCGGAATGTCACTACAGCGGACGGACAAGAGGGAAGGGAATGCCCTCATGGCCCACAAACATCCAAGAGGCATCAACAGCAGGAAAGGAACTGACTTTGCCAGCAGGTGGAGAAGGAAGCGCGAGTAGGGGGTGTGATTAAGGAAGAGGAAACGCAGTGGCCTGTCGGGAAGACTTCCCGGTGGCATCACACTGTGGACTCGGGGTACCACGGCTGGTCTAGAGCTGCCCTCCTGGGGCCCCGCGAGGTGGGAAGGGCCAGAGCCCCAGGGGGGTGGGGGGACATGGTGGGCACGGCCCAGATGCCAGAGGGGGGGCAACGCCAGGCAGGTGCTCAGGGCGGTGGTCACCTGCCAGTGCGCGGACAGAGGGTGACCCCGGGGGCCCCACCTGCGGGCTGCACCCTGAACCTGGAAGGGGAGTCCCCGTGGCCCGCCCTGCTCACCTCCCGCCTGCCAGCGAGCACCGGGTGGGTGGCTCTTGACCTCTTGAAAAAAAAAAAGGGTCATTTCCTGAAACAAAACCAGGTGAACTGAGCCAAGTCAGCCGGTAATTCCTACCCCTTGCAGCTGGCCTCAGCGTCAGTGTGGAAAACTACTAGGCTGCAGAAAACTTTCCCGTAGTGAAGCTTTCAGATTTGATATATAAAACTGGACAGGGGATGCCGGAGAGGCTGGTCACCCCACACACCTGCACCCAGCTGCCATCTCCCGGACAGAGAACTCTGCTTACGACGGCCATGGTGATCCTGCCTGTGTTTTTTGTCCTTTTTCGGTCCCATGAGCCAAAGTAAGTTTTAGGGGAAAAGGCATGATTTATAAATGGCAACTCTAGAGTAGTAACCACACATGACGATGAATGACAAGGAGGAAGTGCCCTAGGGCACGCGGGTGTGGGGAAGAGTGAGGTCTTAGGACAGATAAAGACAGCCAAGAGATAGAAACCACCCAAGGCGGTGCGGGGAATGCGGTGCGGCCATACCCCATACCAGGGAGTATCAATGAGTCTCCAAACAAGGAATGGGATCCTGACACCGCCAACAGCACAGATAAGTCCTGGGGACGTTATGCGAGGTGAACCGAGCCAGTCACTTAAGGGTAAAAGCCGCGTGACCTGACTGCACTCACGTGAGGCCCCTAGAGGAGCCAAACTGATAGAGACAGAAAATAGAGCGGAGGCTTCCAGGGCCTGGGGAGTTAGGATTTCACTGGGACAGAGTTTCAGTCTGGGAAGACCAGAAAGTTCTGGAGGCTGGATGGCTGAATAACAATGGGAATGCGCTTAATGCCACTGAACTGTACCCTTACAAATGGTTAGGATGGTAAATTTGTGTATTTTTTACCATAATTTTGACAAGTCAATAAGGAAAAAAAGAGAGGTAGGCTGTTGTTAGCAGTCTTTTGGGGAGGCCAACATTCCCAGAGCATTTACGACGGGGAGCAGGCCAGTGCCAGGCTCAACGCAGGGTCCACCGCCCAGGTTCAACACGCCCCACTCCCTGGATGGCCTCCTCCAGGAGTGTGCAGACCATATGGTCCTCGGCTCGAAACCCCCCAACCCAGGTAACAGAGCAAAGAGGAGGGCACTGGAAGCTTTATTATTATTAACTATATATTATATTATATATTATTTATAATTTATTAGTAGTAGTCTTTTTTATTAGTAGTATTATTAGTATCACCAAGGGGCACCTGGGTGGCTCAGTTAGCTAAGGGTCTGACTTCAGCTCAGGTCATGATCTCACAGTTCATGAATTTGGGCCCCACATCAGGCTCTGTGCCGACAGCTCAGAGCCTGGAGCCTGCTTCGGATTCTGTGTCTCCCTCTCTCTCTGCCCCTCCCCTGCTCACACTCTGTCTCTCTCTCTGTCCAAAATAAATAAACATTAAAAAAAAAAAAAAAAGAGTATCAGCGAGATGTTGACTGGCAGTTATTATAATAAAAGCCACCGCCATTGAGGGCCTACTCTGTGTCAGGTGCTTTATACACATGTTTAGTATTCAAAGCAAGCCAGTGAAGTAGGTATTCTTAGCTCCCATATTAGGTTATAGGCTGAACCGTTTCCCTGAAATACATATGTCAAAGTCCAACTTCTAGTCCCTCAGAATGTGACCTGATTTGGCGATAGAGTCTTCACAGAGGTGATCAAGTTAAAATGAGGTCATTGGAGCAGGCCCTGATTGATACGACCGGTTAAACTGCTTCCTAGGACTGCTGTACCAAAATACCACGGCAGAGGCTGGGGGCTTAAACAACGAAAATGTATTCCTCGCAGTTCTGGAAGCTGCAAGTGCAAGATCAAGGTTCTGGCTGATTCGGTTTCTAGTAAGGCTGTCTTCCTGGCTTGCAGAGAGCTGCCTTCTTGCTGTGTGCTCACATGGCCTTTCTCTGCGTGGGTGTGTGCGTGCATGCGTGTTTGTGTGTGGAGAGGCAGAAAGAAAGAGAAAGTGTGCTCTCTCGTGTCCCTTCTTACAAGGACACTACTCCTACTTGTTTTCTGAGACCAGGGAGCACAGCCAGACGCTTGCAGAAGTGGTGCAGAGATTCCCCACAATCTGGAATACAGCCTAAGTCAAGTGCACCTGCTTCTCAGGGTTCACCCTCATGTTATAGGAATCCACAAAGAGGATTCGATGGGGTTGTTTGCTCCCATTCGACATGGCGGACCCGTATCAGGTGGAAACTCACACCAAGCCCAATGGGACTCAATTGGTCTTCTTCTAGGTTTGTGCCATGGTGTGGTTGTCACTGGCCTCGTCCCTTAGTCCCTTACCCCTGGTGTCCCTGGTATCCCTGTGGGTCTTCTGTTACTCCCAACACACACAGTACAATCCGCAACAGCTTTGTAGGGGGAAACCTATTGCCATCACCATTCTTAAAAAGCAACAGGCATGTAAGGTTTTTTGAGACTTTTCCAGAAGTCTTTAGGAAACAGACTAATTCCTCCTGTACCCACACTGATGTATTTGCCGGATCTCTCCTTCAGATAAGTGGGAGCATTTGACATATATTCACCAACATACTGAAAATTTTTTCTCACAGTTTCCACAAACCTTTTGCAATCCTAACCTTACCAACATATCAGCCCTTCCCCTACTACATACTCATACATACATGAGTGAATATGTAAATACTATTCACTTAGTATTTACACATCCAGCGTTGTATAACAAACCTTCATATTCCGGGGTTTTATTCCTCACACGCTAACCCTGTTGGCTTCTATTGCCTCATTTTACAGATGAATACCCAGAAACTGGAAAGGAAGAATATCTCAAGACCATACAGTTGGTAAATACCCTTGAGGGCAGCATGGTGTCCGTGCAAAGGCTAATTCCTACTCATCCTCTGAGCAGGGGCCCTGGTACGAACGAGGAACACCCACACTACCAGTGCGTTCCAACTTGAGTCGAATGGCTGTGGTCGGGGAAAATTCTAGTCATGTCAGACGGACTTTCATGTTTAAAACAGGGTCAGTGCTCCTGGTGGTCAGACTCTAGGGAAATGGACTAGGGAAATGCTTCTGACATCATGAGACGCAAAGGACTCCGGGACTCTGATCTCTCCCAGTAGATGCAGTTTTTCCATGTGGAAAGAAAGCAGTCACCTCAGATTGGTCAGTGGCCAGTGGGAACCATCCCCAGAGCACGGTAGACGTCACACATGGAAAATCGGCCTGCATCGTTTTGTCCAGTCGCGGGAAGAGCATCCTTGAATAACTCTGCGGGCCAGAGGTATGGAGCAATGGGCTTCTACCCGGTCCCAAGGGGGGGCCTTGCAATTTAATGACAACCCACAATTGTAAATTTCCTTTAGTTCATTTGCTTGTTTACGTTTAGGAAGAATTTTTTTTAATGGAAAACCCAGCCAAAAAGGAAAATACAACTTGGGGTTTTTTTGTTTGGTTTTAGCCTAAAGATGATGGTTTTCCATTCATAGGAAAACATACCAGCTTAACATTTGCACTGATTTCTTTGGACTTCTTTCAACGAGTTATACTGTTTTCAGGTGGCAAATATTTATCAAGCACTTGTTACATGTGTCAGACATAATGCAGTGTTTCACCTGATCCCTCCAACAACCCAGCAGGGAGGGAACTGTTTACCTCTTCCCCATGCTGCTGATGAGGCCAGCAAAACTTGGAGACACTCTTGCCCAGAGCCGGAGGTCCACGCTTACGTCACCACAGGACACGGGAGCGAAACTCCACACCTCAAACTTTCCTGTCTATGCCAGCTTCATTCAACCTGGAAATAAGCACATTTTAATAGCAACCCTAAGAATTATGATCTGTTGCAGATTATATGTGGGCCCCTAACCCTGTTTGAGTTATATTCCATAATGCTTTTCTTCCCAAGACCTTCTTCAGACCTCACCGTGTGCTTTCTGGGGCATGATTCTCCACTGTTCTGTGAAAACAAAGGCACGACTGCAAGGGGGATGGCTGAGGCTTGTCTCCTCCGAGTCCCCTGCCTCTGAAAACCCCATCCATCACAGGACTCAAAGGCCAGGCTCTCTGTGATTCTCCTCTTTGCAGCTGTCTGAAACTGTCCCTTTGCTTTATATTTCCAGCGAATATCTTACCCCTGGTGTCCAAACAGAAAGCAGAAATACCTATTTCTAGGTATCTTGCACAGTCCACCACATGTCAGCAGGACCCAAACCGGTTGTCCTTGCAACAACCAGTCTCCTCCTGAGAGATGAAAGCCTGTGCCACCCCAAGGCGGCCACTGTATCCTCAGAGGAAGAGCTGGCCCAGGTCACTGGTGCACGAGATTATGAACGTGGGTGGCTGTGGCAGAAAATGTGGGGTGGCCACACACAGGCCAACTCCTGCTTACCACTGGGAGCCATTGCCCCTTGTCCACACAGCCTGGCTCAGATTCACCTGGCAGGTGTTTAAGGCAGAGAGTTTCTGGGATCCTCTCAGACCTACTGACCCGGCCTCTGGAGGATGGACCTGGGAGATTTAGTGACCAGACCATCAGGGACGCTAACCCCATCGTCTCCCCGCAGTGTGCAGGGCTCTGCGCAGAGCTAGGCCGATGGAAAACTCTGGCTCTGTTCTGGCAGCAGCTGGGAGGCAGGAGGGAACCCGGAGGGATGTGGGATGCGGGCAGACACAAATCCCCGCAGGTCAAGCCCGGGCCTTGCATCCACAGCTTCTCTGTAAAGTAGGTCCCAAGGCAGAACCGAAGACCCGGGCCCACTGGGTCTACAGTGCTGTCCCCACCCAAGTGGGGGGCTGAGGCAGGACCAGTTTGCGTTAACACAGACCCCTGCCCGTAACTTCGATTTGCTCTGTGCATCTTTGGATTTGAACTCCTGGCTGAGGGACGTGGATAAACGTCTACTTTATCTAATTCCCAGCTCATATGCAGCCTCAAGCGGCCGATAGCCACAGGGACGCCTCTCTGCGCCGCACCAGCTGGGGCCCGACCCGGGGGAGTGTGTGACCGCCCCCCTCCCCCTTCCCGGGAGGGCCGCGGGAGAGAAGCCAGAAGGGCCATCAAATCTAGAAAAGATTTGCAGAAAACGCGCCAAATACAAACGCACCAAATCTGGAGGCCGGTCTGGGAAACAATAGGGCGCCGAAATAATGCGTGGGACACCGGAAGTGGAATGTTCTCGGTGAAAATCAGCACAGCCCCACCCCCACCCCCGCAAAGTGCACGAGAACTCGGGCGCTCCCAAGAGGGGCCCGTGAGACCCGCAGCTTTCTGTCCCAGGGCGGCATCGGAAGTCGCTACTGGGTCTTGTTTTGCACCCGGGCATTTCGGGCCGCAGCGCCCCCCGCAGGAAGCCCCGGGCTGCTTGTGCCTCTGGGGTCCCTGGAGGGCTCGGGCGCGGTGTTTACGAGGCTAGCTGTAAATCCCTCAGAGCCGGAGCCTGCCCGGGGTCGCCACCTTCCTCGTGCAAACCGTGCAGACCTTGCAGACCGTCCTTCCGGGGGCGCTGCTGTGACTTTCCACCGGGGCCGCGCTGAGCGGCGGCGGGGCTCCAGCGGGCTGTGCCCCTAACAAGCTCCGCCCACAGGGAAAACCAGCAAGGCCTGGAGACCAGGATCAAGAAAGCACGGTTCAGCTGCCCTGCACTTCACTTTGATCGCCTTTTGATAGCGGTTTTCTTTTTTTTTTTTTTTTTTTAACGTTTTTTATTTATTTTTGGGACAGAGAGAGACAGAGCATGAACGGGGGAGGGGCAGAGAGAGAGGGAGACCCAGAATCGGAAATAGGCTCCAGGCTCCGAGCCATCAGCCCAGAGCCCGACGCGGGGCTCGAACTCACGGACCGCGAGATCGTGACCTGGCTGAAGTCGGACGCTTAACCGACTGCGCCACCCAGGCGCCCCTGATAGCGGTTTTCTTATCACATAAAGGATAGAGGCTTTTCCTCGCCCCCTAAAATACCACCGGTTTGTTCCGGGCTGCCTCCGGAGTAGAACGTTCTGAAACCATCACACCCTAAGGTTAAGCAACAACCTGCGAGGTGCTTGGGGCCTTGGGGGTGGTTGGATCCCTGACGTGGCAGCTCATTCATTCGCCTCCTCGTTGGGGGGCATCCTCCTATGCGCAGAGCTGTGCCCAGATGCTTCCAGAGAGCGGCGCCAAAGCCCCGCTCCCCTCCAGGCGCCCCCACCCCACCTGGAAGCCACACAGACCGTGTCTCCGTCCGCCCGCTCTGCTGCTGTAACAAAATGCTTCAGACTGGAGGCCTGAACAGCAGACGTGTTTCTCAGCTGTGGAGGCTGCAAGTCTGAGGTCAAGGTGCCGGCAGGTCAGGTGTCTGGGGAAGTCCTGCAGCCTGGTTCACAGGCAGTGTCTTCTTGCTGTGTCCTCACATGATGGAGAAAGCCCGCTCTGGTCTCTTCCTCTGTTTACCAGGTTGCCAATTCCATCCCTTGACCCCATCCTCATGACTTCTTCTAACCTAATCACCTTTCAAGGGGACCACCTCCAAATGCCATCACATTGGGGGTTAGGGTGTTAACATATTAAATTTAGGGGGGATGCATTCAGTCCATAGCAAACTGGTCATAGGGTTTAACAAGGAGTGATAGTGTTAAAGAGGGGCTAGTCAGCTCAGCTTAGGGAAGACAAACCCCTGAGTTGGGTTTTGAGAGATGTGTAGGAGTTTGTCAAGGATGAAGTAAGTAGCAGACCAAGGGAAAGGGAATCCCAGCCAAGGATTTAGGCAGTAGGAATTTTTCTTAATTGTTCAAGGAGTAAAACAATGGACAAATCCATCCAATAAATTACTCCTCCACAAAGCATTTAACTCACTCAAAGGGGTGTCCCTCGTGAACAGCATTGAGAAGTGAGTCCGTATAGAATCTCCAGAGCGACCATTCCACTGTAATGGACCTTAAGAGATCTCCAGACGGATGGACAAGTATTGAGTTACTTTCAGAACGTCAACAATAAGAGGTATTTAGATCTCAGTGATTTGGGATGGCAGGAAGATATAAAAGCCTCAGTCAAGGCCATCTCAACTTGCCTCTGTCTGGTGCAGGTTCAGTGTATACGGGATGTGCCTGGAGAGCTATCCTGAACTGGTAATTAAATACAGGTGTGGAGGGGGACACCGGAGAGGCAGGCCAATCAGAGGGAAAGCATGCTGCTTTTCTTTTCTTTTCTCTTCTTCTTCTTCTTCTTTTTTTTTTAATGTTTTTATTTACTATTGAGAGAGAAAGAGAGAGAGAATGTGAGCAGGGGAGAGGCAGACAGAGGGGGGAGAGAGCTGACAGCACAGAGGCCGAGGTGGGGCTTGAACTCATGAACTGCGAGATCATGACCTGAGCTGAAGACAGTTGCTTAACCGACTGAGCCACCCAGGTGCCCTAATGTTCCTTTTCTGCTACAACACATACATTGTAGGTGTGAGCGCCACCTGTAGACAGTGAGGCCTCCGAGGTGGAGAGGATCTCTGTATCCTCTGTTGAACTCTGTATCAGTCAGCTCCGGCTGCCGTAACAAAGACCACTGACTGGGGGCTTAACCAACAGGAATTTACTTGCTCACAGTCCTGAAAGCTGGTGTGTAGATGCCATCTTCTTGCTGTGTCCTCACATGGTCCCCCCTCTGTGCACACACACATCCTTGGGCTCTCTTTCAATTCTTTTTTTTTTTTAATTTTTAAAATGTTTATTTTTGAGAGAGAAAGCCAGAGCATGAGTGGGGGGAGGGGCAGAAAGAGAGGGAGACACAGAATCTGAAGCAGCTCCAGGCTCTGCGCTGTCAGCAGAGAGCCCGACTCGGGGGGCTCGAACCCACAAACCGGGAGATCGTGACCTGAGCCGAAGTCGGACGCTTAACCGACTGAGCCACCCAGGCGCCCCTCTCTTTCAATTCTTATAAGGACCCCGGTCAGATGGGATTAAGGCCCAATTCTAACGACCTCATTTTACCTCGCTCATCTCTTTCAAGACCGTATCTCCAAACACAGTCACACTCTGAGGTCCTGGGGTCAAGACTTCAACATACGGCTTTGGGAGGACACAGTTCAGTCCATAACAGCTCCATGATTCCAGACCCACCTGGCACGTTGCAGAGGGGAGTGTTGACACATATTCATTCACTCAACCCAACATCCTTTTGTGTCCACGGGACTCCCGTCGGCCCTAGAAAAATGGGCTAACTTGTCAACAGTGGATTTACATAGACTAAACATCAACAGGCACTTCGAGGGCAGAAAAGGATCCATGAACTGGGCTGGGCTGGGCATTTGAGCGTGTCCGAGTGCTCCGGAAGGAGGTGGTCAGAAGCTCCTCTGTGCACAGCTCCCTCCTGGGGAAATGGCTGTCTGGTGTCCCACCTGCTGCTCATCCCCTGGGTCTCACCCTGACCGTCCACACAGAATAACACCCCCCTGCAGACAGATGCCCCAGCCAGAGTGGATAGGGACAGACTCACTGTCTCCCCCTGCCATCGCCACCAATCAATCTTGGCCCTGGTGCCACCGGTGGCAAAAACAGACAGAGCCAACTGTTTGCTCACTGACCACACTTGCTTTCTTCGTCGTCCATGCAACACCCCCACCGCAGGAGCCTGCCTGAAGGGACCGAAGCCATGAAAAGCAGAGAGGCACTGAAAGACAATGTAGACGGCACAGCCCATACTTTCTAGTTGAGTTGGGACAGCAAGGTCGTGCTTGTCCAAGCCACAACTCCCCCGAAGGAAGACGTTGTGCAAGCAGAAGAACAAGTAGAAAGCAGGAAGAACCGGCAGCAGGAAGCATCAGCTGTTCTCCAGGGCCAAGTTCAGTCCTGCCCGGCAGGTGCACTCTGTGGGCAGGAGAAGGTGGGCCCGTGTTTCTCCGCCAGCTGCATACGGGTTATAATGCAGATCACCTCGCCCGCGCCCGCTCTGCGGGCAGAGTACAAACCCACATGTGCAAACAGCTTCTCAGTTAGCTGTCGGTAGTTCCATAGCTGAGAGCGAGCTTGTGGATTAACTGTACTTTTGCACAGACGCGAGAAATGACCCAGCACAGCAGATACCTTGCCCGGCTGCATGAAGATGGGGGCAGGCCTGCCTCTCCTCACTTCCAGGTGGTGGTATTTCTTGAGGCCCCCTCTGAGGCCCTGAGGAGTGTGGGGAAAGCCCTGGTTGTGGGGTCCCGGCCCAGCTGCTCGCTCTTCCAGCAACTTTGGATGCATTATGTAGCCTGTGGCTTCGTTCACCTCAGCGGTGGAAGCGGGATGGACTTCCGTGTCCTAAGGGTTTTGTGAGGAGCGAGCAGGATGAGACCCCCAAATGCCAGCCCAGGGCTGGCAGGTGTGGGCGTGGTCTGGTGTGGAGTCACCTCCTTATGTTTTCTCTGTCCCGTTCTCCAGGCGGCCCTCCCTTCCCCACGCCCCTGCTGGTGTTATTGTCCAGTGCATGTTCTGTCCATTCACAGATGCCAAGCCTTTCCTCACGTACTCTGCTTGCCTGAACCACCCCCCCGCCCCCCTGCTTATCTGCCCTCTAAGGCTCATGGGGTCAAGTGTCAGCAGCTCTTTGTGACAGTTCTGTGGCGAAGGGCATGTCTTCTCCCAACTCCGAGGCCTCCTTGGCTGTTGAGTGGCAACCACGAGGCCCACTTTATAAAACTGTGAGGAGGCAGAAAACGTGTAAAACACCTACCGTGCAGGGGCGCCTGGGTGGCTCAGTTGGTAAAGCGCCTGGCTCTTGGTTTTGGCTCAGGTCACCATCTCAAAGTTTCACGAGTTCGAGCCCCGTGTCGGGCTCTGCGCTGACAGCGGGGAGCCTGCTTGGGATTCTCTCTCTCCCCCATCTCCCTGCCCCTCCTCCACCCATGCTCTCTGTCTCTTTCAAATCATAAAAATAAATAAACTTAAAAATAAAACACCTGTGCAGTGGGCGCCCGAGATATGATAACTGACATTTGGTGGTGTTACTACTCAAGTGCAGCTCAGGGTCCATCTGTTCCACGAACCCTGATTTCCTCCTGGAAATTAGAAGCCGTTAGACGCACTTGGACCCTTAGCAGGTGTCCGGTCATTTCCTGCGCTGGTCATGCCCCCACCCCCCCACTGGGCTGTGCTCTAGGTGCAGAGATGGTGCCCAGCCGGTACAGGTGGCCGCACTTTGGAAGCGGGAGGACACTGCTCCTCTGGGTCACGGCAGGCAGGATTCACGACAGCACTCGGTGGCTGGGCTGTCACTTGTCACGGCAGCCGAGCGGCGCCCGATGAAGCATCGCTACCCTTTCCAGCGGCTTACAATCTGGTGAGGACGCATCAGCGCGGTTCGTCCTGTGACTCGGGAAGATGCCAGACACTCACCTTCAAACTGGCAGGAGTCTGGCTGAGGTTGTCCCTCGGGGAGGGACAGGGACAAGGCCCAAAGCTCCAGATGTCAAGGATTAAGCATAGCATGGTAACGTCCCTGTGCCTTCCTCTCAAGGTTAACACAAATATCCACATAGGCCCTGAGGGAAACCAGCCTGGAGGTGGGGAGGGCAGCTGTGGCCGTGCCCACGAGGCCTGGGGCCTGCACAGACTGGTGCCCTCTGCAGCCCGCCTTCCGGAACATTCCTGCTGGCACTCGGCCGCTGGGAGCCCTCTAGCTCCAAGCTAGAGTCCGAGCTTCGGTCGCCAAGGTCAGGGTCCCCGCTGCTCCGGGGATGGCAGACACCCTGTCATGTGGGACTAACAGAGGACCCTGGTCCCGTCCCCTCAGAGGAGGTGACTCTCCACTCTGGCCTCAGCCTCCTCATCTCAATGTCACTGCCCAGCTCCCAGATGTGGGGCTCCGGCCTCTGGAGCAGGGCCTGCCTGTTGTGTGGGCGCAGCCGGGTGGTGGGCAGGGAAGAACGGGTTTTCCAGGCCCTCAGGAACGCCCAGTGGCCTGTCTGCCCTGCTTGCGTGCAACGGCCTTGGGGTGGCAGCCTCAACCGAGTGGGGGACTGAGAGCCCATCTGACCAAGGCACCGATCCAGAGCCCCTCTTGACAGTTCACTGACCCGTCGGAGTCACTTAGGACATTGCAGATGCTGTTCCCAAGGGCTCCGAGGGTCCCCGGGGCCTCGTGACCTCGAAGAGAACGCAGCCCGAGAGGGGGAGATGGGCCAGACAAGAGTGGGCGGGCCCGGCGCTGGGTAGACGCTGTGGGTTTGCACTTGGCCTGCAGGACAGCACAGCCTGCCCCGTGGGCTCCTTTTCTGGCACGCGTGGCCGTGGAAGAGGCTGAGATGTGGTCCTTCAGGTTGGGAGCAGGGAGAGAAGATGCCAGCGACACTCCCTGTGGCTTCCCTGTCTTTGGGCCGTGCAGGATGTGAGGCTGTCCACCTGGCGAGCGTGACTTCTCCCCAGAGGTCTTTGTCCCCCTTCCTGAAGCACTTTGCTGCCATTAAGTGGCCACCAGGGGGTGGCAGACAATTGTGGCAAAGACTTGGATACAAAGTGAGATTCAGCTCGGCTCAGTGCCCTGTTCCCACACCTGACTTGAGTCCCAGGTCCGTGAATGCACAGCGAGCACACCACTCCCCACGCGGCCGGTCGAGAGAGGCTTTGAAGTGTGAAAACCCACAGTGTGTTTGATCCCGTCTATTAACCAGGTGTCCTCGGCGTTTGTGTGTTCATAGCGACAAAGGTTTATGGTTTCAGTGGCAGCTTTCTCTTTATAGTTCTACGGGGGAGACCTTGTCCTGTCCCCAGCCTCAGCAGACATGTGTCGTGTTCTAGAGCAAATCAGGCATCTCTTAGGACTCAGCTCTGCTTTGGGATGATATTTTTATTTACTTATTTTTTTAAGTTTATTTATTTGTTTTTTTTTTTTTTGAGAGAGAGAGAGAGAGAGAGAGAGAGAGAGAGAGAGAGAGAGAGAGAGAGAGAATCCCAAGCAGGCTTCACACTGTCAGCACAGAGCCCAATGTGGGGGCCTGAACTCGCAAACCGTGAGCTCATGACCTGAGCCAAAACCGAGAATCAGATGCTTAACCCACTGAGCCACCCAGGTGCCCCGGGATGATAGTTTTAAAACGAAATAGGTAAGTCCCTGCAGGACACTTGGGGACCCTTCTCTCTGTCACAAGGTTATCAAGGAAAAGAATATGTGAAGCGGTTTGCACCCTGCCCATTAGATGGTAAGTGATCCAGGATGGCTGTTCTGTTACGACGGACCATCCGTCTGAATTTGGGTATGGCTGATGCTTTGAGCATCTGTCAACTGCAAAACTTGACATTATTCGGTGGGGACAGGTGAACATGGCATGATTATGCATATAAAGGTAACCCGTTTTAGAAAGTGAAGATTTCCACCAGGTGCTAAGAGACACGGTCATTGGGCATGTTCCTTAGTGGACACTAAGGAACACATGGATAAGTCACTTATGTCTAAGTCGGCTGTCTGCAAACTGACTGAGGCTTCAAGGCGGAGATGGGCTAAAGCCTTCACTGTGCCCTTGAACAGCAAGCTGCTTGCTCACCTACGAAGCGTGGAGGGACTCTTCCGAGGTCGCCTACACCCTGAACTAAACATCAAAAATGAGAAGACAGGCGACTCAGCAGCCTGGAAAATCCTTATCATCGGTGGGAAATATGTTCCATACATACACATGTATATGTGTATATACACACATACACATATGTATTTCGTATATATGAAAGTAGATTTGCATATCATATATGTTCTTTTGTACGTTATTATATTCCTTATAATAAAGTCACATCAATACTTGGTGATTACGGTTCAAACAGGCGAAGGCCAGGAAGACCAGGCTCTCATTCCATCTCTACCACTCGCTCCCTCTGCCTGGGAGATCTTAATCAGGTCCCCGCGTTCCCTTGTGTCCGGATGGTCGGTTCTGTATCCGGAAAGTGAGACAGTGGGCTTGATTCCTCCTCTACGTTTGCTCCCACAACTCTCAGGTTTCCCAACGGCATCACTGCATTGAGCTATTTAGAAATCGATCTTATAGGTAACCATCAGCCTTAACCTACAGTGCCCACATTATTTACTAGATAAAAAGAACATTCTTTCAGCAATGCAAGCGGAATCCTCTGGTTTCCTACACACCTCTCAGGGTTATTAGCTGCTGCCTTGTGAAAACTCATTCTTCTGCTGTTGCCATTTTTAATGTGTCTTCTGAGGCCACTGTAGACACTGTTTTTCAACACAATTCATGCCAACTAAGTTCCTGTGGGAAGAGTAAAAGAAATAGACAGAAGTAACAAGATTTTAGTTCTTTATTATAAGCAGATGCACCAGTAAAGAAATACTTCCATTAATTACTTGGCATCGTAGTACCAGGTACCGTTAACTGATTACATTCATTTAGATACATTTAGACTCTTCACTTACTGGCAGATTATGAGAGTTTACTGATGCCCTGCACACTTGGACTAGTGATCAACGAAAAGTGGTGACTTCTTTAGTGATGACGATATGATATGGAATCATCCTCACATAACACGGTTTAAATAAAATAACCTATGTGCCTATATTTAACATTTTTAAAATTTGGCAACATTTAAAGATAGAAAAAAAAAAAAACCCACCAAGAATAGGATGATACAGTACCCACTGTAAGCCCAAGAATGACACAGTTCCGTGTTGCCATATTTCTTCAGATTTTGTTTCTTGGTTGTGCTTTATTATCCCAAACGCCGAGAATTCCTTGCTGATCCTTCCAAATCGTAACTTCCGTATCACTTATGAAGTATTTGTTGAGTGTGCCACTTACTTTTATTTTATTTTATTTTTTTAATTTTTTTTTATTTTTTTTAATTTTTTTTTTCAACGTTTTTTATTTATTTTTGGGACAGAGAGACACAGAGCATGAACGGGGGAGGGGCAGAGAGAGAGGGAGACACAGAATCGGAAACAGGCTCCAGGCTCCGAGCCATCAGCCCAGAGCCCGACGCGGGGCTCGAACTCACGGACCGCGAGATCGTGACCTGGCTGAAGTCGGACGCTTAGCCGACTGCGCCACCCAGGCGCCCCTATGCCACTTACTTTTAAAAGCAATCTGTTGGCCTCAGACTGTAGAAACATGACTGCTTTAGAAAAGCTTCAACTTGTCGTCATCTGATAATGCAATTCATCGAATCGCAAAACGTCTGGCCTCAGATTTCTATCTACTGAATAGACAAACCGTGCTCAGTGCCTAATAAAAGCTGACAATTGTGGTAGACTCTCAGGATAGAAAAGTCTAGCAAGGAATCCAATGTCAGACATACACACAATTCCTAATTTTCCAGTAGCCACATTTAAAAACAACGGGTGAAATTTTAACGGATTTTACTGAACACAATATATCCAATGTTATTACAATATGTAATCAATATAAATACTACTGAACTTCATTTCTTTTTTTTAACTAATTACAAGCAATCTAATTATAAGCAAGTGCATTCTACACTTACAGCACATCTCGCACACTTTGGGGCTCTGTGGCACACGGGATCAGGGTCACCACACGGGCAAGTGCAGGTGTGGCTCCCGCATTCCGAGAGGGAAGTTGGGAAACCGTACTGGCCAGGGGGTTTGCTGGGTAAGGGGCTGTGGAGGGTTGGGGGGTGAGGGAAGGGGAAGCCGCTGGAAGCAGAAGAAACCATCCAGTGGATTTGCCTGAGGACACAGGTGGGAGGTGCCCCCGCGTGAGGCCCGTGGGCCGGGAGGCCACTCGTGCAGGAGGGAATGACAGATGGCAAGGTCAAAGTCTCCAGCAACGAGACTCTGTCCGTGTCACAGAACACGTGGCAGTCCAGATGGACGTGACCCACCGCAGATGAACATTTCTGTGCACTGCACCACCTTGAAGCCAACCTCAGTTTGGGCCTTTGCTGCTTTATGTTTTACTGGAGCTTGGGGTCAGTAATACAATAGCAACATGTTAGGGCAGGTTAGAAAGCCGGCAGACGACCATGAATTAGAGCCTGGTGAAGACAACCAGAGCCAGGAACTACCAGAGAGCAAGACACGTGGCGGGATGCTCTGTAGTGGATTTATTTCTCACCCCAAATGCACCTCCCCTCCTTTTTTTTTAAATCTCAACTTCTAGAAACAGAGAGAGGGGAGGAAATACGGAGACAAAAACAAAGACATTAGCACACGAGAACAGAGGATACCTTGTTTGGGCTGTTTTTAATATACTTTATTTCACGTCACAAGGTCAAGTCTGTGTTTGTCACATGCCGAAGCGGACCAACGTATCGATAACCTAAAAGGAAAATGTTGCGAGTTCTAGTATACGGAAGAACCCACTTGCAGACAGACGTAAATGTGGACAGAGTATTTGAGGGGGTTTCAGCAGAAGGCACAAGGATAACAGAATTTGCAGTTCACTACCCAGCACTGGGACGTCGGGCAGGGGGGTCGGTGCCATCACTGGGACACAGAGCTGGCCAAGAACCATTGCTATCCAGAGAGTATGCGACAAAAACGAATGCAGGTACTTTACGGAGGTGACGGCATTTAGTCCTCACGCCCGCCTAGGGGGCAGGTCCCAGCATCAGAGTCTCTAGCATACAATGAAGGCATCAGAGACCGGGAAGGAGATCAAGTTCCCACAGCGAGCGAGGGGCAGGTCTGGGATTCAAGCCCCGGTGTCCTGGCCCCGGAACCCGTGCTCCCCCCGCCACTCCTCCCCCAATCTCCTTCACAAAGAGATGTTAAAAGATAAAATGAATTCTAAAGACCCTTGTTTCCACCACGTGAACAACAGAAAGCCACGATTTTGAGAGACGCACGAATGTGTAACCGTCGGCGGGGTCCAGGTTGACTCAGGGGTGCCCTCGCCCTCCGGCTCGCCCGGAGCACAGCAGCACCCTCCCTGGGTTCAGGGGAGCCACCTCCTAGGAAGGAGGACCCCCGCGGACAGCCTGCTGAGGTCAGACTGCAGGGAGGGCCGAATCCAGTGTGCGGAGCGACTGGGCCTTCCTGTCCCCCCCCCCCCGGACTCGGCTGGAGAGCAGCGCCGGTCCACGGACTCGGCTGGAGAGCAGCGCCCCGGTTGGACCGGGGTCTGCGAACCACGACGCTGGTGTGGTGACAACACTGTGGGGACAGGAGGGGGCACAACATGTAGCCTCATGCTGCTCTGGCTTGGTGGGGGGGGGGGGGGGAGGATGGGGGGAGATGAGGGCTGTGATGCTCACAGTTCTGCCTGGCTTTCTACTCAAAGGCCAAACTTCAACTCCCACCATTTGGAATAAAATCAAACCAGCTGAAGCAAGCACACACACCCCCAGGCAGGTGTTCTCCAGGCGGACACGCTCTCCTCTCCCGCGGCCCTACGCCCTGACTCCCCATGTCCTCCTCGGTTCCAAGTCTGTTCCATGCACACTTTGTTCCAAGCGCTCTTCCTTCCAAACCGCCTTCTCGCTCCATCCTTGTCTCCACTGCACGGACGAGAACTCACCTCCCACGGCGGCCGCGACAAAACACTGGGACGGGGCATCCACGGGGAGAACAGATCTCTGTCATCTCCCCTCCACACCCTTCCAGGGGCCTTATACAAGGAGGGCACTGGGGAGGGAGAAGACCCAGGGGTCACGTGCAATGAACTGTCCGTACATTGTAAAGAGGGGCGCCTGGGTGGCTCAGTCCGTTAGGCGTCCGACTTCGGCTCAGGTCATGATCTCACAGTTCGTGGGGTCAAGCCCCATGTCGGACTCTGTGCTGACAGCTCAGAGCCTGCAGCCTGCTTCGGATTCTGTGTCTCCCTGTCCCTCTGCCCCTCCTCTGCTTGTGCTCTGTCTCTCTCAAAAATAAACATTAAAAAAATAAAAAGAAATTATAAAGAAACTGACCTGACCCAAACAGACAGTAACTCAAGTGTGCATGGACAGACCACTGAATGACTGAAAACATTACAAAATAACAAGTGCTAACAATCATGTGTTTGATTTCCAAAATGCATCAGAGAAGAATGGACTTATTCACACACTGTAGAAAGTAAAGCTGAAATGACTTAGGAAGAATTATAGTAATGTCTCACATTTATGTTGAACTTTATATAAAAATGCATTTTTACTATTATCTCCTTTGACTCACAGTAAACTCTAGGAGGCAAATAAGCAATCTCCTTATTTTATTGATAGAGCCCGGAGCCTGCTTGGGATTCTGGGCCTCCCTCTCTCTGCCCTTCCCCCATTCACACTTTGTCTCTCCCTCTCTCAAAAACAAAACAAAACAAAACAAAACAAAACAAAACAAAACAAAACAAAACAAAACAAAAAAACAACAAGGGCTCAAACAGGGAAGGTAGTTTGCTTAAGGTTATATACATGTAGCGATGCAACACAGACCATTTTGTAGTTTGGGATTTCCCATAGTGAGTGACCTTCAGGGGAACAATTTCAAATATTACTGTTCTCTGTGCCACTATCGGGAAAGATCTTTGAATCTATTTGCCATTTCGTATCATCTTTTGCCATCGTGAGGGCTGTGCTACCAACACAGGGGACAGGCAACAACCCCCCACCCCCACCCCAGCCCTCAAGCCCAACATGGAGTTGGTTTGGAGACCATGAAATTTTCTCATGAAAGAGAATCTTTCCTTTTGTAATCTCTGTATTGTTTGATTTAGACTTTAAGCAAAATACCTTTAAGTGACTAAGATTACAGTTATGACCACCTACTTTTTAAATTTTATTTTTAGAGAGAGAGGGAGAGCACAAGCAGGGGAGAGAGAGAGACACAGAGAGAGAGAATCTTAAGCAGGCTCCGTGCTCAGCACAGACCCTGACGCGGGGCTTGATCCCATAACTCTGGAACCATGACCTGAGCCAAAATTAAGAGTTGGACACTCAACCGACTGAGCCACCCAGGTGTCCCATGACTATCTACTTCTAAAGGCATTTAGGTGGTATGAAATACATCTTTGTTAAGCAGGAAAGAGTGGGCAGACATTTTTCTACTAGAAATATTAGTGTGACTTTGGGTATTTTATTCAAACTCCAAGTCTCCGTTTTCTCAGCTGTAAAACTGGGAGCAAGAGAAGGTGGAGGACAAGATTTAATTAGCACCTGCCACATTTCATGCCCTACCTACATCCAGAGGTTTGGTAACTTACTGCATCATCAGCAACCCTTTGAGGTAAATATATTAATTATTATCACTATTGACAGAAGAGAAAATTGGGAAACTTTCAACAGAAACATGAAGTGGAAACCGAAACATTAACCTGTCCGAGGTTGAATCCCGAGTGGTCGAAGCAGGACCCAAAACTGGTCTTCGGCCTGTACCTGTTACCCTCAAGGCTGAGCCGGCCTGCGGCCTGGGGTCCACGTGTGTGGAGGGAGAGAGCCTCAGAGGAGGTTAGCGCCCTGCCTGGCAGACGGCGACCACTCAACACATCTTGGCAAGTATCAAAACAAAGTAAAATCTTAAAATAGTGTATTCTGTAGCTATTGTTTGGCAGTAAAACATATATGTATATAAAACATACATATTATCACATATACATGAAATGACTATCATGAAATAGATGTATTGTATATCACCAAGTAACTTCTGAGATTTAGATTTTCCTTTTTCTTTTCTGGATTAATGAAGCACCAATAAACTCGAGAACAGAAATCACAATTTATTCCGAACACATCATAAGAAGCCAAGACTGTTAGTCAAATATTCCCTCCTGCTGAACACACAGAGAATATCAGTAGCATTTTTTTTTTTTTTTAGGACATAATGATTTATAAAAATAAAATTGCAGAACAGGTCTTTCTTACATATTCACATACAAAATCATGAGCCATTCCTAATTTGGATGGAGTAACGGACCATCAAACAACATTCACTGCGAGTTTGTATCACCTACAGGATCCTACTTTCCTTTAACAACAGAAATAACTCAAGCTTTCCATCTGGAGTGGCTTTCTGAAAAATAACTTTGTGTTTTTTTCCTGCTCAGGATAAGGTATTTGTCTCTTTGACCTCATGCACGACTACACCAAGAATGAGTCCCCGGTTGGTAAAAGTAATGGATTTACTTCATTGCCCACAAATTGGAAAATGTGTCAAATGAAATCTTGGGGATAATGTTGTGCCATAACTACTCTCAACTAAGTCAGTAACTGTAGATCTACCACTTAAAGATATCTGAAGGAAATTTTAAGTTTGATTACATGGTTATTTTACCTATATAATATCAAATATCTGAACGTTTCCAAATTAACAATTTGTATAATGCCAAGCATACTAACTGATAAGGCAACATTTTAAGTGAGCCAGTCTTTAATCTGAAGGTATGTGTAACTCACAATAAAAACTGGTCTAACCCCTCCCCCTGCCCCCCAAAACCTACTTATAAAGATATGTAACTTACTACACGGTGGTATCTGGAGTGTCGGCCATCTTGTCTTCCATCTAATACGTCAAGAACAAATACTGCTATGGTTAAAATCTATTTGTACTATACATTTACAATTGTGCACACGAAATAGCACCGTGACAGACATTTCTCAAGCTTCTTAAATTAGTCAGATATGTATCTGGCAGTTCCTTTGTATCTCTTCCTGATGGCACATTTTGGGAGAGGACAAATTTCGTATAGACTGTATTTTTATAATGGCCCATCTATTTAAAAGATCACTTTACTGACAAAGATTCATTCACTGACTGTAAAAACAAACCACACAGCATTACAAAAGAAAAATAAAGCTTACATAATCTGGATATAAAGGAAAGTTGGTATGACTATAAATGAAAAAAAAATCCCACGGAAATGAAATAAATGGAAGAAGTCATCAGTATGTACGATGTAAGGACCAGTCAGATGGCCCTTTCCCTACCAACCTGGAAGAAGGCAGCAGTATGTGTGATGTAAGGACCAGTCAGATCGTTACTCTCCCTACCAACCCGGCTAAATTTAGGCATTGGACAAGTCTCAGTGAGATACCCTAATGATTACAGAATTCTCAAGCAATTAGTACTTGCTATATTCATTATATAAAATATGAGTTTATATAACAAAACTAATATATTGCTTCACAATTTTGAGTACTGTATTTTTTATACTTGTTCAACATTTAAGAAAGAATATTATAACTTTATAAATTCAGAATGCAAGACCAGCCACGAAGCCTATTCAACGTAACAGAAGACCAATGGGGAATTTCTGGGTCGCAAAATGTTAAATAGCACAGACATTAGAGACAGTGAAAGATTTTATTTTTTCTTTTACTTTCATCCAAACACACCCCTTTTCTGGAAAACATAAAAGCATGCACATTGATGGCATTCTTATACAGAAAAACTAAGTAATAAGTAAGCTGCAAATCAATAATAATAACAGAAACACAGGCTTAAAAGGTATGTGAAAAGATTTACAGGGAGATACAGGGCTCCTAATTTTAGAAAGTAAGAATTCAAGTCATATCAACACATGTTAAAAAGAAGCTTCTAATTTCCAAATATTTTAATACAAAATTTTTAAACTAACAAATATACCTTATAGAACTCTTGTGAGAATATAAGTATGGTCATAAGAGACATGATGTTCAAAGTGATCTTATGCAGTTCACTGTAACTTCTTATGATCAGTTATAATCAACATAATTCCAATGATATTTCTTCTTAAGGTTTAAATTTAGAGCATATCCATGATATTCAAAGTAAGTTACGCAACTTACATTTACTTTGAATAAATTAGAAATCGGTTCAATCTTTAGGACTGTTTAAAAAAAGTATTAACAAAGACGGTGAGACTGATTTAAATCTCACTTTACAGGTAAGAGAAAATCACAATTTGGCATGGGAACACTTTTCAAAAGTTTTACCTACACCCCCATGCATAAGAAGACCAACCATATCCTGCGGGCACATGTCCACCCCCCCCCCCCACACACACAGACACAGACACACAGACACACACACATACACACACACACACACACACACACACACACACACGCACGTACACAAACCAGTTCAGACTACCCAGAGCTTCAAAGGTGCTGTCTCACACGGCCTGCTCTCTGGGTCTGGAGAGCCAGTCACACAAAATTTCCCTTACTTATTATTTTCATTTTGCTCATCATGGTTCAGTTGGTGTGTTTCATCTGGGGGCACTGGCACGAGTTTACAACAAAAATCCATTAGGCAGAAAGGTTACCTTAAGGGACTAGTAGGCAACAATCCAGTTTAAGTCAGCCACAGGCCATAGTTACTACTTCCTGACTGAAAACGGCTCTTGTTCTGAGGGGGCACGGATGAACTGTGTGGGGACTCCCACTAAAACTAGTGGGGACTCCACGAGTTCATCTGGGCCTCGCGGGCTGAGCCTGTCGTTCACTGGCTTGAGGAGGGAGACAGACGAGTGTCTTAGCCGCAGCCACTGGGGCGGGCTCAAGAGAGCCTCACCGACCAAGTTCAACCCGCAGCAGGACCGAGGCCGGCTCCATGCTTCTCCCCTGCGCCCGTCCTGTGCCAGGCACCGAGCAGCACGCTGCCAGGAATCCAGAGGAAAAGAATTCAAACACAGTGGAAATCGACCATGATGACAGGAAAAGAAAAGACTTCCGCCGAACCCAAGAGTAATAATAGGCAAAAGGCACATGCTTGGAAATCCAGGCGGACGTTTGAAGGCTCCCATCACCTCAAGCATCTGTGGACTCAGGTCCCACCAAGGTTCACACTGATTGTTTTGATGTAAAAATAACAGGAAGCCTGAAGGCTTTTAAGCAATTCTGGCACAGACACTGGGACGTACTGAGGGCTCCGCTTTGCTCTTCAGAACGCTGGGCAGCGTCAAGTGCCGCGACAGCGGGCCAGGGTCACGCCTCCAACCGAAACTCAACGCTCACATTTGACACATTATCCTTTTGTGTACAATGCAGGGCGTGCAAATTAAGCTGCTTCAATAAATATTAGACATGTTAATTACTCTGCAAAGAGAAAATAAAATCAGCTAATAATACACTACAATCAAAGCATGCGCAAACCACAGCTTCTTCCCCGCAGACATTTCTTGCCCTTTTCCTTGCATCCTTCTTGATACATAAATACAAGTTCCTTCATCCACTTGGAGACATTAAGCAAAAGGCAAAATAGTACACAGCTGCAAGATACTAAATACTTCGGTGATGAGAGTTGGGACTAGTCAAGTTGTAAAAAACTAAAAATAACGAATACGGTGAAATACGCTGCAAATTAACGTTCATGAACGCAGCTGAGTCACGAACCGATACCAAAGCATACAAGCCTAACCATCTTCTGAAGATGACACTAGATCACGGAAACACCAAGGGTGGCACAGAGGTTAGCTTTCCCCTTCCAGCAGCTTGTTCTAAAGTTGCAAAACCACGTATGTTTGCCCAAGACCACCTGCAGGTCGGCTTTAGTCAGAAATTCTATTTTATCCAATGTTCAATCAACAAGGCTTTATTTACACTTCTTATTAAATTCAGGCAACAATCTGATGTCCCGTGTGGCTGCCAACAGTAAACCGCGTAGCACATTCCACTGCCTGGACACAGCTACTTGTTTATGCTTTAATACTAACCCACAAGCAGCCGATTAAGGTTCCATAAACCCACGTTTTCACATAGAGTTTCCTTCCAGCCTCGGTCATAAGCATACCAGCAGTCAAGCCACTTAGGATCAGTAATGATGGTAAAGTCTTCTTGAGACTTAATTTAGAATTAACACTTTCCCCGGGAAACTTGTTTCTTCTTTCTGGATCCAGTGAATCATAAAATTCTATAAGCAACCTAGGGTCAGAATGGAAAAAAAGAAATGTAAAGTTTCAGGTTTAGTCATTTAAGATTTTAATTTAACAGATAGCTACTAGGTGATAATTACATGCTGGAGAAGTTACAGGTCCTTGGGAACTAAAGATGAATAAGGAAAATACCCAGGGACTTGATTTAATTGGAGTTTCCAGACCTGAAAAATATATTTAATATGCTCATGATTAGTGTAGATGAATTATATTATATGTACATTTTTTAAAAGATGGCTTTAAGTAAATTTATGGGGATGATTTTGGTCTTTTCACTTTAAGATTTTAATATTTCACACATGGTAATAACCCATCTCGCTTCCCGAATCCTTCCTCCTTCCTCCTAAACCTCCCATTCTACCAGAAAGTCAAGGAAAAGATCAGCAGTTCTGATAACATATATGGAGTTTCCCCCAAAACACCTTATTTGCATGGAATTAGAAAAACAGCATAGTTAACTCATGTTCCTATCTTACTTAAAAAATATAAACTTACAGAACAGACTCAGCCTAAAACTCTCAAACACAAATAAAAAAACGGAAAGTGCTTCTTTTACCAGAACACATTCCCTAAAGTAACCACTGTTTCAAAATGTCCAGACTCAGTCTAAGTATACATAAGCACCGATACCACAAAATACATTGGATATTAAACATATTGTTCAGGCTTTTTATCTGAGAACTGATTTTCATGTCAAAACACTTGTATTTCACTTTTCGACATTTCTTCCACAACCAAATTGTGGGTGGCATCGATGGTTGGCTGAATCAATTCTGTCACATGCAAGTGACAGTCAACGGAACACAGGCATCCAGCTACTTGTCTATAAGCTTCACGAAGTTTCATTTTCAATGCAGCACACTTTCAGTAATTTTCACTTCTTAGAGTTAACATAGAAGGACTAATGAGGAGATAATTTTACTGTAAAACAACAAGAAAGGGGGCACGAAGCAATCTGCTGAGAAGAGTGTCAGGAGAAGGAAATAAGTAAAATTTCTCAACATAATTTTGGAAGTCTTACTTCTGAGTCTGTAAGAACTCCACACGTCTCAATGTGGTTTTAGTAAATGATGCATCCTGTAACTAGTGGACCCATTTTTTTCAAAAGGAGGATAAAAAATAGAGATGTTTAAAACGACCTTTCAAAAAACAGGGTATGTATCAGAAAGGATAAAAACCTCCACTGACAGCAAACAAACAATAAATAAATAATATATCCTAAAATTTTCCCCCAAGAAAATTCAATTTTTAAGTATTAAATAAAAACCGAGATGCACTTTTTATCTTCCTAAAAACAGAAGAAAATTCTAAAATTTTTTCCTTTAGAAATCTGTATGAGGGGCGCCTGGGTGGCTCAGTCGGTTAAGAGTCCGACTTTGCTCAGGTTATGATCTCGAGCCCCGCGCCGGGCTCTGTGCTGACAGCTCGGAGCCTAGAGCCTGCTTCAGATTTGTGTCTCCCTCCCTCTCTCTCAAAAATAAATAAACATTAAAAAAAAAAAAAAAGAAATTTATATTGAATCCAAAGGGCTCTGACATACTCTATTCCCCGGGGCACCTGTTTCTTCCAGGCACGTCACATCCCCTCCCTCAGCCTGACGCTAAGCTGTGCCTCACCCAACAGATATCTAAACACACCTGTACTTTACTTACAGGTAACGCTCAGCAAGGGTCAACACTGTTTGCTCCAAGTGATGTTATTAGCATGGACAAACACAAGGTCAAGCCTGAAACCATTTAGGCCCCAAATACTAACAGCAAAAAGACATTTTGGTCAGAAACATGTCACCCACCCCTTCCTCTTCCAACCAGTACACCCACGTCATTTCCACACGTACATCAAACTAATGCCTCTATCCCACAGCCTCGCTTCCCGGGAACGTGGGCAGTCCAGCTAGCCCTCAACCACAGCATTGCTTCGTCTGACCTGGGACTGCAGGGGTGTGTGTGTGTGTGTGTGTGTGTGTGTGTGTGTGTGTGTGTGAGAGAGAGAGAGAGAGAGAGAGAGACAGAGAGAGAGAGATCTAATGTCATATCCCCCCACAGAACAGTGTCCAGGAAATACCATGAATGGAAACAGAGGCCTCTTGTAATAAGTTCTTTCATGGGACTTTGTAACAGTGAGGCTTAAAACATGGACAGATTGGACTTGAGTTTATAAAAAAGCATTCTTAAGATAAAAAGACTGTATTATAGTGAAATTTAGCCGAACCCAAGGTTTCCAAGCGCAAGAACTGGTGTTACTCACTTATCTTTTATTTCAAAGCGCTCGTGAAGCCACCTTCTCATACGTGCTTGTTCTTCCGGAACATCTTTTCTGTCTATACGGTCAATGTGAATGTGAATTTTCGGACATTCTTTGCAGAGAAATTCTAACAAGAAACAAAAATATTTCATTTTTTATTGTTTTAGAACTCATGGTTATAGAAGACAATTGAAAAATGAGGTAAGAAAATTTAAATGATGAAAAACCAGATTCTTTCTTTAGCAAAAAAAAAAAGTTAAAAGAATTACAGACTGATGGTTTTAGGTTTCAAGCTAAAGTAGAAGAACTTGTTATAATTTCTGAGTCTACCGCAATTACCTGAAGTCATTAAGTTACATCAATAGTACCAAATGTTACCTTCCAAAAAAATTTTTTTTAATGTTTACTATCAAGAGACAGAGACAGAGCATGAGCATGGGAGGGGCAGAGAGAGGGGGAGACATAGAATCTGAAGCAGGCTCCAGGCTCTGAGCTGTCAGCACAGAGCCCGACATAGACTCACAAACTGCAAGATCATGGCCTGAGACGAAGTCGGACTCTTAACGGACTGAGCCACCCAAGTGCCCCCCAAATGTTACTTTTCATACAATAACCTCTAGTTCTACAGATGGCCTAGGAATAGGAAGCTGGACTCAGCTAGAAGTTCGCACCCACCCTCTGGAGGGACCCCTAAATGTCAACCACCTCCAGACTCACTAATCTGCAGGAAACCACCAGTCTGCTGTTCCCAAGCTTCTCACGCACCACACATGGTCACTGCTGCTCCCACTAGACTGAGACCCAGAAGGACAGAGATAGGTCTGTCAGGTTCACTCTGCCAAAGCATCGGGGGCACGGAACCCCCTGAATCCCTAGTGCCTCCCGGGCATGTAAGCCTGTCCTCACCATCGCACTCCCACTACGGACATGGCAGAGAGATCTCTGTCCCTCTGTGACTTGCTATTGGTTTCTATTCACTGGTACCCACTGCTCTTCTTGCCTTTGCCGTATTTTCACATATTATATTCGGCTTAGGAACCAACATTCATTTTGTGGAATAGCTATGAGCTCTTAACTGCAATTCCTAAAACATGCTCCTTTGAACAAAGCAGACAGTCTTTTTTCAGGCCTGGTTGCACAAGGGAGGAGGCCAGAATTTATTTAAAGACAAAATAGAACTCTGAGCTGGGAAATTCCCTTTTTTGTAGGTGGCTTTTGGTGAAGAGGTGAGATTATTAACATATTTAAATTCCTTGGAGAACAAGGAAACATTCCTAAGAGATCCAAGAGGAGGCTACATTCCCGCATTCCCTCGGTGGGTATGCAAGAAGGGGGCGGAGACCCTGTTATCTCAAGTTAAATATGTTCAAAGACCATGTTCTAAAAGGTGATTCGTATATTTTACAGTCTGAAGAAGACTTTAAGCTTAAAGAAGTCTCTATTCTTTTGACTCCACACACATCTCTGTTTTGTTAAGTATTCTCTACAGTTGTTTTTTGTTTTTCTTTTTTTTTTACCACTGCTATCCTTAATAACACGCAGCATTTCTGTCATCAAAATGATCTCACGGTCATATACGTTAGGAGTGAACTGGCTTTGATGATAAATGCGCAAAAAGCACTGCTATAGGGAAGATTTTACTGTTCAATATTTTTGTCCTCATTTTCCTCAAGTTCCATTTTCATGTATATCATCCAAGAACTGCTTAAGAGGTATTTTAGAGCAGACCTGTGCAGTGGTTAAGAGCACGGCCAGGGAGGCAGGCAGCCAGGGTTTCGATCCCTGGTCAGCCCTGAACACATGTGTTAGCTCTCTGGGCCTGTTCCCCAGTCTGCAAAACAGAGACCCCGGGACAGCAGCTGCCTGACAGAATCACGGTGAGGAGAGCTGGGGCCCGGAGAGCGTGCCTAGCGCCTGGGATGCTCGATGTGTTTGTGACAAGGACTTCTCAGCTGGCCTTCGTCTTTGCATTTCTGGTACATAAAAATGCAGACCCTGACACCAATTTTCCTACCTCCATTTAATGATCCGCCCCCCCCCCCATATCTCCATAATTAAATAGCAGTGCAAGGGACCTGGATTTCTCCTTCACACTGCACACACTGGGGCAGAGCCACAGAGCCTCAGGCCGTAAGGAAAAAGTGAGCATACCTCCCAAGTCAGAAATGGATGCTTGTAACCACAGTGCCTGGGAAGTGATGTCTTTCATGAGACATCAGCTGAGAAGGGAAAAGGCATCGCCTCCCGCATTTCATACGGGTGCTTTTAGGGTCCCCCTCCCCTAAAATTTACATGGTACTTTCATGTGCCTGATTTCATCTGACGTCCACGAGGCTTCGCAGGCAAGAACTATTACCCCTGTACGGCCAAAGGAGGATAAGGCCCTGAGCGACAGCAGTGGAGCCCCATCAGTCCGGGGTCTGTCGTGAGGACCCAAACATAGACCACAAGACAATCATCAGATAAACACTAAATGACTTTCAGCAGACAAGGAAGTGGCGTAGATTTTTTCCTCAATGTCTAATAAAGCTCGTGTATCTATACTTGTAATATCTATTTCAGTTGGAGCTTATTTCATATCGCATGAGCAAAAATTCCCCCATAATATTTAGGATATGTAGGGGAAAAGTATTCTAATTAAGGTATAATTTTTTCCTAATTAGAACTTTCCTAGTAGAGCCTAGAGTGTATTGATCTGCTAGAGTAATACAAAAGTCTTCCTGTATTCACACAGGTCACAGGGTCTGGTCTCGGGAGAAACTGAGTCCCATGCGCATTGGGCCTGGGGAGCCAGGCAAGGCGGAGACAGAAGAGAAAAGCAGACCTCAGGGAGCAGGGCAGAAAATGCCCATGTGGCCCTGGACCCCAACTGGCCCCCACACCGCTGGCTCACTGGCTCATTACCTGCCCTCATTCCCTCTGGGGGAAAAAAATGACCTAAATCCAAGAGCAGCGAACTGGGTAGATAAACTGTGGCATAGTCACATCAATGTCCACATCAATGGACATTATGTAGCATTTTTAAAAAATTACAGAAGTACATATACTGATATGTAAAGATGTTTATGATACCCTATTAAGCAAATAAAAGCAGGATATAAAGAAAACAATATACAAAAATGATCTCATTTAAAAAAATATCCAGAGGCACAAACATACTCCAACACATGGACACCATGAAAAGGAAGATTTTGAGGAAAACATCCAAACTGTTAACTGGGGTTCCATCTGCACAGGTGAGCCTGTGGAGTTTTTTTCCTTCTTCTTTTGGGTTACCTGTAAGTTTTATTTTCATATAAGAAAATACTAATAGAAAAAAGTTACCTAGAACCATATTAAATGGTTAAACAGAGCATCAAATGTTATCCTTAACTTCATTAATTCATTACAGTATACCACCCACTTGTAGAAACAGGATTTTAAATAAGCCCATTATACTCAGACGGGCCTGGCTCACCTCTGGCCAATGACGCCAGAGGAAGGGAAGACTGACTCTGACGAGACCAGATGAATCACAAATGCAAGCCCACTCACTGTGTAATGAAACACACCACACAATGGGATGGACAAGGGACACCACCTGCTGCCTAGCTCTCGTGACGCCTCCTTCAGGCCTGAATCGTGACACTAGTGATCCCGAGAGTTCATCGACACTGCAGTCTACCCTCGCCTGCGGCCAGCCTGGGTCGGGGGGAGGGGGGGGGGTCTAGGGTGGTGTCTAGGGTCTAGGCACGGCCAGCAACCATCCCAGACAGTTCTGATGGAGTTCTAATGCTCCTAAAGTGCTCGAAATGACTGGCATACAGCTTATACGTGAACAATCAAGCAACTACGGAAATGTTTTTTAAGTGGGCTACAAAATACAACTATTAAATGACAGCCCACCATGTGTGGGGATTATGCTTAATATTAAACTCAACCACCCAGACGCAGAATGTACAATATTCCGGAATTTTATATCTAATTAAGGAATTTTTCTATCCAATCCAATTTACATCATAAATTGAAGGTGCTTTTTTTTTTTTTTAATTTTTTTTTTTTCAACATTTTTTATTTATTTTTGGGACAGAGAGAGACAGAGCATGAACGGGGGAGGGGCAGAGAGAGAGGGAGACACAGAATCGGAAACAGGCTCCAGGCTCCGAGCCATCAGCCCAGAGCCTGACGCGGGGCTCGAACTCACGGACCGCGAGATCGTGACCTGGCTGAAGTCGGACGCTTAACCGACTGCGCCACACAGGCGCCCCTTGAAGGTGCATCTTAATCTATACTAGATTATAAGTAGAGCAGAGTATCAATCAATTTACATAATAATGAGAGATGGGTTTTTCAAGCTACAGATCCCAACTCATAATTAAAATCAGCAGGTAACATGGAAAACCATCTTGCGCAGACAGGTATACTGGTAGAATGATTTCTCAGCAGCACATTTATAAATCTGATAGACATTGCCAGGAAACTTTTGGGGGGGCTAAACTGCACTGCACTCCTAACAGCAAAGTAGGAAAGTATTTCCCCCACAGGGCCTGTTAGAAAACCTGATACTGGGATTTTTGCTAATGATAGCAAAACATGGTATCTCACTGTAAATTTCAAATTGCATTTTTAGTATAATGAGACTGAACATTCTTTTTCCTGTGAACTACTACTGACTTATTGATCACCTTCTTATCAATCTGTAGAAGGACTTTATACATTAAGGAAATCAGGCCTTTTTTCTGTGATCTAAATTGCAAATATTTTTCCCAGTTTGTCTTCAGTCTTTTGATTTTACTCTGGTATACTTTTCCTTGCAGAAATATTCACGTTTAATTGACTGAAATGACAGATTTATTTGCCATATGGCTTCTGGGTGTGATAGAAAAGCCAGCTTTGTCAAGAAGAGACAATCTGTAAGGAAAACACAGAACCTCTGTCAGCTAATGTGGACAGAAGCGGGGCAGGGCTGGGATCTAGAGAAGGCAACTCTGAACTGGTTGGCTTTCTCAGGGCCTTCTCCTCTGGTCTAGAGGAGGAAAAGAAGTGCCACATGCTGAGCACTCCCCGTGGGGCAGGAGGGCAGGAGCGCTAAAGCAGGAGAAAGCTAGTGGGCCCCTGGAAGACCAATGCGGGGGCAGAGTCGGGGAGGCTGCAAGGGGAGGGGCTTCCTTTGGAAAGGAGGCATGGCCTACACAGGGCAAGGGGGGTGGGGGGAAGAGAGGCAGGACAGTGAGGGTGCATGGTCCAAGAGGGCAGGCTAGCGAGGGGGTGCCGGGGCACATGAGCCTGGCCCAAGGAGCTCTTATGGTCCGGACAGCGACACAATGGAAGCATGTTGCAGAGGTCATTACGGGAATTATATGTTTCTTAGAAACTTATAATAAAAACATGTTTAATAAATCTCATTATTTAAATGGTGATAAACTGGTGACAATATCGTTGAACAACTAAATTCATGTGTTTCCAAATGTAAAAATAGGTCAATGACTCCTTTGATGTTTAAAAAAAAGAGAAAAATATTAATATCCTGCCTTTTTCATAAGAAGGACTCATGAAGGAGGGACTGGAGAGTAAGAATGCAGACTTAAATTTGCACATATGACACATAAGAAATTAAGAAAAGTGGTCGCTTCTGAGCAGGGGAAGGTGGACCCTGAGTGGGAAGGGGACATAGCAGAAAGCAAGCTGTTTCACTGTGAACTTTATTAAGTTTTGGTTTTTAAACTGTTTGATGTACAATATATTCCAAAAAACTCCAAATATATTCCAAAAAATTAAAGTGAAGAAAATCTTCAGCTTCCTACATAACAACTGCTCTGTGTCAAAGGCAACTGTGACAGCAATCGCGGTCACTACTTTGCATCTGTATTTCCTCCCACCGCGACCGATGCCCACACCACTCAGCCCCCCGTGCCTCGCCCATCCGTCCTCCCTCCAGGTCGCTGTCTCCGGGACACACTGGGGACATCGGGCTTCACAAGGACCCACTGACACACTCTTCCAGGCCCGGGACTTCGACCTTCAACAGCCACCAACGTGAAATCAAAAGCCCGGTGTTCTACCTCGGGCTCAGAGCTTAGGCAGCAGCTTCACAGGCTTCCCTGCATGCTTACTTATTCCCATATTCCAGTTTCTCTAACGGGCAAGAGTGTCTCTGTTTATGTTTAGCTAAAACATTCCACTCACTTAAAATTCTATTTTTTCTTGTCATATCTGATAGGACACATAGACAATAGCTAAAAGGTCTTTGAAACCTAGCACAGGTTTGAAAAATGGAGCCACATTTAACTGTTTTTCTTCTTGCCAATGATACTGAGTTTCCTAAGTATTCTATAAAAGTACATACAAAGATGAATGCTAACCATCGATGCACACCTCCGGGTGGCTAGGTTAGCACTCTACTCCTCATTCCCCCCTTTGATTTATGCAGCCTTCCATTTTTATGTGTGAAACTGTGGGTAGAAAGAGGCTGAGTTAGTGATAACGGGCCAGTCCAAAGGACTCCTATGGCAACCAGGAGATACCAAACTTAGCAGGACTCGTGAAATTCAAACTGTTACGGATTAATAAAAAGTACTTGAAAAACACATCAAGTATATCCTCGGAAAATATATCGAGTAAATGTTACAAAGCACATTTACTTACCCGTTAAAAAGAATAATGACACATTCACAAATATAGGACTCCACTGAAAATATAAACTCACCAGCCATGGACGGTGCTTCTTTCCGCTGCCCTTTATCGTCAATAGTCCCTTCGAAAGCCACTGTCACGTCATAAATTGCATCTAAATAATTCTTCAAAGAATCAAAAGCGACATGAGTTGCCTTTATTCTTGGTGTCAGCACATGTTTTAATACTGCAAGGCCTAAAAAAGAAGTCGATTCAGTGTGGCCATAAGTTAGTTACGAAACACCTCAGGAGTAGAATATCCAAATTGTTTTCACATTTCCAGGAATAGACAGACCAGAATATATTAAAGCCATATTCTCATTCATAGGTACAGGGCTTGACATTTTAGAAAGTACTCTCATGACTTGATTTCTTTAAATCAAACATTCATTTAATATGTATTTATGAAACATCTACATGTATGAGATACTTTGGAAAGCTGTCAGAAAACCAGAAACCCTTCAATCTGGTAAACCCTGACAAGGGTAAGTATTATCATCCTCGTTTCTGGCAACAGAATTAAAGGTGAGAACATCCATGGTCACTTAAGATTCAGGAATACAGTTCATACTTTCTAACTCCTAGTCCATGATTTAATTTTATTTCTATTCAAACAGGGATGTGGGAGTGCGGAATCACCAAATGAGCCCTGCTGCATGTGATACCCAAAGTGATATATATTATGTGGAAAACCAGGCTTGATACTTGGAATGCTTTATTATTATTATTATTATTATTATTATTATTAAATTGTGGTATAATTTACATGCCGTAAAATTAATCATTTTAAATTGTACAATTCAGTGGTGTTTAGAATACTCGCAAAGCTGGGCAACCATCATCACTGTCAAATTCCAGACCACTTTCCTCTTTCCAAAAAGACACCCTGTACCTTTTGCAGACACTGCACATTCTGGATTTGCCCGTGACGGACATTTCGCATAAACGGAATCACACATTGTGGACTTTTGTGTGCCTGACTGCTTTCACTTAGCATTCTGTTTTCGAGGCTTCTCCATGTTGAGGTAAGTATCAGGGCTCCGTCACTTTTTATGGCTGAATAATACTCCACTGTATGGATATACCACATTTTATCGACAGTTGATGGACACTTGGGTTGTTTTCAACCTTTGGCTGTTATACATAATCCTGCCACGAACATTGATATAAACTGAATGCTAAGTAAGTTTCTGTATACACACAGGATTTCAATGCTCTCGGGCACATTTGCATTATATACGTACACACATATATATATGAAGTTTCTGTAACGGAGAAAACACTGCAATTCCTATAGAAGAATTCATCATATCTGTGAGTGCTCTACCCGTATTACGAATTTGTTCTTTCCCCTTCCTATATCCCACTGCCTCCTTTTTTCTTAATGAGAATATGTACTGACCATTTAACAGAAAATAGTGGCTCTCTGAAGTGACACGAACCTAGACTAGACAAAATTTGATTTGGATTTTCTCCCGACTCTCCAGGGAAAACAGGCAGCATAAAGACGAACAGCTATAGTATGTTGGGATCTTCCTGCAGAAGAATTTTTAAAATGCAAAGCAGTGTGGGAAAGAAAGAGATTCCCACAACCACATATCTGACTTAAGTCCCTAGGGCAGAAGCAGCTTAATTTATTCACGAACTTATAACAAAAATCTGAATAGTATACCAGGCTGGGAAACATCTATTTGTCAATTAAATTAGTTAATACTTCCTTCTTCACTACTGGAGCTCATCCAATATTAAGTCCAAAGTTCCACAGAATCACCCTGTGGTATTTATTCAGTGAGAACAATTACAAAACTCCAGTAAGTCAGTAAGAAGATAGGAAGACAGAAAAATAGTATTAAAAACAAAACAAAACAAAAAAAAACGTTATAGGAAGGCCTGAAAATAGCTTTGTGACAGATGAGTAAGAAATGCCCAATTACTACTGTGTGTTAAAAAAAAAAAAAAAAAAGAGGGGCGCCTGGGTGGCGCAGTCGGTTAAGCATCCGACTTCAGCCAGGTCACGATCTCGCGGTCTGTGAGTTCGAGCCCCGCGTCAGGCTCTGGGCTGATGGCTCGGAGCCTGGAGCCTGTTTCCGATTCTGTGTCTCCCTCTCTCTCTGCCCCTCCCCCGTTCATGCTCTGTCTCTCTCTGTCCCAAAAATAAATTAAAAAAAAAAAAAGAAAAGAAAAAAAAAGACTAAGGAAAATAACCTTCTTACTGAGGAATGCACTAGACACATTTTCTAGTCCAGTCTACATCCTGAATATTCCAGCTTTTATCTTCCAGCTCTTAAGACACAACAGCCAACGAGGAAGGAGAACAAGGAGACTGGGCTGACACAGGGGCCCTGAGAAGAGAACATCTCCAGAAGGCCGAGACATCTGGAATGGAGAAGGGGCTGTGTGGCCAAACAAAGGCTATGTGTTATGGGACTAGCACTTTCTGTGGAGCGGCAGGAACGGAAGCTCCAAGAGTGGGTGAAGTGAGGTAAGGACACAGCAGCTGCCAATTCTCCTGCACGGACTTACTAACACACAGTCGACAGACTTTCTAAGGCTTAGAATTATACGGACGCCCTTACCACGACAACAAATAGACAGCGGCCCTTCTCTGAAGATCAGAAGTCACTTCACAATCGTAAGTCCGAGCCCATGACCCTCTCCGGTCCACGCAGGGAATGGTCTACAACCTCTAGATGATATATATCTCACCATCTGACTTGACTCCCAGAAATTAATTTAACTAAGGCTCAGAGAGGTAAAGTGACTTGCTCAAAGTCACATAGCTAGCTAACAAGACCTTATACTGTCCTGTTTAGTACTTTTTCTATTTTGTGTCTATTACCAAGATACTAATCTAATACTCTAAGCATGTAGGTTAAAGATTAATGAGCCAATAAAATAAACATAAGTAGCTATAACGTGGTAGAATGTCCTAGAAGAGGTACAAAATATTCCCAGAATACAAAAATGTTCCTCATACTAAAGATTTTTTTCGATCAGTCATATCTGACTGGTGAAAGTTTCAGGCTAAAGAGGAGCCTGGAGAGAGGCCAAGAGGGAGGCATGGGGCATACGAAGCGGGGAGAGGCAGACCTATGAACAAGGTAAGAAGTCAGGGTCCGGAAAGCCTGGGGAGCACAGGTACCCAGCGTGTGAGCAGCAGGACTGAGGAGGGCACTGGCATCGCATGAGAAGAGCTGCACAGCGACAGGCTGGTACTGTGGGACTCCACAGATCTTAGGCCAAAGGAGAGATGTAATCTAGGTGCCAAGAGAACCATTAGGTTTCTGAGATACTTTAGGGCATAAGTCACAGGCAACAAGGCACTGAGTTAGGACCGAACCTAAACTGGACAGGGAAAATGCAGTCAAGTGATGTTACAAGAACCAAACACACATTGACCCAGCAGCTTATCAAACATGGTAAAAAAGGAAAAGGAATAAAACATAACCAGACTTCTGCCCCTGAAGACACGAGGCTGTACCATAAACACATGGAGCGCGGCCAGGCAGGAGAGCTGGGGGTGTGCGTGTGCACACGCACGCACATGTGTGCGGATGCCCATCGTCCGAGAGCACAGGTGAGGGCGGGAGGCAGCTAAAGAAAGAAAACGTGTGTTCAACTTAGGCACTGTTGGCTGGAACACTCCAGAAGTGGTGAGAACCAGGGTCTGTAAAGTGGCAACCAGCAGCCACAAACACTTGGGATCACCTGAATAGACAGGACGGCTGAGGTACTGGCTGTACTGGCCGCCCTGAGAAAGTCGGACGGTGGGGGATGAGGCAGCCCAAGTACTGCCAAAAGCCCCGACAGACAGGAGGACCGATAAAAGGAAGCTTCTCTGGCGACTGGGGTCACTAACAGGTCACCAGTGAGCTGGCAGTGGGATATGCTTCTGGAGACTGGACGGAGTCAGACGGGAGAAGGCGAGGGGCCCGAACTCCTCCGTTAGCGGGAAGAGAGAGGGAGAAGAAAAGAGCAAAGCCACAGGGGGGCCATATGGGGCCATATGAACACACAGATTCCTTTGTATGAGAACCAGACTGTACTCGTAAACCGGGGGGAACCCAGCAGACAGGAGCGTGGCGGTGAGGTATGCAAAAGGAAATTATTGGAGCAATCACATAAAAAGTTTGAAGTAAAGAAGGGGAGGCGTGATTGCCTGATGCAGAAGTCAGAGAAAACTTCTCCAATTCAGGCAAAGGCACTCTGAGATGCGAGGAGAAAAAGTCCGAAAACTGGAAGACATGGTCCACAAGGAAAAAGAGAAGCGCCAAACACAACACTAGCGGGCTCTGAGACCAGAAGGTACAGACTGGCGATCGGCACACACTTTCACTTCCCCAGCCGGAAAGAAGGGAGCAGACAAAGCAGGTTCCCCGTGGCTGAGAACCGCTGAGAATGGGCGTGTGAGCGGCAGGACTGAGGAGGGCACTGGCATCCCATGAGAAGAGCTGCACAGCGACAGGCTGGTACTGTGGGACTCCACAGATCTTAGGCCAAAGGAGACACACACACACACACACACACACACACACACACACACACACACTTTGAGTGACAACCGCAGGGTGGGGCCGCGGGGCAGGGGGCAGACCAGGACCACTCCAGGCCTAGAAAGCCTGGGGGCCAAGGAAAAAGAGGTCAGAATTAAGCCAAAAGCCAGGCTCAGGGGAAGAAAGAGCGAGGAAGAGGTCAAAGCAGAACCGTCGTGGACATCATGTGCACAACCCAGTGCAAGCCATCTTAAGACCGCGAAAGCAGAGCATTCTACGAAGCAGGGATCCTGGGCAAGAGAACGGGTTCTCCCCACCTCCAAAAGTAGCACAGCCCTCCCCACACACGACTTCAGCCCCGTGAGACCCGTGTCAGACCTCCCGCCTCCTAAAGTGTGAAAGAACACATCTGCATTGTCTTAAGACACCACGTCTCTTAACGGGCTGCAGCCACGGGGAGCAAACGTGCCATCTTGGCTCCTGCATGAAGGAGAAGTGCGTCTGTTCCACAAAAGCTGGGCCAACACGGGACAGTAACTTCCTTTTTTAATGTTTGCCAGGTTCATGTGCCTGGGTCAGTCATACCTCTTGAATTTCCCATTCATGTGCTTTTCCCAGTTTTCTAGTTCATGTCTTTTTCTTAACTAGCAAGAGATTTTTATATGAAGTTTATTAATAAGCCATCTATTACAATTATCATTAGCTTGTCATTTGCCACCTAAATTTGTTAATATGGCATCACAGATATAACAATAATTTTTATTAAGTCTACAAAGGAGAAAAAACCTTTTGTTTTTATATTTTAAAAGGACAATTAAGCCTACATAATAGCCAGTGTTATTCACATAGTAAAAGCCAAATTCCATAAATTCTAAAGAGTTTTAAAACTACAAGGATCTTTTTACTTGCTCAATAATATGAACATTTGAGTTATTTGGTTTGCCATTACAGATGTGTTGCTTCCTCTCTTCTATTACGAGGACAATTAAGTCTAAATATATAATTTGCTAGCTGCTATAGTAAAAGAAAGCCACCATGGGGCTCATGTTAATAGGTTCAGGAAGAAAATTAAGATACATCAGCTTCCAAATCCCTCAGTAACCAATGAAAAGCAAAATATCTAAAATGACTCTAAGGAAACTTAGTTGAAATGAAAGACTTCACGTAAGTGACAGGGGTGTAAGTTATTCCACCAGTGCCTGGATGTTTACGTGGAGCCTCCCTGCCCGCCTCCAAGGCCCCTACACTGGGTGGGTAACTGCTACCAAACTTCCCTGTCTCTGAATGAAACCTAAGTACAAAATGAAGGCTCACCAATAAATATCAGATCTGCATGTTCTGGAAAACACAAAAGTCTGACCCCACTAACCTGCGGAGCACATGACTAATCTCATTGAAACGAGCGGTTCTCAAACTTTAGGGTGCGTGAGAATCGCGCGGAAGGCAGAACTCTATCCTGGAACAGCCGATGGAGGGGGTCTGAGTGGTACGGACAAGCTGCGTGACAGGCAACCTTCAGGGCTGCGCTGCGGCCGCTGGCTCAGGCACCGCTTCCCGTACCACTGACTCAGAACTGAGACTGCGGCTTGAGCAGATCAACGGGCAGCTGAAGCAGTGGAAAGGCTGGAGGAATAAGGGGTAATATTTGTTTTGGTAAAAAATTGTAAGTCAATGGTATGGAAATGGCCTCAAAGAGGGAAAACCGAACTCTCCAAGCCACTGGAACATTCGCCATGTCCCAAGTCACACCTGAGAGCGTTATGGTGGTGACTTGGTCCCCCCTCAGAACACGTGGGGTTACCGGCAACACTCCCTGCTGCTGTCACCCCTAAGGCTGTGACCTGACCCAGGCGCCAGTTGGAACCATGCTATAGAAACAGGGAAGGAGAGTAGGGCCAAAGGCTAAGAATGAAATACAGTTGCAATTCAGACCCCGAAGGAGAAGCTGTTACACAAAGTGAAATCTGTTGATGGGGAAGTTGATATGCAAAGGGAAACCTGCTGATTCATTTTGAGGATCACTATAAATTTGAAAGCTTTCTCACTCCCTTTACTCATCCCTACTTTTTCAAAAATGCCTAGCATCTAAGAATAAATAATTCTACACTGGGAATGCAAGTCCCAGTGTGGTCTTCTTGAGTGTGGTTTTCCAATGTGCTTCTTTTCTGTTTTTTATCTCCTGAGCCATCTATGATCCTTCATTCAATAGTAATCGAGGCCCCTGACATTCATTTTGTGGCCCTTCTGGGAGCAGACAGCATTCTGCACCCACAAACCACCACAAAGATGAACGAATGGAGAGCTGACCACACAACACAACGATAAGAGCTGAAACCTGCCGCAGAAATGAGCTAGCTGGGGAGGTCAGAGGAAGAGGTCACTCCGTGACCAGTTTGTTGGACTTACATTCATCTAATCACTTAGCAAAAAACATCTTACTAACATATAGGATGATCATTTTTACCTATCATACCATTTCACTTATATTTATAATACAATTACATAATACTGTCTTATTGACATGTTGAAGCTTTTCTTACTAAATGTTTCACCACTGATTTGTTAAATGACAAGTTCCATGTTAGCCATTCTGAAAATAAAATTCTCTTTTCCCTAACTTACTGTTACAAAATTGAGCAGCCCTCAATATATACCTCGCTTACTTGACGTTTAGTAGTTGCTTGGAGACTCTACCTATATTTCAGACCTCTCCAGATCTCAATTTTTGTCTTGGAGAGACTGTAACTAAAAACAAAATCTTGGCTAATTTATTTAAAAATATGAATAAGTCTGCTTTAAAGAAATAACTAACATTCAGTTTTCAGTGAGAAATTTAGAAAGCATTATCATGACAAACTGTGAAGTAAACATGAAGAATTCATGACACTGTAACACAGACATCATCTTCAGTAACACCCCTGATATCGAATGGACAGAGTGTGTGGCAAACACATTTTTGAAGGAAAACACTTCTAGGAAATAGCAATAACCAGAACCTTCAAATATTTAGAGTTAAGACAGACAGACAAACCATACCCATCACCCATACTTTTTAGGCCAGTCAATGTAACTGCTGACAGAAAACTGAAGAGGAAAATAAGGTATAATTATTTAAACACGTTTAAAAATCCAAATTAAAAAGGCTGGCTTTGGTTTTTCTATTTATTTTTTGTCATGTTCAAAGGAAGTTACTTTTGGAATAATAATAATGTTTTAAATATTATACACTGACAAGTGCTACTAAGATACATCTTTCTTGAAGAAAAATTAGCTTAACAGATAAACAAGTTGTTTCATTTTTTAAAAATTAATTAGGGGCGCCTGGGTGGCTCAGTCGGTTGGGCGGCCGACTTCGGCTCAGGTCATGATCTCACAGTCCGTGAGTTCAAGCCCCGCGTCGGGCTCTGTGCTGACAGCTCAGAGCCTGGAGCCTGTTTCAGATTCTGTGTCTCCCTCTCTCTGCCCCTCCCCTGTTCATGCTCTGTCTCTCTCTGTCTCAAAAATAAATAAATGTTAAAAAAAAAATTTTTTTTTAAAAATTAATTAATTTATTTACTGAGAGCACGAACAGGGAAGGGCAGAGAGAGAGGGAAAGACAGAATCCCAAGCAGACTCTGTGCTATCAGCACGTAGTGTGGAGTGGGGCTTGAACCCGTGAACTGTGAGATCACGACCTGAGCCAAAATCAAGAGCTAGATGCTCAACCTACTGAGCCACCCAGGCGCCCCTCATTTTTATTTTTAAGTAATCTCAATTAGTTGTGACCTAAGAGGAAAGAAAACAGGAAGTGGTTTCCTCTTCTCTTTCCTTTAGATATACAGTTCACAAATCAATTTCTTTTGTATACGGTGGGAAATAATTACCTTTACAGTCACAAGAAAATATAGTTCTGATAGATACCGAGTTTTCCCAGTTGAAGAATTTAAAGAAAGAACAGTCAGCAATGAAAAATTATTATCTACAGGACAAATTATTCATTTCCCCCCTTTTGGTAACTTTGAGAAAGATCTACAACTCAGGGAAAAATGACAGACCAATAATTGATCGATTATAGGTGAGTGGGGTGTTATCAGATTAAAGAGTGTATGTCATTATTATGCCATTTTGAGAATTACTTAAAAACACTTGATCTGGCGTTACAAAATTAGCGTGGATTTTTAAGAGATAAGTAACTTCTGGGAGCTATATTAAACAGTCATCTCAGTAAGATTGTAAGACATAAGGCAAATATTCATCTTAACTTGTTTTAAAAATACTAAGAAACATTAGTATTAAATATAATTCCACAGAGAAAGATAAGTGAAAACCCTGTGTGTGTCTCAGCCACTCCCCACCCCCAACGTGACTGTAGTTGGACACGGGGCCTTAAGGAGGTAATTAAGGTGAAATGAGCTCCTAAGTGTGGGGCCCTGATCCGAAGGACCAGTCTCCTCACAGAAAGAGACCTCTGTGTGTGAGCACACGGAAAGCAGGCCAGGTGAAGGCACGGCCAGAAGGAGACCAAGCTACGAGGTAGGAAGGGAAGTCTCACCAAAACCAACCCTGTGGGCACCTTGATCTTGAACTTTCGGCTTCAGGGCTGTGAGAAAATCAGTGTCTGTTTAAGCCCCCAGCGTGCTGTCTTGTCACGGCGGCCAAGGGGACTAGCACAGGCCTGAAAACCTGGACTGAGATTACAACTCTGAATAATTATTACACAGCAAATAAATCTATTTCCACATCAACATTTGTTTTGCCCAACTGAAAGCAGTATGGCAATATTCAAATAGGAACACACACACACACACACACACACACACACACACACTCAGGTAAATTTTACAAAAGAAGTCAGAAGTCCTTGAATACTAAAACACACAAGAAGTCTATATTACTTTTCACACAAACACAGTAATCCCAGATTATACTCATTCTGTCATGCAAACTTATACCTCAACAAATGGCGATCTGCCCAGCGACAAGATATAATAAAATGTCTGTGCTAACATATTTAAAATGAATGAAGCAGTGCATTACACATTCCAAGAGGCAAAAGTGCTGCAAAACGGCACGCTGGGGTTTTCGGAAAGTGGATCACCGCTCCATCAGCTGGACTTCTCCTGCAGAGTCCGGGGCAGGACCTCCCATGTAACCAAGAATACTCCAGCTTCTCGCTCGTCTGCCCTCTCCCCGTACTCACTGCTCTTTCAAGAGGACGGCTCTCACGGTTCCCCTTCTCCGCCTCTCACCCATTCCTTCCCACGGAAAGGCAGCCCTTCCTCACCTCCACCTGCTGACTGTGACTTCTGTCTTGCTCACCCTACTCTATGCTCTCATCGTTCCACTACGTCCTCCACGGTCCCTCCCCACCCCTCTCTGCTCTGGTGATCGAGGGGAGTGAGTGGTCATGTCGTGAAGAGCTCAGTGGAGAGACCCGAGTGGCAAGAAACGGCCAGTGAGGACCTGAGGCCTGTCGACAGCCATGTGAGAGGGCGTTTACCAGATCCTCCCTGGGGGGGCCCTGAAATGACTGCAGCCAGTGACAGTCCCGGAGCAAGAAGCCACCAGCTAAACCACACCGGGACTCCTGGCCCACATCGACTGGGAGATAACACATGTTTACTGTTTGAGGCCACGCGAGGGCTTGGGATAATTTGTTACACATCAACAGATGATGAATACAAGTCTGTTTCATTTCTGCTATTTAATTGTAACTTCCTAGAAAACATCAGAGTTAGTTCTACCACCTTAGCGGAACGTTTTACATATTCAAAATTTAATAAAGATTTAATATTTAAAGGTAGAATACTGTACTGTTTTAAAAACAAAATCAGCAGACTCTGAGCATCTAATGCACTCCAGGAAACTTCTCTCAAGGCCAACTCTGCTAAACTCATAAAAAACACAAGTGTTTCAAGATGACATCGATCATACAGTAACAACGAAATGTGTCAAATTTTACAATACACGTGAAAAGCAGCAAGAAAAAAAATTCCCCACGTTTATTATTTCCCTTTCACCTTATCTAATCCAAAACTATAATTCTGGAACAGAATTAACATGGCTACACGAGACGACACATAAGAGTAGTTGAAAATTTATATAGTGTAAGGTCTATATTCAAGTTTATCAAGAATCCCCCCCCCCCCCCACACACACAAAAAGAATCCCACAACTGACTCATCTATAAGCTATTTTAACTTTCAGAGTAAAATATACATTTTGTTGAAGTCAGAACTCAGCCATCTAGAATCTTTAGAGAAGGAATAATCTTAGAGACAGAATTTTCTGCAACTCTAAACATTTACCCCACAAAAATTCCAAACTTTAGTAATTTTAGATCACTGTTTCCTTTCTAAAATATGAAAATTAGAGGGGTGCCTGGGTGGCTTGGTCGGTTAAGCATCTGACTTCGGCTCAGGTCATGATCTCAACGGCCCGTGAGTTCGAGCCCCGTGTCGGGCTCTGTGCTGACAGCTCAGAGCCTGGAGGCTGTTTCAGATTCTGTGTCTTCCTCTCTCTCTGCCCCTCCCCTGTTCATGCTCTGTCTCTGTCTCAAAAATAAATAAACGTTAAAAAAAATTTTTTTTTTAAATAGGAAAATTAGAGAGCAGCTCAATAGGGACACCTGGGTGGTTCAGTCGGTTGTTTGTCCGACTTCAGCTCAGGTCGTGATCTGGTGTTTCATGGGTTCGAGCCCCGCATCAGGCTCTGTGCTGACCGCTCAGCCTGCTTTGGATTCTGGGTCTTCCTCTCTCTGCCCCTCCACCACTCATGCTCGCTCACGCTCTCTTTCTCAAAAATAAACAAACATTAAAAAAAAACCCAGCTCAATACACAAAATCAGACATCTTTACAATAGCACTTTTCTGAGACTAATACATAAATGTGAACTGTACCTCCCCAAGGGAAGGATAGAAAATGCAACATTCTCTAACACTTTTGGACATAAACCCCTTTTTTTAAAAAAGCCATGTATCTGTGACTTCTGTTGTAAGATATGCTTTTATTATTTTTTTGATTTTTAACTTTTAGTTCTCCCTTGAGATAGGTTATCTTTAGGTTTTAATTTTAATTTCAGTAGGTTAACACGCAGTGTTATATTAGTTTCAGGTGTATATTATAGTGATTCTACATTTCCACACCTCACCTGGTGCTCATTATGACAAGCGTACTCCGTTATCTCCATCATCTCTTTAACCCACCCCCCTGTCCACCTCCCTCTGTACCATCAGTTTGTTCTCTATAGCTAAGAGTCTGTTTCTTGGTTTGTCTCTCTTTTTCCCCCACCGTGTTCATTTGTTTTGTTTCTTAAATTCCACACATAAGTGAAACCACATGACGCAGGTCTTTCTCTGACTGACTGATTTTGCTTAGCATTATAGTCTCTGGCTCTACCCATATCATTGAAAAAGGCAAGATTTCATTCTTTTTGATGGCTGAGTGTGTATTTATTTATGTATTTATATGCACACATATACCACATCTTTATCCAATCATCAGTCAATGGACATTTGGGCTCTTTCCATACTTTGGCTGTTGTTGATAGTGCTGCTATGAACATTGGGGTGCATGTGTCCCTCTGAGTCAGTATTTTTGTATCCTTTGGGTAAATACCTAGCAGTGCAATTGCTGGACCACAGGGTAGTTCTAGTTCTATTTTTAACTTTTTGAGGAACCTCCCCACTGTTCTCCAGAGCGGCTGCACCAACCTGCATTCCCACCAGCAGTGCACGAGGGTTCCCCCTTCTCCACAGCCTCACCAAAGACATCCTGCTGTTTCCTGTGTTGTTGATTTTAGCCATTCTGACAATTGTGAGGTGATGTTTCCTTGTGGTTTTGGTTTGTGTTTCCCTGACAAGTGATGCTGAGCATCACTGGCCTTTGGGCTGATTGAGGGAGGTTGTCTATTGGGCAACCAAACCTCTAGGTCTAAAGTCAGAGATATGGATGGGAGAAAGGTTTTTGTGAGTCATCAGCAACCAAATCAGTGGAGGCCAACGCTATGGATGTGGATGAAGCCCACAGGGAAACACGAAAATGCAATGAATGGGAGACCAGACCAGCCAACAACAGACACAACATATGAAACGGGAGAGAGTGAAGCAGAAGAGGCGGCTGGAAAGGAGACTGAGCAGGAATCACCCGACAGGGAGAAGGAAATGGAGACAAGCCCTACAGAAGTCTAGGGAAAGAATTTCAATAAGGAAAAGTATCAAGAATTCTGTTTCAGATCACAGTGAATTAATTAATTAAAATTAACAAAGTTAGCTGGAATGAGCACTGGGTGTTGTATGGAAACCAATTTGACAATAAATTTCATATTAAAAAAAATTTAACAAAATTAAAACTTCCTTTCCCCTGAAACACCACCTCATGTGGGCAGGAGCTACCACGCTGGGGAGAGCAGACAGAGGAAACACCACCATTGCTGCAGCCAATCCTTCCAGACAGCACTGCACAGACCCTGGCAGAACGCCATCAACAAGACATCTGCTCAGGGAGTGTCTGGTGATCCATGTACAGAGATCGTGCACTAACTCAATCTTCAAGGACAACTTTGAAAACACGGCATGGCCACTGTTTTCTGTTGACGTCCCAGTTTGGTTAAAGTGAATCGCTTATAGGTGTATTAGTTGTCCGACATTCTAAAATAAGGACACTGGAAACATTCCTGTCTTGGGGGACATTAATAATTTCCAAGTACTTTGTGTAACACGCTCCAATAGGAACTTCACATATCTTCTAGCTTCATTCCTACACCCAGTTAGGTATACCTATGAGGTACGTGTTTCTTAAGAGACGAGAAAACAAGGTCTGTAACATGAGGCAACTTGCAGCCACACAGCTAGCAGACGTCAGAGTCTGGATTCCAACCCGGGTCTGTGAGCCCACAGAACACAAATCCTTTCCACCACACAGGAGCCACAACGAAGAAAAAGGCTCCATCTGCACAGTCAGGTACCTAGACAGATTTTAAAAAACCCATGGCACTGAAATATGTATTTAGCAAGCACTTGAATTTAATCTTTCAGACATATATAATAACACGCATATGAATTAATCGAGAAACTTCATTTCCTAAGAGGTAATTAATACATGCACTCACCAAAGAAATGAATCAGTGAATTCATTTCCATTGTTGTAAAACATAAATAAATATCTTCTCCAGGAAGAAAAACTGCAAAGGTTCTTTAAAAAATATTTTTTCAAATAGTGTCAAAGTTTTACTTACCTTCTTTAGCAGCAAATGTTTGACTAGCTGAAATAACTTTTGTTAGTTCTGGATTATACCTCGTTCCTTCTGGAAAAATCACAAGATACATCTGTGAAGCAGAAAGAAATATGGTTTGTTTCGTGTGAGCTTTTTTTGTGGTTCCTGTTAACTTAATGCCAATGCGAAGGGAGTAGATTCTATGGTGGGAAAAATGTATATTCATTTTACACATGATTCATTTCCAGCAGCGCAACCGAAATGCAAAAAAAAAAAAAATGCAATTAAGTCTTAAAACGGATTATATTTAAAATGCAGTCCTACATACACTGGTAGGTCAATCATTAAGAATCTAACAACGTTTCTAATTACACACTAGTATTCCTTAATTAAAAATTTGCCCATGAAATGCTGACTCATAAAGAGCTTTTTTGCCCTAAGATTCTGAAAAACGACTTTTTTAAAAGTTGCAAATGTCACACATCAGTGTCCCTAAGTATCGATAAGAAAAGCACATCTCATTTGAGGCAATATCTAAATTTCCACAGTATGAAATATTAAGTATTCATATTGTAAAAGATTCCCACAGTGTTCTTATTTTACGGAGCTCCCTTACTGCATTTTAAATAATTCAATTTATTAGCAGTTTCATAAACTGAAATAATGCATGTATAAGTAAAAAAGGAAGGTGAATGTTTACTAAGTAATCAATTCATCTGAGCTTTTACTTCTATCTGCTTGGAAAAATACAGACAGAAACCATAAAAATATACAATGAGAAACTCCTAACTTGATTTTTTCTTTCTTTTCAAAATTTTTAAAAAAATTCTAATTAGTTAACATATAATACAACATTGGGAGAAACTCCTAACTTTAGAACTGAGTTACCAAAACTACACCAACATGGTTAAGTGACAGCCAAAAGACAAAAGTAAGGCATTCATATCAAATCTTTTCCAGTACAAACAGAATACAGGAAACAAAAGGATAGTGGGAGAGAAGGAAAGAAAATTCTGTTCATTTAATCCACCCTCATCAGATCGTAGGTAATGCTGTCTGTCTAGATGTCTAGCACAGAAGCATTCCCTTATCTGAATGATTTCTGATTGTAAAACTCCTACCTAATGAACCTTTGTGACAGTTCAAGTTTTTTCATTAGACAAGCTTATGATTACTCTCTTTCAATCTTCTAGGTGAAAAACTTGAATTAATGGTGGCTCTACAATTCTGCATTTTCAGCTTCCAGATTAACTTTTTATTTATCTATATAAATTGTCTTTGTAGCCCACTATTTTTGCCAAACATAGAAATTAATAGATTTCTATGTACCTTAATATTGGATAATAAAGATTAACCAGAGCTACCAAGAAAATGTAGAAAAATGGGTAAAATTAAGAAAAAAAGTTAAGAATTCCTTATTATATTCCAGTAAGTAGAAGGAAAAACAGGAAACAAAAATTAAAATTAGTTCCAAAAACCACAAATTCACTAGGAGGAGAATACATTTTAAATAAGTGAAGTTTGTATTCAACGCCGTGAAAGCAATTACTGATGGATTTTAGCTTTTAGTTCAAGCATTCAAAAATAAAATGATTCAGGGCACCTGGGTGGCTCAGTTGGTAAAGCGTCCGACTTCCGCTCAGGTCATAATCTTGCGGTCTGTGAGTTCGAGCCCCGTGTCTGGGCTCAGAGCCCGGAGCCTGCTTCAGATTCTGTGTCTCCCCCTCTCTCTGCCCCTCCCATGCTCATGCTCTGTCTCTCTCTGTCTCTCAATAATAAATAAAGGTTAAAAAAAATGTTTTTAATAAAAATGATTCATGATTTGAATGATTAATAATTCAAGTGGTTATTATTTTCTGTCTCTTTACATGTTTAATTAAAAAGAGAACTGATGGTCAGCAAGAAGGCAAGAATGAACAGTTCATTCAGGATTCATTCAAGAAATATTTCTTATACACCTATTATTATGTGCCAGGTACTATAGAGGGTAATGAAATACATATGGTTTTGGAGACAAGTGAGAAAAAAGTACATTAAACAAATAAGTTTTAAAAATATAATTACACAGGAGTGCCTGGGTGGCTCAGTTGGTTAAGTGTCTGACACTTGGTTTCGGCTCAGGTCATGATCTCAGTTCGTGAGTTTGAGCCCCACATCAGGCTCTGTGCTGGGAGCCTGCTTGGGTTTCTCTTTCTCCCTCTCTCTCTGCCCCTCCCCAGCTTGCACTGTCTCTGTCTCACAGAAGAGACAAACTTAACAAAACTTAATGAAACTTGTCTCACAGAAGAGACAAACTTAACAAAATAAACAAACTTAAACGAAATACAAATAAAAATGTAATTACACTTATATGACAGTGTAGAAAAAGAGCAAGATGTTATGAAGGAGAGTAACAAGAGGGTGACTGAATGCATGGTGGGTCTAAGACCTAAGGAATGGGGAAAGAATGAGTGCTTTTGCCACAGATGTAGAACAAGGCAAGAACGCCCACTCTCACCAGTTCTGGTCAAAGCTAGACTAGAGGTTCTGGCCAGGGCACTCCAGGCAAGACAAAAAAAAACAAACAAACAAACAAAAGGCATCCAGATTAAAAGAAAGGAATAAAACTGTACTTATACACAAATGACATGACTCTCCATGTAGGAAATCCTAAGAAACGTTACTATTTTTAGATGTTACTAGATAATAAATAAGTTTAGCAAGGTTACAGAAGAAAATATCAATATACAAAAATCAACCGTATGTTTACATGCTATCAGCATGTAATAAAATTTTTAAAAATGCCATCTACAATAGCGTCAAAAAACAGGAAACTAAGAATTTATTCTGGCAAATGTGGTTAACTTTTGCAAAATGTGTGTAAATTTGTATGCTCTGAAACCATGAAACACTGCTGAGAGACATTAAAGAAGACCTAAATACTGTGCTTTTGGATCCAAACATTCAATATCGTTGTGATATCACTCTTCCCAGATGGATCTATAGATTCAATGCAATTGAAGTAAAAAACCAGCAAGCTTTTACGCAGAAATTGACAACTGATTTCAGAATTTATATGGAAATGCCAAGGACCGAAAACAGCCAAGCACCTTTGAAAAAGAACAAATTTAGAAGACTTAACTACACCAGATTTCAAAACTTACTGTAATGCAAGGGTAATCAAGATAGTGTAGTGCGGACATGGGGATACACGTATAGATCAGTGCCAACAGAATAAATGGTTCACAAACGGACCTGTATATATGAAATCAATTTATTTCAAACAATGGGGAAAAGAATAACCTTGTCAATAAGTGGTGATGGATATCCGTATTTAGACACAGGAGCCTTGGCCTTACACCAGATATGAAAGTTAACTCGAAACGGGCCAGAGACCTAAATGCATGCTGAAACTATAAACCTTCTAAAAGCAAACAAAGGAGAAAATCTTAGTATCACTGAGTTTGGCAAAGCCTTCTAAAATAGGACAGAAAAGGCAAAAATTTTAGGAGAGAAAAATCAATAAACTGCACTTAGGCAAAAATCTTAAAACTTTTTTGAAGACTGTTAGGATATGAAAGGGCAAGCCACAGATGCAAATTCTTAGCAGTTACATTTTAATGCCCAAACCCGCCCGTTACTCCACAAAGCGGGCGATCTTCCATAGGAAATCATATCTACAAAGACCGTAACCAAAGCACACAGAACACAACAGTCTGGATGCTCAGTTTCACATCCCAGACTCCACTCGTAAGCCCCGATCCCCGGGATGACCTCCTCATCCCCTCTGTGCCTTAAGCTTCCCTGTCTACAAGATGAAATGACAGTTTACATACTGTAATGACAAAAGGTGATAACTTGTGTAATCTACGTTAACACAGTGCTTGGCACAAAATAACAGTGCGATTTGCTGTTGTTAAAAGTAAAACACATCTGCTTTAGAAACGTGAGATGGCAGGGAGAGGACGTATGTGGTTCGAAGAAAGGCACATGACAGGAGCAGCTGGGAGCGCGACCCCAGATGCAGCTCAGCGCCTCATTCTCGAGAACAACTGCCCCTAGAGGCTGTGCGACCAAGGCAGGTCTGGCTCTCTCCAGCACCAGTGGACTGTGGCACACAGCAGACGTACAGTCAAGACCGCCAAGTCAAACTTCCTTCCTCCTTCCGCGGTTCGCATCTGATGACCTCCTCAGCACTGCGTTCACACTGCTAACAAAAAAGGCAGCTGTCTTCTTTAGTTCCCATGGAAACGGAGAAGGTGGCAACAGAGGACAGGAAGGACTAAACATGGAGCATCAGGGCAAGAAAAAACTACCACAAAGCAGTGTGACATTTCTGGACCCACTTCTCAGTTAAGGAAAATTCCCGCTCAAGGACAGGGAAGCCCCAGGAATGACAGAGAACTGACAGTTCCAAACAAACCAAATCATGTAGATTACTGCTACTGTGCACAGAAATCTTTTATTCTGCTAAAGTTTCATTTGGAAGAAACCAGAGATTCTGTTTCCTTTAACAGGGACTGACTTTGCACAGATCTATATTCAAGATGCGATGAACCATTCTAAGCACAGATGCTTCAGCGTCTAATGGAAACCAGTGAGCAATTCCATTCAAAAAGAAAAGAGCTTCTTAAGAGTTTAAAATATACTCATATTCAACCAGTTATGGAACTGATGACTTTCTATTAAAAATAGCCTTTCTTCCATGCATTGGATAAGTTAATTTACTTTTAATTGAGTTTCAGTTTCATTCCCAAATGAAGACTCAGGATAGCTGTGAGATAAAAGGAAACACGTAAGAATTAAAAAAATTTTTTTTTAATGTTTATTTATTTTTGAGAGAGACAGAGACAGAATGCGAGTGGGTTGGGGCAGAGAGGGAGGGAGGGAGGGGCAGAATCCGAAGCAGGCTGCAGGCTCTGAGCTGTCAGCACAGAGCCTGACACGGGGCTCGAACTCACGGACCGCGAGATCATGACCTGAGCCGAAGTCAGACACTCAATCGACTGAGCCACCCAGGCGCCCCTACACGTGAGAATATTAAGCACCACATGGCAGGCTCTTTATATTGTTTCCTTCCCCTCTGGTTTTTAAAATTCTATCTAGTTCACTAAGTATTTTCAAAGCAGACATATTTATATGGGAATAGTATCTCAGAACTTAAACTTTGATTAGCTAGACATCTTTTAGTTACTTCTCTCTCTTTAAATGAAAAGCCATTTCGGATTGAGATGTGCAGAATATAAACAAGATGGTTCATCTCTGCTTTCCTCCCCCAAAATTAATACAGTCTGGCAAACCACAACTTTTAAAAAAGGTTTTTCTAAAATAACGACCAGACACATTCAACTCATTACATTTACAGAGAAAAAAATGCAAAAAAGCAGCAGGATACAAAGTAACAATCTCTCAAAGAGCTTATAATTTAAGCATGAAAGTGCTACATGTATGATTAGAAAAAAAACTACAAAGTCATGTCCCCTCCCCAAAACGCCCACATCCTCACCCTCAGAATCTGCGGACATTATGGAACGTGGCAGGGGTCTCAGAGCTGCTGACTGTGGACTGCACAACAATGAGGTTAGCCTAGAATGTCCCGGTGTGCCCCATGTTAACAATGAGCATTCTTAAACAGGAAAGAAGGAGACCACAGAGTCAGAACCAGAATGCTGGCAAAAAAAAGACCAGCCCGGCCACTGCTGGCTCTGAAGACAGAAGAAGTCATGAGGTAAGGAATGAGGGCAAACTCTAGAATCCAAAAAAGGCAAGAATATGGATTTTCCCTTAGAGTCTCCAGAGGACCTCAGCCCCAAAGACACTGTGATTCTGTCCAGTGAGACCCAGTTTGCGCTGCTCATCTCTGGAATGGTGAAGATAATGTTGTCACTTTTTCTAGCTTTCCTGGAGTATGACTGACAATAAAAATTGTATACATTTAAGGTGCACAATGTGATGTTTTAATGCACACAGACACTGTGAAATGATTACCACAAAGTAATTAAGATATCCACCACGTGGCATAGTTACCATATTTTTTGTGTGTGCTTAAAATCTGCTCTGTTAACAAATTTCAAGTATACAATACGGCATTACTAACTATGGTCACCATGCTGTACCTTACGTGTCCAGAACTTACTCCTCTTAAAACCGAAAGTTTGTACCCTTTGACTAACATATTCCCCATTCCCCCAAACCCCAACCCCCAAGCCACCGTTCTATGAATTCAACTTTTTAAAATCCCACCTATAGTGAGACCATGCAGTATTTGTCGCTCTGTGTCCAGTTTATTTCACTTAGTGTAATGCCCTCATGGTTCATCTCTGCTGTCATAAGCGACAGGACTTCCTTCTTTTTAACACTGAAAGATGTTCCGTTGTGTATACATACTATATACTATTTATTCACTCATTTGTTGATACACATTTAGGTTGTTTCCATACCTTGGCTACTGTGAATAATGCTGCAGTGAACAAGAGAGCAGGAAATACTGTTTCCTCTGGATATACACCCAGAAGTTGATTGCTACATATGATATTTCTATTTTTAAACTTCTCAGGAAACCCCATTCCGTTTTTCATAACGGCTGTACCAATATATAGCCCCACCAGAAACGTCTAACGGTTCTCTTTTTTCTAAATCCCTTCCGACCCTGATCTTCTGACCTTAGCGGACAGTCATGCTAACAGGTGTTAGGTGTTAACATCCGTGTGCTGGGACTGGCATTGCCCTGACAATGAGTGAGGTGGAACACCTTTTCATACACCTGTCGGCCATTTGTAGGCCTTCTTTGGATGAACATCTATTCAAGTTCTTCGCCCATTTTTTTCATTGGGTTATTGGCTTTTCTGCTAGTGAATTACAGGTTAACTTTGGAAATTAACAACAGATACGCAGTTTGCAAGTATTTTCTCCCATTCTGTAAGTTTTTTCCTTTTGCGAATTACTTCCTTTGTTGCACAGAAACTTCTTAGTCTGGTGTGGTGTGGTCCTACTTGTGTAGTTTTGCTCCTGCTGCCACAGCCAAAATTTGTGTGACTTAAGCCAGTAAGCTTGTGGTCATTTGTTATAGCTGCAATAGTAAACTAATACGATAAGCATCGTTTTCAAACATGTTACTTAATCCCAGCTACCAAATTAAGTAATTATGAATAGATGGAACATATAAGGAAAACAAGCTTAGAAAAGTTAAGTGACTTGTGCAAAGTACCAAAGTTTAAATGGCAGATCTGAGAGTCAACAAATGTGATTTCGAAGCCAACACTCCTATCCCTGAGGCTGCCTCCGTTTTTGTTTTTTTTTTAATTTTTTTTTTTTTAAGTTTATTTATTTTTGAGACAGAGAGAGACAGAGCATGAACGGGGGAGGGGCAGAGAGAGAGGGAGACACAGAATCGGAAGCAGGCTCCAGGCTCTGAGCCATCAGCCCAGAGCCTGACGCGGGGCTCGAACTCACGGACCGCGAGATCGTGACCTGAGCCGAAGTCGGACGCTTAACCGACTGAGCCACCCAGGCGCCCCTGCCTCCGTTTTAAGAAGGAACCTGAGTAAAAGTTGGAAAACCAGGGGCTCAGTCAGTTGAGCATCCGACTCTTGATCTCAGCTCAGGTCATGATCTCACAGTTTGTGGGTTCAATCCCTGTGTCAGGCTCTGCGCTGACAGTGTGGAGCCTGCTTGGGATTCTCTCTCTCCATCTGTCTCTGCCCCTCCCCCATTGCGCTGTCTCTCAAAATAAATAAATTTAAAAAATTTTAAAATTTGAAAAACAACAATAAAGTGTAAGACTCTAATATTCGTGTCATGAATTGTACTAGCTCAAATGTTGACTCTATGACTTCTAGAGATGAAGTAGTGACTTTTACAAATGTTTCATTTGCACCCACAACTGGTAAGTACCATATGAAAATATTGTCCCAGCTGTAATTACTGAGTAGATATATTTCTTAGTAATTTATAATGCAGATATATTTTTTGGAAACAAAATTCTGCAGTCTCTCAAATTATACTAATACTGAATGATAAAAGCTGATTTAATCGGGAAATAGATTCCTATGAGGATATTTAGCCCTATGAAAGTGGACTTATTTCATACGTTATACCATGTCAGTTACTTGATTAACTCCCAGAAACAACAGATTAAATAACAAAGTCTGTTTCACGGTGCTTAAATATGAAAAGCTGACGCAATTGTACAGATTCTAAGAATCCACACCTTAGACCATAGTGGCCTCAAAGCGACAACCACTCACGGCACTGCCAGTCTATTGTTCAACACTGTTGCATGAACATCAGAAAGCTAGTCTTTTGCCCTTGAAAAACAGACAGGTTCCCAAAGTAAAAAACTAGGTTATGTGAACAGGACTTCCCACTGAAAATTTAAAAAGCTGGATGTAACATCATTTTAAAACTTATCAAAGAGCTGACAAGATAATAAGACCAAAATTAACACAAACACAGTAAAGCAGAAGTAAGCATACCACACAACTTTTGCTTTAACAGACTGAAAAGTGAGGGGAATAAAAATCAAAGCCCACGGACCTTCTATTAAGAGGGAAAAGAAGTGAAGGGAACATCAGAGGCTACACTCTCAGGGCAAAAATAAACCAGACATCAAAATCAGTCTCACGTGGATTTGCAATCTTGGTCCAGTTAACCTCAAGTTCGCAATCTAATTTGGATGGGCTCAGACTAGAGAAGCCTTAAGGGGGCCAGCTGAAACAAATGCAAATATTCTCTGGAGGAAGGCACTTTCTAAGCTTTGAGCTGACTTCCACAAATAATTTTCCAAATACAATCAGCAGCAAATAAAGATAACCAAGCACACAGGGAAAGAAAGTACCGTGAGCAGGAACTGGGAGAAAATAACAAGGCTTCACATACTGAGATCACGAAACACATATTTACTCAATACATCTTTTAAATGATGCCTTTAACATTTAAAGAAACAAAGTTTGACGATTAGAACAAAAATGGCAGATTTGATAGCAACTGCATAGTACAGCACGCCATGAAAAGTACAGTCAACTTAAAGCATAGGTGTTAAACGGATCTGGGGTACAGTGGACTCATCTTGGAACAAAAGAAAGGACTAACCAGTGGAAAGACTGGAGAAACTGAATAGTTCAATTAACAGGATGACACCAACGTTTCTTAGTTTTGACAAATGTACCATGGTTAGGAAAGATTTTAATATTAAACGTTAACATTAAAACTGGGCCAAGAATAAATGGGAACTCTGTACTATCTATGCAACACTTCTGTAAATCTAAGATTATTCCAAGTTTTAGAACACATTAACAAAAAAGAGGAGGCTTAGGACAAAGACTATTAAAAGGAGAACAACAAAACACTGGACAATCTGCAAAGTGAACCCTCCGGAGAGTTGAGGTTGCACAGCGACCAACCACCCTGGAGATCTAAGGGAAGAAGCAATTCGAAAGAGAGACGAGATCGTGCACTCGTTGACTTGGGCAAATGCCAACAGATGCCAATAAAAAGATTCGGTTAACATTCTAACAAATTGCAAAAGGCTGAATGTGAGCTAGTTCTCCAGAAGAACCCCTGGGGGCTGCAGACACAGGAGGATTTACCACAACTCACAAGGTCTACTCCACAGACCACACTGTACACACACACACACACACACACACCCCAAAAAAGAAAAGAGAAAGAAAACCTGGGTCAGGGCAACATCTGGCAACATCACCCTGAATGAAGATGATGAGGCAGGCTTGAGGGGACCCGAAGCAGCAGCTGGGGCTCAGGAAGCACACAGCCCGGCACCCAGCACGGAGCCCTCGCCTCTCTCTCTCTCTCTCTCCCGTGGGACGACATTCTTAAATTCTCAAAGTGCTGAAAATCCCCTGCAGCTGGGGGAAATGAACAGAAAGGAAAAACTCCCCACAGAGGATGGGGCAGGAACCCATCCTAGGCACAGACTTAGAGCTGGGAGCAAGGCAGGATTGGAGAAGGCTCCACCCCTAAGACCCTCTCTCTGCCCTCTCCCCCTCACCCTCCACCCCTGCCAAACTAGGAAGATTTCTGTTGGGGCAGACGCAGAAAGGACACCAACTCTACGTGTAGAGCAAAAAAGCGAAGGAAAAATCTCCAGCAAAACACCTCCCACCCTAAACACAGAGTAACGAATGCTACAGTAATTGAAGTCTGTGAAAAACATTACTGCGATAGTAAAACCCAAATCCAGGAAAACTGACTAAATGGACTCCAGCCCTCCATGAAGTCCTAGCAAAAAAGAAAAGTGTACCTATTCTCGGGTACCAAAACTACTTCTATCTTGACTGTCCTACTCAAGAGGCCCAACTTTCCACAAAATCGCAGAAGGTATAAAAAAGCAAAGGCAAGGTAAAGCACACTCTGAAGAAAGCAAGCAATCAAAAATTTCAGATTCAGGGAGAGTCGAGATGCTGTAATTACCAGAAGGGGGATTTAAAGTAACTACCAGCAACACGACCAAGGGCCCAGTAGATGGGGTGGGCGAGCCTCATGGTCAGATGGATACTTTAGCACGGACCCAGACATGGTGACACAGCAGCAAAGGGAAACACTGGGAACGAGAAGCAGGAACAGACGTGAAGAATGCCTTGCACTGGCTCATCAGCAGATGGGGCCAAGCCAAGGGGACAGTCCATGAACATGACAACAGGTCAACAGAGATGACCTAAGCTGGAACACAACAGGGAAAAAGAGAGTGAAGAAAAACAGACAAACAACAAACACACACACAGCATGCAAGGACTGTGGAACAGAGGGCCCAAAGCACGTGTAACTGGAGAAGACAGAACAGGGCAGGAGTAACATTTAATGAACTAAGAGCTCGTAATGTTCCAAAATTAGTGACAGTCCCCCAGCCACAAATGCCAGTTCAGAGAGGACGAACCGGGATACACGGTCGAAACAACCAGACATGTCTACGGGCAAAAACTGTGAATGTCAGGGCCTCCGTCAGCTGACTGTGGAAACTCGTCTTTAAATACGAGCTCTGGCCTGCCACCCACGAGCCCTGCCGAGGAAGGAAGCCGGAGAGAACACGGGGGACACGTGCTAGGCTCCCATAGCGCTGGACTACAGGTCAAGGTGTCACTGGGCCGCAAGTAGCATTCTTCGAGGAGAATATGGAGATTCCTTTTTTTAGGGAGCAAAGGTTTCCCAAATTGCATTTACACTGAATGATTCTTCACTTGCAGCTCTTCACACCCTTTGGACTTTTCAAATAACTCACTATGCACAAGCAATCACTGTTTACGCGCACGCACAGGAAAGCTGCTTCCTCCGCGACCACACGCGATACTGACGACGAGGAGTGAGCAGCCCAAGGGCAAGGTCCCGCGTGCGGCCCGGGCTTCTGCTCACGGCCCAGACACCCGCGTTCCTGCCGCGCCTCGGAGCCGGGACCCACGGCCTCCCGCAAGCACGGACTCGTCTGCCGCCTCTTCGCCTCGGCCTGCCAAGATCTCACCTGTATCCCGAGGCTTCTTACTGCCTAAACAAAGCTCAGTGGTTTATGACCCGCGGACTAAACAATTCTTAACTTGTAATTTAGTTCTTAAATTAAACACTGGACTTGGAAAGGAAAAGAGAAACGAGTATCATCTTACTGGAGTCTCTGCGTTCATGTACCTCCGCAGCTTCTTTCTCATCTCCGTTTCGTTAAACTTGGCGCTGCGCTTTACGTAGATCCCTCCATGCTGCCACGTGGAAAAAAACGGGGGTATTTACTATTAAAATATCCAGCGGCCAGTCATCCAAAACGTAACTTGACTCCCCAAAAGTAAAGAATAAAATTACATCCTAGGAGTTGAACTGTTCCTAATACACTGAAATATTACCATCTAACGAACATTTAGCTGAAATTTCCCCCAGGTTTCAACGTAATTGAAATAAAAACTGTGTGCTACACAGTCCCAGAAAATACAGGAACATACAGTTTTGTTGACAGTTAAAAATACTTTCTTTCTCTAAAATATATTTTTAAAATAAAAAACTCGATCAGTAACATAATTCTTAGCTTTCAATTTTTCCAATGATGCAGAATCACTCAAAGTGTCCATGAAATGTCAATACTCATGATCTTTAGGGATTTTTTAATAGATGTTCATTTATCTTTAAGAGACACAGAGAGAGAGAGACAGAGAGAGAGAGACAGAGAGAGAGAAAGACAGAGCATGAGCAGGGGAGGGGCAGAGAGAGAGGGAGACACAGAATCTGAAGCAGGCTCCAGGCTCTGAGCTGTCAGCATAGAGCCTGATGCGGGGCTCAAACTAGCAAACCACAAGATCATGACCTGAGCCAAAGTCGACTGAGCCACCCAGGCACCCGGATCTTTAGGGATTTTTAAAACCGACCCAGCTACAGATGTTTATGTAACACTGTTATGAACGCAAATTGTGTTCCTCCAAAACTTGTATGTTGAAGCCCTAACCCCCAAAGTGATGGTCTATGGAGATGGGGCATTTAAGAAGGTTAAATGAGGTCCTAAGGGTAGGCCCCAATCCAGTAGGGCTGTGGCTTATAGGGAGAGATTAGGACACCAACAGGTACGTGCACAGGTAGGACACAGAGCAGCCAACTGCAAGCAAAGAAGAGACACGGAGGAAAAAGTGATCCTGATGACACATGCATCTGGAACCCCCAGCCTCTAGAACTGTGGGGCGATAAATGTCTGTCATTTGAGACAGTCTGTGGTACTTTGTCAGGGCAGCCCTGGCTGACTAACACAGGCACTTTCATGCACATGAAGGCATCCTTATTTAAACTTCGTGAGTGTACTTCATCAAAACTTTGCATCAGGTCACCATATTACCTGTACCTGCTTGTGCTAATTCGAACTTGTCTGTAAAATAAACCAGCTGGCTGAATTTGACTTTGTCTTAAGCAAAAATAAGAGGAAACACACAGAAAGAAGCAAGGAGGCGGTGATCTCAAGATGGGCGGGGGTGGAGTGGCCTTCCAGCTTGCTTGTGGTGGTTCCCTCCAAAGAGAAACTGGCTTGCCTGGGTGCACAGGAAAAACTCCAGGTGCTCTACACAATGCATGTCATTATCATTATTCACCCAGAGAGGACTGTGAAGAAGAAACTCCTTCTTCACCAACTCGTTAGAATTAAAAGCCACGGGATGCATAGACCGCGAGTAAAATTTCCCCGAGTTGGGAGAGACCTTATGTCTATTCTTTACATACTATTTCTCTCCTGTTGTTTAACTTGCTTATTACAGTCTATTTTATTTCAAAAACATCTGGGTTCTTTCCCAGGTATATGGAAGCTACAAAAGTGAAAAACAGGTATATTTCCTTAAGGAACTTAAAAAATTATTGGTGCAGTAAAATACATATGCAAGAATGATAACGGGAGAATCTGAGGAGTGTAATAATAAAGACAGCCTAAGATAAAAGCAGGGAGGAGGAAACTTCCAGGCGCAGGAAGGGTTTCATAATAGCATCTAAACTGGGCCTTGGAGGCAGAGGAGAGCCTATTACCTTGAACTAAAGGGACAGCCTGAAGAAGGATAGGGAGGGAGAAACCAATTCAGGCTTGAAAAAGGAAAGTGGGTTCCAGGGAGATAGGTCACGGTGGACCGTGAATGCCTGCATAGCAACTAGGACCTAATGCAGCTGAGAAACACACATTTTTGAGCAGACAAGTGGCTTGACCAAATTTATGGCTTGAGAAGTAAATAAAAGGCATTTTGGAAAATTTCATTTATTAAATATTAATCACGTGTCAGACACTCATGCTAATAAGCACTTCGCATATACAGCTCCCTGTTTTTTAGTGTGTTACTGATCATGATTAATTTTTACTATTAGCTTCTTAAGGTAGTCGTCCTTCAAATTCTATGCCTTTAATTTTTCCTAGTTGTTTGATTTTTGTACATTTGTATTTATGCTATGTACCCACCTAGGTGATCAGATATGTATATCGATACCCACCATTAAAAATGCCAAATGAAATGACTTCCATTTGGAGTAAGTTATTGAACCTAAAAAATAAACAAAACAACCTATACATTTTTTTAAAGTGCATGTTAGCTTTCTAAATCTAAAATTTTTATAAGGTACAGATATATGAAAAAGTATGGAAAAAGTTACCTGAGAAAAATAACACCCATACAGTGGAAGCCACTTTAACCCATCTTTCAGCACGTAACGTACATGTCCAAGAGCATTCTGCCTGATGGCCAAAATATCCGCAATAATCCAGTCAACTGCAAAGACATAAATTAATGCATGAACGATCCATATGTAAACTCCAGCATTCCCTTCACAGAGACAGAAAAAGCCTCTTCCCAAGATTATACTAGGAATGTACTTGGAAAGTATGATTAGAATTTTAAAATTACTTTGTAACAAATGCAGACTTTTAAAAATTACAAATTCCATTTTTTAATGTTTTTTTTGTTGGTGTTTTTTTCCCCCGCATTACTTGAGAGGCTTTTCATTTCAGAGATAAAATACAAAAAAGTCACAAACCACTACAAGTGACACAAAAGTGGTGTGAACAAGGAATAAAGCTCCTCTAATTCTTAGTCTAAAACACAGGACGAAATTATCAGCAAAAAGTGGTTCAGTGAAACGGTGAGGTACAACTAGATACGGTGTATGTACTAACACGCACAACAGAAGGCAAGGACACTGTGTCCTGGCTGAAGAATTTTGCGACACGATCCTAGGCTATAATGTCAGAATGAACACCCGCTTGAAGTTCACAGCTGTGCTGGGCAGGTGAGTGGTCCTTACAGAACCACAGGACACGGACCCAGGCTGCTAGTAAGTGTCATTACACAGGTACCTTACTACTAAGGGGTCACAAAAATAAAAATAAGAAGACATGAGTGTGTTAATAGTAACACAACTTCCAGGAAGAGAGAAGAAATTCCCAGTAGAAGGACCAGCCCTGGCCGAAGCAAAGAATCAGAACCGGGCAAGCGTGTGCACAAGGTGGTAAACTGAGGACACGGTGCAAAGAGTCAGAGGAAATGACACAAAGGGGGCAAACAGTAGGAAGTCTTGAAGCCCAGAGATTCTGCTTGGAAAGCCAAGGGCTACGAACTACCCCATCTCTTCAAGAAGAATGAAAACTGAAGCAGAGAATGGGCTATGTGGAAAAACAAACCGGTAAGAATCTCTCAAAAATATACAGTCCTACTACCACAGGTGTATCCAGGGCCTGAGAAGCCGGAACAAAAGGACTGAATTAGAGAAAAAATGTTAAAATCTGGGGCAAATAAAAGCCTGGGAATTAAAGGAGCTAGTGTTAGTTTAAACCGAAAAGGACAGCCCTTCGCAGAGTCACGGCTGTGCGAATCCTTTGGGCAACACATCATACCAGGGAGAATACCCTGAAGACTTAGCCACCGGAACTCCAAAAATTACTCTTGGGGGAAAACATTCCATCGTTATAAATCTCTTTTTAATCTTTTTTCTCATTCACAAGTTCTTTCTCAAGGATCTAAGTTAAAATTACACGCATGAATTCTATTAAGGCTCTCCTTGGACAGAGAGGGTGATGCAGACGCTCCCCTCCGAGCAGGGACCCTAGGAGCCACGTGGGCTGGACGTCCCTATGCTAAAGACCATCAGCTACCACCTTACTCTCCGGCACGTAACTTCCTATGGAGGCCAACGGCCAACCCCCTTCCTTCCAATTAAAATCACCTAAACGATACTGATAAACACCTCTCTTTCTGATTATGTCCCGGAAACCAAATGAACCAGCTGGTTATAATGGTACCTAATGTAAATAAATTCTGAGAACTAAATGCATGGTTCCAAGGCTGTAATACATCCAGGGACATATTTGGGATTCTAAATCAAAGGCTAAAAACAAGACAGGGTATCTTTTCCTGGAACAATTTCTTTTTAAAGTTTGGAGGGGTTTTCGGGACACATTTTTACATTGAAATAAGCATGGTATACAGGGCCAAGAAAGCATCTCCCGAGGACTCCGAAGACGAAGTGTGAAATCCGTCGCGTCGGTATTAACTCTCCCAGGCTAGGACTTGAAACTTTTGCAAATTTTAGTGGAAAAGCTTTAGTAGTCAAAACACACACACTTTGTGCCATCAATTTTTGCTACTCGATGACCTTTACTTCTCCTGCCTGTTCTCAACTAGGTTTCTGATAGGGTTTCTAGACTACAGCGGAGTTACTGAAAGCAGCGATGGTAATAGGTACCTTTACAGTAACTATTCACCATTTATTTTCCGGCAAGAATACGCTAACGAAGAGATCAACAAATGTGGCTACCTAAGAATTCCTCAACAGCGATCCAGCCAAGGCAGTGTCATCATTCCCATCAACTTGTTAAAAGAGAGGGCAGTGAGGAGGGATAGCAAGAAAAGCCAGGCTTTTCTCAGCTACGTTATTATGTAACAAGAGGCCCAAAGTCAGACACACCAGGCAGGACGCACTTGCGTAGGGTGTATTCAGCACTGCACTGCTCCTCAGCCGCCACCACCACCATCACCATCATCATCATCACCACCCCCCCCACCCCCACCCGCGAAATGTCCCCAATAAGCCAGGCAGGCTGAGGAACCAGGAGCTAGCCTATGGAAATTGCCCCAAAACCCTGAGCAGTAGACATCACTCACTGCCTACGGGGAAGGCTGAGAAGCTAGGTAATCTGCCCACTGTCACACAGCCTGTTGTGGAACAGCTTATGAACGAGGGTCTGACTGCAAAGCCCGTGTCTTTTTATGATCATCTACTCACCACATATGCGGTCAGTCAAGACAAATGTCACTTAAACCAAGAAAAGGGTGCATTTCATGAGATTGAGGCAAACAGTGTCAAAAGCAGATCTTTAAACAGGCTGAGCGGAAGGAAGAATGGCCCCCATATCCTCACTGCAGAGAAGTTACAAGAGACTAAGAAGGACACATCAAGTGAAAACAACAGAGAAGAGAAACTAATTAAAATGTCAGTTGTCTGGAAGGTCAGACTGAGAAGAGATTCGGATTCTGGCAGGCCTTGTAGATGGTGCGCTAGGAAGTCTAAGGTGAACACAGAAATATTCTTTCTGCTAATTACGCTTTTAGATACTCATTTGCGGTTAACAATCTCAGAGGGGTTTTAAAAAGGGCACCCAGACACCACCGGCCAATGACCCGTGGACATGCATAAGCCTCGGGGGGCCTCTGGAACCGGGAACCACACACAAATTTATATGTGCTCATTTTTCTGGGCATATTCCTTCATATTCTGACTAAAACCGGCAATTCTAACATAATTTAAAATCACTATCTAGTTACGTTCACAAGCTATGGGTTTTTAAACAGGCATTCAGAAAAGCGCCTTTCTCCAATCCTGAAGGCTGACTGGTATAGGACCCACTACCAGGAAGTCTGAGGCCCTCGGGGATCAGGTTAAGGGGACGAGGGCATGGCTCTCCAACCTGGGAAGTGAGACCTTTCTTCAGGCCAGTTGTGGGCTGACTGTGGAGCTCATACTTCCCATATTGCTTTCTAGCTCCAAACACAAGCAGGAAACAAAACAGAACCGCTCTCTTCCAAAAGTCCTCCCTCTGAAGTAACGTATATAAAGGCCAGCGCGTAGGAAGCACCCACACTGGCGTGACAGTACCGGTTCTTATCTTATTGTCACTATTTGTCCCACCGCCTCCAGGAATGTGTTCACGCTAGCTCCACGGGGCCATTAATCAACTGTTTCCACACCGAAACCTAGAAAACGGGGGGCGGGCAGGGAACCTGAACAAGGAATCTGAAGACAGAATCCTCTTAGGCCCCAAAAAAACTTTAATGAAATTAACCAGTGGGTCAATGCAAAGGAAATCTGGGCTAGCATGAGCTGCTCCCTACCCTGGACCTGAGTCCTTCACATTCGGAGATTGGAAGCCCGGGAGAAATGTGTCATCGGCAGCAGACAGCAGGAGCAGGACGCTGGTGGTAGGGAAGCCCGGCACGTCCGGACAAACACTGAAATCCCTGGCCTGCCCTACAGGCCAGCGTTGGAAGCAGACACTGACTGTCATCTGGTGGCTCGGCTGCCTCAAAACTCCTATCAACCCTTGTCCCATAAAATCAACTCTTGTCCCATAAAGCAGAGCATAATCACCAGAGAGCAAAACTGAGGAAAATGCATTTCAGCCTCTGCCTCCTTCCTCTACCTTACCTAGGGCACAGGCAGTGATAAAAGCAACCAATCATAAGCGTGAAGGTACACCGTTGACAGGAGGAAGATAAACAGCCAAGGCCGAAGTGATCTTCCATTACGGTACAATCGTCCATCAGGCTGGTGTGGCTTTGAACTCCTGGGTACTACACTTTTTAAAGTAATAAAAATGGACTTTGGGGAGTGCGCATCAGAAGCAGTTACGGGTTTGATAAAAAGAAGTGGGATTTTCTCTGGACTGAGTTATTTGTTGAACTAAAAAGTACCTGAACCAGGGCCAGTTTCTTGGGTTTTGATAGTGTACAACAGCTACATAACACGCCATCCCTGGGGAAATTGATTAAGAGGTCATGGACTCCATATACTATTTTCGCAAGTTCTTGAGAATCTATAATTATTTCAAAATAAGAAGTTTTTTTAAAAGTGCCTTAAAGTATATACTGTGCTATAATCGAAGACCAGAGTCTTCTGTGTTTCTTCAGACAGAATAGCAAGCTATAATTAAAGCAAAACATTTGATGAGGCAAAAGGAACTGCAGATATTAGAAATTAATATAGTACTGTCTTTAGGGAAGGAGTAGTCACTTACTAGCACAAACTTTCTGCAACTTAACAGTCAAATATGTAAGATGTGTATACCCTTTGACCCAATTTTACTTCCAGAAACATAACTTACAAAAAGAAGGCATAAATTATTTAAAGAACTATTCAAAGAAACAGAATAAATGAAAGAAAATGGCTTATTTACACCCATTCAAGGGAGAAGGGTAAGTTTAGGAAAATCCAGTTTTCTTATTCCTGACTTTCCAAAAAAGTAAAATCATAAAAATATAAGATCATGATATAATGTCTGCATTGAAAATTCATATTTTAACAGCAACAAAAATTCATTTAAAGGAATAAAAACATTACTCTGAAAGCCCATCTACTTTCTGTAGAAAACCTATATTTCATGCAAATGAAATACAAACCTGTGCTTTGATGATTTGCTAAATATATTATGTTTTCTTTATTTTTTGGCAAATCTCCATATAGCAATATCTGAAAGATAAAACAGAAAGAAACGTTACTTTAACATCTCAAAACATGCACCACTGTAACAAAACAGGTCAAAGAATCGGCAACGTCATGAATATCTCCATCCAGGATGAACAAAGATTAGATTTCTCTCAGAAGCATCAGAGACCATAAGTGGCACAGGTTTATCGTAGTTGAGTGCAGAGCAGGTCATAGAGTGGAACAGAATGATCAACATCCTCATGAGAAAAGCAGAAGCATTTACTGACCGCTTACAATCTCCGGAACCCTTTTTGTAAGATACGCCCCCCTTCAAAAAGCCTACCGTGTACCAGAAGAGACAGCCATGGATACATACAACTGTAATGAGACATAATGCAAACTTGATGAAAATATGGCACATTTTATATTGAAGAACTGTCAACTGTGGAGCAGAAGCAGCATCCATCAGCTGTGATTTCAGCAAATGAGACGAAGGAAGGATGTTCATGAAAAGGTGGACGAAGAAATGGAATCGGTAGCGTCTGAGACCTGTTGAGGCATCTTAGCGTCATAGCAGTCAGACCAAGCTACCTGCAGGGCTGGCGAGCTGGAGCAGGGAGACCCCACAGAGACCCGAATCAGAATGGGAAAGTCTTCTGAATACCGCACTGAAGACTAACACGTGATTTTGTGAGTAACAGGGAAACACGGTTCATGATTAGGACTCTCGGTAGCTCTGTGAAGAACAGAGAAAGCTCGCTGGGGTGCCTGGCTGGCTCAGGCGGTGGAACATGTGACTCTTGATCTCAGAGTCACGAATTCAAGCCCCATGATGGACATGGAACTTAGTTAAGAAAATTAAAAAATAAGAAATAAAACAAAAGAACAATAAAGTTCAGGATACATGTGACTTCCAGGAAAGGGGGGAGGCTTCAACATGGGAGGGTACACAGTGGCTTCAACTCTTAGAAGTCATGTTTTATTTCTTAAACCGGATGGTGGGAACATAGGTGTTCGTTAGAGTTTTTCTGTAGTTTTGCATGTCTTAAATGTAAATGTTTCATAATAAATTATTTAAAGAAGTTAAAAGTATATTTTTAAAGACTTTAAAGGAAAGGACTGCTAACAGTGGTATTTTTTTACTCAGGGCATTTTTGTTTCTGTACCTTGTGATCATGGATTATGCAAGGTTATGAATCAACCAAGGCTTTTTAGGTATCCACACAGATATATTGGTGGCAACACTGTTCATTACTATCTTAACAACAGAAGAAAGAAAATGACATTAACCCAGCATCTCTGTAGAAAAATGGAAATAGAGGGCATAGAGGTCTGGACGTCAGGAACTCAGACTGAGATTTCTATTATCTTCCTCAGAAAACTATTCAGTGCTATACGTGTAATTTATAATACGTATAATTGTTTAGATATTTGCTTAAGTTTTTATTAATAAAGGAAATCAGTGTCAACAAAACAAAACAAAACCCTAAACCAATAGTTTGATCTACGCAGGGTTAATAGGGAGTTCTTGTTTGTGAGCAATCCCCGTTCTCTCACCAAAAAGCCAGAACTGCTTCGAGTCCATTGGCTACAATGCACTGGCTTTATGGTACTGCAGCGATGCGACTGTTTTTTGGCTTAAGTTCCTTGGATGACACACTCACATTTAAAGGTTACTACTCTTTGGAGACCTGCCTGCCCTCAAGCTGAAGTCAGCACTTGAACCATACAAGAAGAGACCCTCCTTTTCCTATCCTGCTCTGGGCTTGGGTAACAGACTGCTAGGCTGTAGCCTCTGAAGGGCAGATAACAGACAAGTTATGAAAAGGTGTTATTTTAGATTGATTGTGGTAATTCTGGTGTGTGCTGATTAGATGGGGGCCGGTGGCGCAGGCAGTGAAAGGATTCACCCCAGGCAGAGCAAGGGAGACGGAAGTTTACTGAATACACTGCAGAAAGCAGCAGGCGGGACGGCAGAGGAGACACTCTTCCAGGAGGTGATGGTGAGGGGCTTTAGTTACAGGGTGGAGTGAGGAAGGATGGGAACGTAATGAATTTCCCCGTTTTTGGTAGCCGTGCCTGGCTGTCAGTGGCCCGTTGGTTGGTGAGTGCCTACGGCCATTCCTGGTGGGTCGCTTAATGAGCCTCTTTGCGTTCAGCTTGTGGTCGCTCTGGGCCCTTTTGCCTTGAGTTTCCATTGCTCAAGCCTGCTGCCTAAAAGTGGCCTCTACAGTAGCTAGAGACAGTAAGATAAGCAATGAATTTTTTAAAACTTTTTTTAATGTTTATTTATTTTTGAGAGAGAGAGGGAGACCCAGAACATGAAGCAGGCTCCAAGCTTTCAGCTGTCAGCACAGAGCCCAACGCGGGGCTCGAACTCACGGGCCGTGAGATCGTGACCTGAGCCAAAGTCGGACGTTCAACCAACTGAGCCACCCAAGCGCCCCAGATAAGCAATGAATTGGGCAAAACAGATAGAGAAAATGTAGTTCTACTGCTACACCACTCAGAAGGGGGGAAAAAAACCACAACAACGAATTCATAGCCACTTAAGGGAAAATACATAATACATCATTCATAGTTTTAAAGATTACTCTTTGATATGAATAGTATCTCACTGAAATAAAAGCTATTTCCAAATGAAATGCAGGATGGTACAAAAGTGGGCAAGCCTTTCACAAAACATAATTTAATATCTTAAAGTAGGTATTTGGATGATTGCCTATTTAAGTTTTTTCATTTGCCACTGTAACTTCAACAGAAATAAGTTAGAAAAGAGTAGTCTTCCTAATTAAAACTTGAAAATATCTAAAAGCAAAGTAAATGAAATTATGAACTGCAAATCTTATTTTAATAGTTGCATATCATTCTTAAGTACTTTGAAAAAATGTTGATTAACCAAAGAAAGGAACGCAGAATTACAATGGTAGGTATCATATATATGAAGTTTTAAGGTCCTTCACTTGATTTACCAGATTTCAAAGAAAAAACTTTTCGTTCTAATTTGAAATTGTCAAATTTCTTTCATTAGGTGGAAAGTTCGTTTTTCAATTTACTAACATGGAGAGGGAGAAAAAATTTTCATTTTTTAAGAATGCAGAATCTCAAAATACTTAACAGCGATTACTATCTTACTAAGTATACAATGAGATAGACAGGTGTAGTGTTCGCTAAATGTAAAAGAAAAAGTTTCTAAGAATTTACAACATACCCATACACATAAATATAAACACAAAAGGGCAGGCTGCCCCAAGATAGTCCACTTTGGCAAAAAGATTATTTCAAGTTCAAAGTAATCAAAACCCAGCAGATGCAGGAAAAGATACCTGCTTGCCTCTCTCTCTCCCCTCCTCTCAACTGCCTAAATTTGCATTGAAAAGGGGAGCCTGTACGAGGAAGAGAGCAATTAACAGAGACTCCTCTTTACCTAAGAAACTTATTTGCATAATAGAGCAGCCTTTGTTTTTCAAAACATCTCCTTTAGCTTCCCGCTAAAGGCCTTCTCCACTTTGGATCTGCAGACCCTTCCCTTGTCCTCAGCTCCTGTAAGCATCACAGGGCCTCACTATCTTCGCAATCTGCCTGTGTGGAGTCCCATAAATATGCCTATTAAGTTTGATTTTCTCCTGTTCATCTGTCTCATGGCAACTTGAGTCTAAGTCCAGCTGGAAGGACCACAGGGCAGAGGAAGTTCTTCCTCCCCGACAATTCTATTGACGACCTATAAGCCCACCTGCGCCCTCTCATTCTAACCCAGAGCCCAGGATTAATCACATTCCCTTTTGCACCAGGAGGAACCCTGTTCACACTCCTATGGGAGCATCCACACGCTGTGTGCGTGTGTGCGTATCCTATCCCTTAGAGCTCATAAGCTCTTCCGTGGCAGGGTCTTCCTCAGTTTTCTACCCCAGGGCTTAGCACTCAGGTGGTTTTGAGCACAAATTTACTGAATCATTAAGTTGCACTTTTATTTTTCACAAGTAGATAAAGCTGCATCTCATTTTCAGCAGTAAGAGGTTTTGGCATAAACAAAGTAAAATGCTTTAAGGGCACCAGTGACTTTTTAAGGCATCCATTCTGGGAATCTTCTAGTACGTGTATTTCGAATCACATTAATCAGGTTTTTTTGCAGGTAATTTGTTCCTTCAAAATCAGGCAGATGAAAAACATACGGCTTTTTTGTTATTCCTAACTCTTTAATTTTAGATTCATCATAATTGTTCGATTTTAGGCTCACCCATTTCTTAAAAGCTCATCTAGAGTCCTTTTTCCTTTTCATTTTATTAGAAGGGGACAATAAAAATGCTCCATGAATAATTATCTTCATGGCAACACTCTGGTGACTTCTGCTTTAGTCAAACAAACCTGCCCAAAGGGCTATCAGAAGAAGGCATGAACTGAGCTGGACTTCTTTCCCTCTCCATGATCTTTACGTTGTTTACTCTTCTCCATGATATGTAAACAACCTGAAGACTCTCTGTATCCTGAAAAGAAGTAGTGAAATGGAATCGAAAGTAATCACGTTTAACACAGTAGACAGGAGAATACCCAACTGATGACACCACCAGGACACGGATGTACAGCATTCTTTCTTTGTGGGGAAAAAAAAAAAAAAACCACCAAGATTCTTCATTTATCCCAGTAATATCCATTTTCTTTCAGCAAGCAAAGTGAACTTTTTAACTTTCTCACTGCCCTTAAGTATAGAGTCTGTTGAGGGGGGTCAGAGCATGCTACCCCCAAATATGCCACTTTGGCACGGGATTACTTTGAGCTGAAGGCAAGTAAGGAACAGCAGACACCCCTTCTGCCTGCCTGAGGCATGAACTTTCGTTTTTCCAGGTGACATTAATACCCCTTCCTAAAGGTGTTCCCTTCTAAAGTGCCAGGAAGACCAGAGGCAGCCGATGAGTCTGCAGAGCAGAGCTTAATAAACCACCCTTTTCTAGCACACATTCCCCAGGGACCTTCCCACAATTTACCAGCCCGAAAAAGGTCCGAAGCCCTTGTTCTATCTAGCCATGTTTCCACAAGTTACTGCCCTTTGTTAACATGACATATAAACCCCTAAGCCGAGTCTATTCAGTTCTTTTGGTCTCCACTTCTTTTCTGTGAGGCACCAATGCATGTAAAAACATTAACATCAGAAAATGTCTTTTCGCCTGTTAATCTGGCTTTTATCAGTTTGATGCGCAGACCTCAGCTATAAACCTAAGAAAGTGGAGGAAAAGCTTTTCCTCCTCTGCAGTGCAACATAACAGTCACTAAGAGCCCAGGCTAAAGTATTTGATTTGAATTAAGACTCGGATGTGAAGGGCACCCGGGGGGCTCAGTCGGCTGGGCATCGGACTCCACTCCGGCTCAGGCCACGATCTCATGGTTCCGGAGTATGAACCCCACAGCGTGTAGCCCACTGGCGATCCTCTGTCCCCTCCTCTCTCTGCACTCCTCCCTCCCCCACTAGGCATTCTCAAAAATAAACATTAAGGAAAAAAAAAAAAAAAGACTTCGATTTGAATCCTAGTCTATCACCTTACTATGTGAACTTGAGTAAAAGTACCTTACCTCTCTCATCTATTTCTTTACAAGTAAAATGATTGTAATAACAGCAACCACTCCTCATGCGGTTGTGGTGAAATTCATGACACTAGTCGTGCCATGCTTTAAATATAGTAACTATCCCTCCAAAAGCTAATGTTGTTCTTACTACTGTCCAACAGTGAAGTTTTTTATTCAAAACTGTGTTAAGTGATGAATAAGAGAAAAAAAGTCTCTGATTACACAGAAATGTGTATAAAGAATGTGTTCTAATAAGATTACATGCATAATCTACACTGTTTATAATCATTTAAAATGAATTTTCAACAGTATTTTTTTTATGCCAATGGAATATACTACTGGTTAACCAGCACAAGATTTTTACTGCGATGCAAACAAAAACACTGGTCTTTTTCTGCTCAATTTTCTGCTCAATCTGAAACAACACTTCACTGAACAGGAAGTCTGATGCCCCTCAGAACCAAGATCAGATGATACACATAGCCATTTGTCTAATCACCAGTATGTGAAAATAATGATCGAGCAACATTTAAAATGGAACCTTACGAATCACAAGGCTTTCTTGTACATTCCTCATGTAAGCCTCTTGGTATTGTCCTTACTCTCTAGGGTGTGTTCTTCTGAGCATCTACAACGCACCACTCATTGAAGGCAGTTTCACATATTATCTCATTTACTCTTGAAAATAAAATGACAGTAAGGGTGAGAATATGGAGTTGAGACACTGACCTACTCAAGTCGACACACACGGTGGCAGAGAACGAGGAATCACACTCTGGTTTCTCACACCAAGATCCAAAACTGTTTTGACGGGCACAAACTATTCTCTGCAAAAATTCCAAATACTAGGAGCTTATGTGATTTTTTTCAATCTGAATTCTAAGGAGGTAAGATACTCATGAGAAAAAAAAGACATAAAAAATTTTCCCCAGCACCTGGGTGGCTCAGTGGGTTAAGTGTGGGACTCCTGGTTTCCACTCTGGTCATGATACCACCGTGGTGGGACAGAGCCCTGCATTGGGCTCTGGGCTGACAGCTCAGCACCTGCTTGGGATTCTCTCTCTCCCTCTCTGCCCCTCCTGTGTGTGTGCTCGCTTGCTCTCTCGCTCTCTCTCTCTCTCTCTCAAATAATAAATTAAAAAAATGTTTTTCCTCCAGAAATACAAGTTAAGGATGGGAGCACAGCAATCTGTGAGCTGCTGAGCGCTGGCATTCATTCTGCAGGATCCAACTTCTGGAACCACCTGCTTATGCACGATGCTCCCTACAGCGAAGCAAGTGCTGGGATTCACACGCATGACTCCTCAATTTCCTCAGCTCTTTATTCACTTCTTTCCTTTATAAATAACTTATCTCATATTCGCTTTTTTAAAGTGACTTCCTCCTACACTGCCGAATTGTGTGTCACTGGAGAGTAGAGACGACTTTCTTAATCTAAAACCTGAGAGCCTAGCATGTGGTTAGCAGTTAAGGTGATGCTCCTTTCTAGGTGTCAACCCCCTCATTTCTTTGTGCTCTTGAAATTCCCACCTGGAGACCAGGCAGAGTAAGGCTGTCTTAAGATACCACTTACGGGGGCGCCTGGGTGGCTCAGTCGGTTAAGCCTCCGACTTCAGCTCAGGTCACGATCTCACGGTCCGTGAGTTCGAGCCCCGCGTCGGGCTCTGGGCTGATGGCTCCGAGCCTGGAGCCTGCTTCCGATTCTGTGTCTCCCTCTCTCTCTGTCCCTCCCCCGTTCATGCTCTGTCTCTCTGTGTCTCAAAAACAAATGTTAAAAAAAAATTTTTTTTAAAAAGATACCACTTACAACACCCTCTAAGACACCCAAGCGCATCGCTGGTTCCCACAGAGAAAGAGGAACAAACCTCAGAGAACCGCATAGGTTCAAAAGCAGCAAAAAGTACAGGTGTTTACTGACAAGTCAATAAAGGTTTCTCTATGTTGCTGACTGTTCCAGAAGGCCCGCTTTTATTTATTTTTTACGTTTCTTTCTTTCTTTTGTGAGAGAGAGACAGAGGGAGGGAGGGTGGGGCAGAGAGAGAGGGAGAGAATCCCAAGCAGGCTCCGTGCTGTCAGCGACAAGGCAGACTTCCTCGATCCCAGGAACCATGAGATCATGACCTGAACCAAAACCAAGAGTCCGACACTCAACCGACTGAGCCACCTGGGCACCCTAAGAACTCCCTCTTTTACAAAGTGTCTGACGTTATTCTTTCTCAGTGGTACCTCTGAGGATACAGTTCATGTCTCTTTCCCCTTTACCTACTTAAGAATACAATCAGACTCACTAGACGTGCTGTCCCTGTTAAATCAAAACCTGTCAACCAGTAAGGTCCTTCAAGAATCCATCCCCATTAACAGTGGATCCACACTTCCACAGAAACCCAACCAGACCAGCATCCCAAGTACTTCCGCCCTTTGGTTAAAGGCAAAAATCGAGTCAAACTATTCTCCCCTTGATTGCCATCTCCAAAAGGTTACAATCTTGTGGAGAGGGCAATACAGATGTAAAATATGCTAATGTTATGTTAATATCACGTATGTGATCCTGACACCAAGAGGGGGTGAGGAAGAGCTGGGGCCTGAGCTGGAAGAAAGTAGCTACAGAAGAGTGGTCCAAAGGCACGTGGCTGAAAACACACCGGGGCCTCTGGGGCCTGGGGAGGAAGCAGTGGTTGGCCTACAGTGAAACCAGTGAAAGGAAAAACTGGCCAGGGCAGAATTTAGACGACTTTGAAGGCCACCCTCAGGAATCTTCATTTTCGTTCAGTTATCAATCGAGGGCCTCTTTCTCCTAAGCATGCCGTGATACTTAACTCCTGTTTGAAATAGGATTCAAAGCAGTTCAGGATAAGTGACACAGCCTTCCTGAATAATCCAGGCAGCTGTCTCACCTTCGTGTCACCAAGCTGACAAACACGAACACTCCCATCTCAGCCTCTACTGGGATTGTTCGTGCATGCTTTTCCTGGCACGAATAAATCGAGAGTGGGATTCTCGTTCCAAGCAACATAACCACACCACCTGGCAAAGCATCTTCAGAAAATGGATCCTGAAGCCAGAGTGCCATATACGGAATCCTGCCTCAGCTACCACACATGTGAACTCTTTGTGCTCTGTTCCCCAGGGTAAAGGGGAAGAAGGCGCCTACCTTGTAAGGGTGGCAGGCCGATGGTAGCACAACACCAGGCACACAGTCAGCACTCACGAAATGCCAAGTTGTTAGGAACCCCTTCCTCTCCTTTCTCCTTCACCTCCAGTCACAAGGCCCCAGCTACCTTGAAGATGGATCCAGGGTTCTTTCCATTCTTTCCATGTCCACTCTGCCCATTACTCTGACCACCATCTCTCGCCGGGATTACTACAAACCCTCCCACACCAGCCCTTTGTCAGAGCTCTGTGCAAATGTCACTTGCTTGGGCAAACTTCCCCAGCCCCCTGCCCTCCACGCACTAGTCTCAATCTCATAGAGCAGGGTACATTGTAATTCTGTTGCTACTGCTTGTGTCTCACCAGAGGGTGAGCTCCATGAGGGGAGGGATCTTGTCTCCAGTTTCCCCACCTACCCGTTAGCACCCAGCACAGGACTGGAACAGGGTGCACACTCCAGTACTGTATGTATGAGGGAAGGAAGGAAGGAAGGAAGGAAGGAAGGAAGGAAGGAAGGAAGGAAGGAAGGAAGGAAGGAAAAGAAAGGAAGGAAGGAAGGAAGGAAGGAAGGAAGGAAGGAAGGAGAAAGGAAGGAAGGAGAAAGGAAGGAAGGAAGGAAGGAAGGAAGGAAGGAAGGAAGGAAGGAAGGAGAAAGGAAGGAAGGAAGGAAGGAAGGAAGGAAGGAAGGAAGGAAGGAAGGAAGAAGGAAGGAAGGAAGGATAGTTTCTGGGGACTCCTTAGAAGTTACTACTTAGTTTGGGGTTGTATTAAACCTGTGTTTAAGAAACCATAATAAAATGAGAAAATATCAGGGCGCCTGGGTGGCTCAGTTGATTAAGTGTCCGACTTCAGCTTAGGTCATGGTCTTGTGGGTCATGGGTTCGAGCCCCACGTGGGGCTCTATGCTGATGGCTCAGAGCCTGGAGCCTGTTTTCGGATTCTGTGTCTTCCTCTCTCTCTGCTCCTCCCCTCCTCACGCTCTCTCTCAAAAATGAACATTAAAAAAATTTTAAATAAAAAAAAAAAAGAGAAAATATCAAAGTAAAAATAAACTTGTGATTTCATTTAGGAAGAGTCAGCTCTCAGTTCATTCAGCTCCACAAATTCAGACAAATTCACAAAAGAGGGAAAGTAAACTGGATCTTTAGATTCATACTTTTCTTTTCCTCATCGTAACAGCACAGAGGTGTCCCCAGGGGTCACAGGCATATACAGTGCTACTACAAAACCCATCCAAGGGTGCCTGGGTGGCTCAGTCATTAAGCACCCAACTTTGGGTCAGATCATGATCTCATGGTTTGTCAGTTCGAGCTCGGTGTGGGGCTCTGTGCTGACAGTGCGGAGTCTGCTTCAGATGCTGGGTCTCCCTCTCTCTCTGCCCCTCCCCTGCACTCTCTTTCTGTCTCTAAAATAAGTAAACACTACAAAACAAAACAAACAAAAACATCCAAAAGGTTAATTCATTGGGGGAGTCTTCCCACAATTTACATTTATTTAATGAGAAGAAATCTAAAGTTACACACCAAATTGTTGCATACTTGGGAAAGGTGTGTGTGGGTGGAGGGAACTTTAACTTTCTCAAACTACTGTATCAGTGTTTCAGTATTTTATTGTATCTGTGATTTAAAATAGAAAAAAGACATTAAAAGAAATCTTACACCAATGCAACCTAAAATAACTTGTTTGCTCAATGGGGGGGCTTTATTTATAGAAAGTATAAAAGCACGGCTCTAATTACATTTCTCTAAGATTTTCTTAGAAGTCTATTCCCTAGCCAGACTTCAAATGTGTTAGACTAACATCATATTTGATTTGGGCAATGTTTAATTTCCTCTCTGAAAGGCTGGTGTCATTCTTGAACAAGCAAATGCCTAAGCACAAGCCCATCTGGCCAGCTCCCTTACACCCGCTACACTGAAGGAAGTAATCTAAGGTCTTTTAAGGTCTTCACGTGGATGATGAATAGAGAAAAAGGAAATCAAGGATACAAAATATTTATATCCTCTTTAGGACGACTGCTATTCAAGACGTCTCTGGGCAATGTTTTAGCAGAAATGCAGACAGCATCCAGATGCAATAAAAAGGAGGCCGACTCATAAAGGCCCTTCTCTTGTTCTAAATAAACATGTTTCATTCTAATAGATTAGCTACAGACAGAACCAGTTATAAATGGTCTTAGAGACCATACCTAGCATAGGAAAGCTTTGGTTGTTCCTGAGGAACTCAAAATAATGTTTTCATTAAAGGTATGCATTATCAGAGATTTATTTAAGAGTATTCTAACTGAGCACATTTAAAAAAAAAATCAAAATCTTAGGCATAAATGTTCTATCTTCTTTCCAGTGTTTTTTGGACTATTTTGTACTTGAAGTAGGTCAGTTGAAAAACTAAATTTTTTGTATCTCAAAGTCCACATTTTGTTGTTACAATAGATCACGTTAGCATTTGAGGAAAAGGAAATTAGAAGATAGGGCTATTAATGTAAAACATTTTAAAGTAAATTCTGAGTGGTACAAAATGATTTAAGCAGGAAAAAAATTTGACTCAACTGTTTATTAGATGTTGATTAGGAGACGTGTATTGTATCTCTAGATATTTTTGTCCTGCCAATATCAATGAACAGTGTTTAGTGCATTCCACTGGAAGGAGGGGAAAGAGTAGAATTGTTTTTGAAAATAATGACAAGAGAATTCTGACATTTAGAAAAAAAGTACATGAACTTTTAACAGCTTCCAAAACAACATGTTTGCATTTTTCATCATCTGCCATAACTATCACAATTACTGATTATGCAGGAATCTCAACATTCAGGACAGCACCCTAGGACAGAAACTCCAGACTACAGTAATCACATCACCTTCCAACCCCTGAGTCCTCACCACTGCCTCTGCCGGTATTCCCCACTTTCTTTTTAGCTTCCCAAGTTTCTCTTGAACTCCAGCTCTAAGAATAAGCAGAATTGAGTTACTTAGCGGGCTGAATGCTGACCCCACAAAAGACTGTCCGTGTCTTATGCCTGTAACCTGTGAGCGTGACCTTACTCAGGAAAACAGTCTTTGCATTTGAGATTAAGTCAATGGATCTGAGCTGAGGAGCTCATCCTGGATTATCTGCGTGGGCCCTAAACCCATGACAAGTGTCCTTAGAAGAGAAGGCAGAGGGACACTTGAGACAGAAGAGGAGGCAGACTGTGGACTTACATGGCCACAAGTCAAGGAATGCCAACAGCCACTGAATGTGGAACAGCCAAAGAAATGACGCTGCCACAGAGCTTCAGGAGGGAGTGTAAACCAGCAAACACTCCGATTTCAGACATTTGGCCTCTAGAACTGTGAGATTAAATTTCTCTTGTTTTAAGCCACTAAATTTGAGGTGATTTGTTATGGCAGCAACAGAAAAGAAATATAATTATTTGAATCGGTGCCCCTCAAAATGATAAAGAAGTGTGTATTGATTTTCAGTGAGTCTCAAATTGAGAGATATACGAAACTTTTAGAATCCTTTAAATTTTTTTTAATGTTTATTTTTTAGAGAGAGAGAAAGAGAGAGAGAGAGAGCAGGGCAGGGACACAGACAGAGACACAGAGAGACAATCTGAAGCAGGCTCCAGGCTCTGAGTTGTCAGCACAGACCCTGACACAGAGCTCAAACCCACGGATTGTGAGATCATGACCTGAGCTGAAGTCAAGATGTTTAACCAACTGAGTCACCCAGGTGCCCTGAAACTAAAAACCCTACTGCTTATTGCAAAGTAAATGGTGAAGGTACCCAGTTGAATCTCAGTACTAAAAAGATTCTAGGAGAACCTAAAAGGATAAATAGTTATAAACAGTAACTTTAGCAACAGTGATTGAAATGTTCTCCTGTGTCAAAACCGCACGGGAGGGGTGTCTGGGTGGCTCAGTCAGTTAAGCGTCCAACTCCTGATTTTGGCTCAGATATGATCCCAGGGTCATGGGATCAAGCCCCGGTGTCAGGCTCTGACTGAGCGTAGAGCCTCCGTAAGATTCTCCTTCTCCTCCTCTGCCCCCTCCCCTGCTCATGCACTCCCTCTGTCAAAAAAGAAATTAAAAAAAAAAATGCATATGAAAAGAAAGTAGTAGAAATAGGAAGAACAGACATTTACCTAGAATCCAATGGAACGTTCAAGTATACCTGCTGAAATAGGTTTACCTGCCAAGCACAAATCATGAATTTCATGGACTTCCGTTCCTTCAGCCTAAAACTCCTATGCATAAAAAAATATTGTTACGCTACCATGAACCATTTCTTTTTTAAATCCAGAATAAAAACCATTAAAGTGCCATTTAAAAACATTCTAATTTATGCTCAACACCGCTAATTAACATGAAAATGCAAATCAAAACCATAACGAGATATCACATTACACCTGTCAGAATGGCTAGTATCAAAAAGACAATAAAAAGTTTTGGCGAGGATGTGGAGAAAAGGGAACCCTCACACACTGTTGGTGGGAATGCAAAGTGGTGCAGCCACCGTGGAAAACAGTATGGGGATTCCTCCAAAAGTTAAAAACACAAATACGATCTGATCCAGTCATTCCGCTACTGGGTATTTACCCAAAGAAAATGAAAACGCTAATCACAAAGACACGATATGCACCCTGATGTTTATTCTAGCTTTGTTTATAACAGCCAAGATATGGAAGCATTCATAGACAAATGTGTAAAGATGTGCCACACACACATACACACACTGGATTATTACTCAGCCATAAAAAGAAATGATCTTGGCATTTGGGGCAACATGGATAGATGCAAAGGGTTTTACACAAAATGAAATAAATCACATAAAGAAAAACAAATGCCAAATGGCTTCACTTTACATGTGTCATCTAAAAAACAAAACACAAAAGAAACAGACCCATAAATACAGAGATCAAACTGCTGATTGCCAGGGGTGCCTGGGTGGCTCAGTCGGTTAAATATTTGAATCTTGGTTTCAGCTCAGGTCATGATCTCATGGTGCTTGGTGAGTTTGAGCCCGAGTCGGGCTCTGTGCTGACAGCGTGGAGCCCGCTCGGGATTCTCTCCCCTCTCCCCCACTCATCATCTCTCTTTCTGTCTCTCTCTAAATAAATAAACATTTAAAAAAAAAAAAAAAACCTTAAACTGGAAGCCCACACTGAACAAGGTATGAGGTGAGCCACACAATTTAGGAACTCTGAAATTTTGCAGCCATTTTTAAAATGGGAAACTTGCTAAGCACGCAGTATGTCACTGGTATATTACACATTGCACTGCATGCTCTATTCTCTGAACAAAAACACAATGATCCACCACAGGAAGCACCATTTTTCTAAAAGGTAAGGCATTTTGTCCTAGGTTCTGTCTTCATCCTAGCCCAGGCCGGCTGTCAAGTGATGTGAAGTTAAAGATTTAATCATGATGAAGCCACCCGTTTAAACCAATGTGGCGAAGTAAGAGCACAGGGGGTTAATGATTGACCCGAACTCCTGAAAATGTTAAATGAAGCCCACTTTAAAAGTCAACGAAGAGGAAGCCATGATCTGGAAGAGCAATCTTTCTCTCCTAGGAAGCACTTACAGACACTGGTTTAAATGTAGGCCCTGGCTTCTCCTACTTCCCTTCCCCCAAACAACCTCCAACTGGGGCAAACTCCCAGTCATCAGGGATCCACAGCAGTGCAACTGCAAACTGAAAATAGGAGCTGGTCGACAACCGGGTGAAAACAGCTGCTCTGGGGGGGAGGGTGGGGAAACGGCATAAAAGACAAAACCATACCAGGGCACTCCCTCCACCCGAAGCCTGACCACGGGAGGGAGGGGTGGAGAGGAAGAACGGGATGGACATAAGGCATAACCAAGAATCAAGCTCTTTTGTCCCAACTGGGAAATAAAAGGAAAACTCGCAGATGTTATTTTTGTAAAAGAGGCTTGAAATAAAACCAAAGAGGGTCTTATCCATCCCCCCCCCACAAATTTTAATCTAAAGATCCAATCTCCACCAAGTAACAGAAGCGAAGTCATCAGAGAAAAAAATGAGCCGCACATTTAAACCTAGTGTAAGTTGGCCAGAATTTTAAGTACCGTAGGGCTTCTACAGTAACAAATTATTAATTTCCTCGTCCAGCTTTCATTCACACTGGGAAAGAACGCAAAAAAAGAAAAAAAAAAAAAGTTGTACTTGCTGTCCAGATAGTAACACCAACCCGTTTCAACACAAGGTCTCCGGCTTTTCACAGCGCACTTTTGACCTCAAACATTACCAACCTTCTTAGACCAAACGCCAAAAACTGTCAACTGCTTGCCCTACTTAAACGTCCATCTGCATCGACTCCGCGAAGCCCCGAGACAGACAGTTACAAAACCTGGGGGTACCCACTCGCAGGGGTAGCCTGCGAACAACAGAACTACAATCACTCCAAGATCCTAGCGATCTTAGGGTATCTGCAAAGAAGCATGGGGCCAAAGCCTACATAAGACCGTGAGACTCCCCTCGCGGTGGGAGGACGAGGTGACGGCACGTGTTTCTGGCGCCGGATCTGCCTGGCAGACCCGAACGATCCTAAAGTCCCCCGGGTGGGGGGCGGGGCGCCGGTTGGAACGTTCCGAGCCGAGAACCCAGGTGGAGAGGCGGGAGGAGGCAGGTGCGGCCGACGGGCGCCGAGCGCGGGCAGAGCCTCACCTGCACGCCGGTGTAGTTCTCGAAGAAGAAGAGCACCATGCTCTGATAGACGCAGTAGAGCCGATCGTCCACCGCCTGGTAGAAGTGGGAGGGCAGGAAGGCGGAGAGCAGCCGCCAGGCCCCCCAGGCCAGCACGTAGGTGGGGGCCGTGCCCAGGAGCACCGCGGCCGGCAGCACGCAGCGCATCGAGTACATGTGGAGCACCAGGGACAGCAGCATCTTCCCGGCTCCGCGCGCCGAAGGCTTTGCCGGCTGCTCCCCGCCCGGGGCGCCTCCAGGCCGCCCAGCTACCCTCGGCCAGCGGCCAATCACCGGGCCGGGGCGGGCCCCGCCGCCGCCCCCTCACCTCTCCGGGCCGCCGGCAGCACCTGAGACGCCCAGCCCGCGCCCGCGCCGGCCTCCGCCCCCAGCCGCATGGGCCGCGCCGCCGCGGGACGGTGGGTGAGCGGCCGAGTGCGGGGGCCGCGCGCGCTGATGACCGCCGCGGGGCAAGGGGATGCGGCGGTCCTCCGAGGTTCAGCAGCTCAGAAGCGTTTACACCCCATGACCCGCGCCCGTCACCCCGTACCCCTATTGGGGGCGGGGCTCCGCGGCAACAACACGCCGCCTGATTGGCCTCCCGTTGCCATAGTCCCCCCCAGGGGGCGGGATTCCGTGAAATTAACACATGCTCTGATTGGTCGAGCGCGCTGACGGTTGAAGCGCTTCTGCCGACCGGACGCGCGGACCGTCAGGCTGTGCCGCCGCGCATGCCTCAAAGCTCGGCCTCGCTGCAGAAGCGGGAAGGAAGGTGGCGGTTGCCAGGCCAGTGGGGTGAAGGTGGGTGCGGCCAGGAGAGGGGACCCGGGCGGTCGTGTGCGCCCTCCGTTGGAGTCTGGGCCCGGGTTGCTTTGAGGGCATGCCCCACCTGCAGCTCGCATGCTCTGAGGGCCCCTAGGTCCCCGGGATGCGCCCGTTAAGCCGAGACGTCCGTCCCCTTACTCGGGGTGCACAGATGACGCGCTGTGTATCTCCTGCGTTGCAGACTCTGCGGTCTCCAGTCAAGGGGACTCATGCCTTCAGCAAATATTTGTTAAGCTTGGTTTGGGAAGGCCAGAAAGACGGAACTGGAGCGGTTAGCGCCATCAAAGCTCCGCCCGGGGTTATCTGTCCCCGGCTAGGCTTAGCGAGATGGTTTCAATCTCAGGGCGGCTCCCACACCCTCCGCCTTCTCCGATGCTTCCCCTTCTCCCCAGCAAGTGCACAGGACTCCCTTCCTTCCGCTGGCGTGGTGCGGAGTCAGGCCTCCTCCTTCCATCACAATAATGATGATAATTACACGTTAACGCACCGCTGGCCGGCCTCTTCGGGAGGTTCTTACACGCTTGGATCAGACCTTTCCAATTCACGCTTGCTTCACCCCCCCCCCCCCCCACCCCAGGGCCAGGGCCAGGGTATATATATAGAGAGAGAGAGAGAGAGCCTCATTTTGTGTAGTACTTAAAAAGTACCAGGACTGTGCACAAAGAATATGTAAAGTACTGACCTACTTGGGTGACCTTCACAAAAGCCTGCGGAGGCAGGGCATTTTTATTCATGTAAAAACAGATCCAGAGAACTTCTGGATCCTTCTACTGTCTTTGGCTTCACTACAAAAGGTTTAAAATGTAACTCTTTCCAGGGAGAGTTGCACTTCAAAAGAATTCCAAGGGCTTTAAATGATAAAATTTTGCTTTGTTTTTCTCTTCTTGGAAGCCAGTGAGGTACCTTTATGCAGGGAGGGATTTTAATGGAAAATTGGAATCCGGGCCAGGACAGTGGCTCCTTTCTCTGACTATCTGTACATGATTGACAATCATCTGTACGATGATTGGTAGATGGTTATCTTAGGAGAGGAAGCCAGGTGGGCAGAGAGTTCTCAAGGCACCAAGTATTTGGACAAGTATACTGCCAACAGGAAGCGTTACACAAAAGGAAGACTTTGCAGGGTTTCCCCTCTCTTTCTATGGAAAGTAATGGCTTGTACTGTGAGAGGAACTAGATTTCTTTTTGGAGGGAAAGAGTCATGGGCATGGATAATGTGCAAACCCAGTGCCGCTCCTGCTTCCTTTGATGGAGACCAGACATCCCTACAATTAGAAAAATGTATGAAGAGGTAAAACAGGCTCGGCGTTCACATTTCGATCTGTGTATATGGAGTCAGTAATTAGTGGACGTATGTAAATGCGTTATTTCTGTGAATTACGCCCCAGTTACTGTTGGTCACTGGTCGTAAAGCTCTGTGCGGTGTTTTGGCATGGAGACTCTTGAGAGCTGAGCCTCTCTTTCCCGTTCGTGTCGAAACCCAGCCCCTCCCTACCTTGTGACGGCTGGTGTGCTCTTCTCTCTTCTAACAGTTGGCAGATTCACTTTCCCTTTTGGCTACTAGCAAACCCCCCTCCCCCAAGCTGTAATCAACCCACATCCTCTGCTTCTGCTTCTCACTTTGTACATTTTTTTTTTATTTGGGGAGGGGCAGAGAGAGAAGGCGACACAGAATCCGAAGCAGGCTCCAGGCTCCGAGCTGTCAGCACAGAACCCGTCACAGGCCCGGAACTCACAACCCGGGGAGATCATGACATGAGCCGAAGTCGGACGCTCAACTCACGCAGCCACCCAGGCGCCCCTGTACGTTTTTTTTTAATTCCTTGCAATCTGACTTCCTTTTGTACTACTCTAGAAAAATGGTTTTTTTCGAGAAGCACAGCTACCCTAGCCTGCAGACACTGCCCCTGGGATACAAACAACAGTGAAAAGACCGGTTCTGTGTAGGCCTTCCTGGTGCCAAGGTTGAGTGAGGGCTTACGTGTGGGACCAGGTGTTTGCAAACAGGATATTCGGATAGGGCAAGAGATTAAGGAGATTTTATTTAGTCTGGGGACAAAGAAGCCTTCGCGAACAGTGACGCTTATGATGAAGCTGAACAGTGGAGTTAGCTAGGCTGCAGCTGGAGAGGAGGAGCCTCCTGCGTGAGGACGCTGTACCTAAACGACTGAAATAAGAGCGTGCAGTGTCTGGGGCCCTTGGGTGGCTCACTTGGCTAAGCGTCCGATTTTAGCTCAGCTCACGATCCCATGGTTGGTGGGTTCAAGGCTCCCATGAGGCTCTCTGCAGTCAGCACGGAGCCCGCTTGGGATCCTCTGTCCCCCCACTCTGTGCACATGTGTGCTCTCTCTCAAAAATAAACTTAAAAAAAAAAAAGATTCTCTCCTTCTGCCCCTCCCTGCCCCCCCAAAAAGAGTGTGCAGTGCCCTCAAGCTCTGAAAAGCCCCGTGTGGAGCAATGGAATGGGCCACACTTTTAAAAAATTGTCTGGATGCCCCCTAAAAGAAACGTATTTCCCTCACACATTTTACAGTTAATAGCTAAAGTTGTTTTTATCATAGGTTTAGTTACAAAATAAGTTCTGATGAGTTACACTTTATTTCTTTTAACATTTATTTTGAGGGAGTGCACGTGCATGTGGGGGAGGGGCACAGGGAGAGGAAGGATGAGAATCCCAAGCAGGCTCCATGCAGCCACCACACGGCCTGACTTGGGACTTGTCCTCACGGACCGCGAGATCATGACCTGAACCCAAACCAAGAGGCCAACCTTTAACCGACAGGGCCACCCAGGAGCCCCCAACATTTTAAAGTGATTACAGAAATCTTTTAAATGGTCTGAGTGGATTATGAATACCATGGGGATTTATTATCCATCATCATTTATTTAAATACTTAAGATTTTTACTCATTAGGATTTTATAGTGATCCTTTCTTTTTCTCCTTGAAAACATATTTCATTCCACTTACTTCTATCACAGAATCTGACTTTATGGAATATCTTCTTTTTTTTTTTTTAATTTTTTTTTTCAACGTTTTTTATTTATTTTTGGGACAGAGAGAGACAGAGCATGAACTGGGGGAGGGGCAGAGAGAGAGGGAGACACAGAATCGGAAACAGGCTCCAGGCTCTGAGCCATCAGCCCAGAGCCTGACGCGGGGCTCGAACTCACGGACCACGAGATCGTGACCTGGCTGAAGTCGGACGCTTAACCGACTGCGCCACCCAGGCGCCCCTGGAATATCTTCTTAAGACTCAAAGTCTTTTGCCAGTCTTATCTCAGGTATCTAAGAGTAAAAATTCCTTCTGGATTGAGCTCTTACTTTTGTTAGCATCATACAGTGTAATCAGTGTGTGTCACAAAATCTGGTAATAATTGCAAATAAAAGTAAAGTTTTATTGGCAATGCGTGCCTTAATGATGCCTTCATTAAAAGAAAGTTTAAATTGTCTTTTACCATCCTCAAGTTACACCTTTCCACCTCCCTGTAGTACCATATAGTAAGATTGGAGGTGGGCCAGGTGGGTGGAGCCATCATGACACGCAAGGTGGGTCTGGCCTTCCAGGAGTCTTCATAGACCAGCTTTAGGAAAGTTAAGCATCCGAAAGTCACATTCCTTTAAAACTACTCATGAACACATCTTTACAGACTCTCAGGGTCATCCCGTGGAATAGTTTGAGAACTGTTGGTGGAGAAAGTGGGCGAGGGAAGGAGACATGATAGCGGTTGAGTCTGGAAAGGACAGATAGGCAAGAACCACATGACAGCAGAACTTAGGAGATGCAAAGGATTCTAGATGTTATCTTAAAGGATCTGGAAAGCTATTAAAAGGTTTTAAAGAGGGAAGTGACATTAGACTTGATTTTAAAAAAAAGTTGTTCTAGGCAGTGTGGAAAGTAGATTGGAAGCAGTTGGGAGATGTGCTAGACTCCTAGCTAGAAATAGTGTGGGCTTAGACTTTGTTAGTGATCATGTATGGAGAACAAGAAGCTAATTCCTCAGGTACAGCATTGTTGGAGGGAAATTTGACAGTATCTAGTAAACCTGGACAGATACCCTTTGAGTCAACACATCTAATTAAATGAATGTCCATAGTAGAATGATTACATGAATTCACAGAGATGACCAAGTAGAATACTATGCTGTAGATAAAAAGGAACAAAGAGATCCAAATGAACTGTCCTAGATCTCCAAGACATTAGGTGGGAAAAGTAAGTTGCTGAATAACATGTGCAGTTATTATCCCATTTCAGTAAAAACTAAAACCGTATATTTCTACATGCAAATGTCTAGAAACCACTGATGGCCGTGATTATCTCTGGGGCAGGGAAGCAAGCACAGATGAAGTTCAACTGGACTTGATTGTTGCAAGTTTTTACAAAGAAATACTGATTCCACAAATACGTAGCCACTGCTAATTGTATATTCCACCCACTCTGCTTGGATTCAAAGGTAAAGATGGAGAACAGGTAAAGGCCCTGAGGTTGTGACCCTTGTGAGGTGTCTGTTCGGGGAGGGGAGGAGCTGGGATTTCCTTATTACGTGGGCAAATAAAAAGCCAAGA